>NC_136610.1:37584587-37841317 GCF_933228915.1 Telmatherina bonti | reverse complement strand
AAACCAGTACAGGAGTTACTGGGTGTGGAGTAAAACCAGTACAGGAGTTACTGGGTGTGGGAGTAAAACCAGTACAGGAGTTACTGGGTGTGGGAGTAAAACCAGTACAGGAGTTACTGGGTGTGGGAGTAAAACCAGTACAGGAGTTACTGGGTGTGGGAGTAAAACCAGTACAGGAGTTACTGGGTGTGGGAGTAAAACCAGTACAGGAGTTACTGGGTGTGGGATAAAACCAGTACAGGAGTTACTGGGTGTGGGAATAAAACCAGTACAGGAGTTACTGGGTGTGGGAGTAAAACCAGTACAGGAGTTACTGGGTGTGGGAGTAAAACCAGTACAGGAGTTACTGGGTGTGGGAATAAAACCAGTACAGGAGTTACTGGGTGTGGGAATAAAACCAGTACAGGAGTTACTGGGTGTGGGAATAAAACCAGTACAGGAGTTACTGGGTGTGGGAATAAAACCAGTACAGGAGTTACTGGGTGTGGGAATAAAACCAGTACAGGAGTTACTGGGTGTGGGAATAAAACCAGTACAGGAGTTACTGGGTGTGGGAATAAAACCAGTACAGGAGTTACTGGGTGTGGGAGTAAAACCAGTACAGGAGTTACTGGGTGTGGGAGTAAAACCAGTACAGGAGTTACTGGGTGTGGGAATAAAACCAGTACAGGAGTTACTGGGTGTGGGAATAAAACCAGTACAGGAGTTACTGGGTGTGGGAATAAAACCAGTACAGGAGTTACTGGGTTGTGGGAATAAAACCAGTACAGGAGTTACTGGGTGTGGGAATAAAACCAGTACAGGAGTTACTGGGTGTGGGAGTAAAACCAGTACAGGAGTTACTGGGTGTGGGAGTAAAACCAGTACAGGAGTTACTGGGTGTGGGAGTAAAACCAGTACAGGAGTTACTGGGTGTGGGAATAAAACCAGTACAGGAGTTACTGGGTGTGGGAATAAAACCAGTACAGGAGTTACTGGGTGTGGGAATAAAACCAGTACAGGAGTTACTGGGTGTGGGAATAAAACCAGTACAGGAGTTACTGGGTGTGGGAGTAAAACCAGTACAGGAGTTACTGGGTGTGGGAATAAAACCAGTACAGGAGTTACTGGGTGTGGGAGGTAAAACCAGTACAGGAGTTACTGGGTGTGGGAGTAAAACCAGTACAGGAGTTACTGGGTGTGGGAGTAAAACCAGTACAGGAGTTACTGGGTGTGGGAATAAAACCAGTACAGGAGTTACTGGGTGTGGGAATAAAACCAGTACAGGAGTTACTGGGTGTGGGAATAAAACCAGTACAGGAGTTACTGGGTGTGGGAATAAAACCAGTACAGGAGTTACTGGGTGTGGGGAGTAAAACCAGTACAGGAGTTACTGGGTGTGGGAATAAAACCAGTACAGGAGTTACTGGGTGTGGGAGTAAAACCAGTACAGGAGTTACTGGGTGTGGGAGTAAAACCAGTACAGGAGTTACTGGGTGTGGGAGTAAAACCAGTACAGGAGTTACTGGGTGTGGGAGTAAAACCAGTACAGGAGTTACTGGGTGTGGGAATAAAACCAGTACAGGAGTTACTGGGTGTGGGAATAAAACCAGTACAGGAGTTACTGGGTGTGGGGGTAAAACCAGTACAGGAGTTACTGGGTGTGGGGGTAAAACCAGTACAGGAGTTACTGGGTGTGGGAATAAAACCAGTACAGGAGTTACTGGGTGTGGGAATAAAACCAGTACAGGAGTTACTGGGTGTGGGGGTAAAACCAGTACAGGAGTTACTGGGTGTGGGAATAAAACCAGTACAGGAGTTACTGGGTGTGGGGGTAAAAACCAGTACAGGAGTTACTGGGTGTGGGAATAAAACCAGTACAGGAGTTACTGGGTGTGGGGGTAAAACCAGTACAGGAGTTACTGGGTGTGGGAGTAAAACCAGTACAGGAGTTACTGGGTGTGGGAATAAAACCAGTACAGGAGTTACTGGGTGTGGGAATAAAACCAGTACAGGAGTTACTGGGTGTGGGGGTAAAACCAGTACAGGAGTTACTGGGGTGTGGGGGTAAAACCAGTACAGGAGTTACTGGGTGTGGGGGTAAAACCAGTACAGGAGTTACTGGGTATGGGGGTAAAACCAGTACAGGAGTTACTGGGTGTGGGAGTAAAACCAGTACAGGAGTTACTGGGTGTGGGAATAAAACCAGTACAGGAGTTACTGGGTGTGGGGGTAAAACCAGTACAGGAGTTACTGGGTGTGGGGGGTAAAACCAGTACAGGAGTTACTGGGTGTGGGAGTAAAACCAGTACAGGAGTTACTGGGTGTGGGAATAAAACCAGTACAGGAGTTACTGGGTGTGGGGGTAAAACCAGTACAGGAGTTACTGGGTGTGGGGGTAAAACCAGTACAGGAGTTACTGGGTGTGGGGGTAAAACCAGTACAGGAGTTACTGGGTGTGGGAGTAAAACCAGTACAGGAGTTACTGGGTGTGGGAATAAAACCAGTACAGGAGTTACTGGGTGTGGGGGTAAAACCAGTACAGGAGTTACTGGGTGTGGGGGTAAAACCAGTACAGGAGTTACTGGGTGTGGGAGTAAAACCAGTACAGGAGTTACTGGGTGTGGGAATAAAACCAGTACAGGAGTTACTGGGTGTGGGAATAAAACCAGTACAGGAGTTACTGGGTGTGGGGGTAAAACCAGTACAGGAGTTACTGGGTGTGGGGGTAAAACCAGTACAGGAGTTACTGGGTGTGGGAGTAAAACCAGTACAGGAGTTACTGGGTGTGGGAATAAAACCAGTACAGGAGTTACTGGGTGTGGGGGTAAAACCAGTACAGGAGTTACTGGGTGTGGGGGTAAAACCAGTACAGGAGTTACTGGGTGTGGGAATAAAACCAGTACAGGAGTTACTGGGTGTGGGAGTAAAACCAGTACAGGAGTTACTGGGTGTGGGGGTAAAACCAGTACAGGAGTTACTGGGTGTGGGAATAAAACCAGTACAGGAGTTACTGGGTGTGGGGGTAAAACCAGTACAGGAGTTACTGGGTGTGGGGGGTGAAACCAGTACAGGAGTTACTGGGTGTGGGAGTAAAACCAGTACAGGAGTTACTGTGTGTGGGAGTAAAACCAGTACAGGAGTTACTGGGTGTGGGAGTAAAACCAGTACAGGAGTTACTGGGTGTGGGAATAAAACCAGTACAGGAGTTACTGAGTGTGGGAATAAAACCAGTACAGGAGTTACTGGGTGTGGGGGTGAAACCAGTACAGGAGTTACTGGGTGTGGGAATAAAACCAGTACAGGAGTTACTGGGTGTGGGAATAAAACCAGTACAGGAGTTACTGGGTGTGGGAATAAAACCAGTACAGGAGTTACTGGGTGTGGGAATAAAACCAGTACAGGAGTTACTGGGTGTGGGAATAAAACCAGTACAGGAGTTACTGGGTGTGGGAATAAAACCAGTACAGGAGTTACTGGGTGTGGGAATAAAACCAGTACAGGAGTTACTGGGTGTGGGGGTGAAACCAGTACAGGAGTTACTGGGTGTGGGGGTGAAACCAGTACAGGAGTTACTGGGTGTGGGAGTAAAACCAGTACAGGAGTTACTGGGTGTGGGGGTAAAACCAGTACAGGAGTTACTGGGTGTGGGAATAAAACCAGTACAGGAGTTACTGGGTGTGGGAATAAAACCAGTACAGGAGTTACTGGGTGTGGGGGTAAAACCAGTACAGGAGTTACTGGGTGTGGGGGTAAAACCAGTACAGGAGTTACTGGGTGTGGGAATAAAACCAGTACAGGAGTTACTGGGTGTGGGGGTTACCAGTATGAATGGCCCATCTCATGAAGAGCGGCGCGTCCTTCTCCAGGTCCCAGCCGTGGCGAGCGGCGTGCATCCAGGGGATCTGGAAGATTCTCTTCTCCTGCAGAGAAGAGAACTTCGTCAGAACATCGGTCTGTGAGCATGCACGAGGAGCGTGCACGAGGAGCGAGCACGAGGAGCGTGCACGAGGAGTGAGCACGAGGAGCGTGCACGAGGAACATGCACGAGGAGATGCTTACTTTATTGACCCATTTCAGTCCCGGGATCTGACAGGAGTTGATCTGCTCCTCCAGCCACGGCCGCATCCTCATCCTCTCCACCGGCATGTTGACCTGCAGGCGCAGCAGAACACACACATCACACACACACACACACAGCTGGAATACGGAGGTCTTCCTCCTCCTACACCATCATCATCACCATGGCGTGTAACTGTGACAGTCATGTGACCCTCCAGCTGGTCGACGGAGGTTTTCTATCTGTCCAGGAGGTCTACAATCCAGATGTAGTGTTTATTCAGAGACTCTAGATGGTAAATCCACTATTATTTATCACATCTTCATCACCATCACTACCATGTTGCTAAGAGACCTCTATTTCCACCTGGACATGATGATGAAGACACTTCCTGTCAGACTTTCCACCAATCAGAGAGCTTAAACTGACGGTAACGTCCAATCAGGAGCAGCCAAAGATCAACAGGTGATGAGAAAAGCAGGAAAATAATGATCCTCTATGGCTGGAATAAAGCCAAGAAGATGTTTGGGATGCAGCTGAGGTGGAGGTGCTGCAGTGAGGAGAGCAGGTAGATGGTAGGTCTGGGCAATTAATCGGATTTTAATCTCAGTACGATCTGGGTTTCCAACGATGATAAAAATATAATGGTGTGATTATTTTTCTCTCTGCAGTTTCCTCTCCTGCTGTCTTCAGCTGCTAATCGAGCGTCTCTGGCGTTGCAGCGCTGTGCTGTAAACTCCTCCCACAGCCGCTTTGCTTTCATTCAGACACTGTTGCCAACTTGGAGACTTTCTCACTAAATCTGGAGACTTTTTTCGTTAAAAGCGACAAATCTAGCAGCTTTTACTGGAGTTATTAGAGACTTTTCTGGTGTTTTGGCGACTGACTTGAAGGCACATATTGTTCTGCAGTTACTGTAAGGAAGGAGCAGCGGGAGCCTCTCCCGTCCTAAAGCACTCCCAGGCGGCCAGTCTCAGTCGGCTCCGGCTGCAGGTCAATGTAGAATAACTGCAGTAGGTTGTGGAAGTTCACCTAAACATAGTTTATACCATTGTCAGTGACAACTGGCTGCATTATTTTCCTATACATAGTTCGGCCAGTTAAACATGGTAATATCCCTCCGTTACGGGGCGTTACCATAGCAACGTGTTAACCAGCTGGTTCAGATCAGCTGCCTTTAACAGGTGAATGAGAGAAACGCGCTGCAGCCTGACAGCGGTTGTTTGGTATAAAACGTACATCCAGGCCAACGTAAAATAGTTCCTATATAAGCAGTAAAAGCAGATAAAACAACTCGGAACCGTACATTAGACAGTTATAATGCACGACACGGAGTCTAGAACACCACGTTGTTTATAAATACTGGATAATGGTGTTAAATTATCCAGATCTCAATTTCAGTCTAAATAATGTGATTAATAATTTTGTCATAACTGAGCAGGCCTGGTAGATAGCAGGAAGATGTGTGGAAACAACTTGTCGCTGCTGAACTGTGTGTTATGTCTATTAAAACCTTCAGCTGAGCAGAGTCCAGTATTTCTGTTTTTATTTTTATTACTTTCTTCTTTTATTATTATTGATTATGTTGTATATATTCTAGTATATTTTAGTTCTGCTGATAGTTTTATGTGTGCATCCCTCTGCAGAGCACTTTGGCCTCCGTTGGTATTTAGATACTTTATAAATAAAGTTCTGATGGTAGTAAACCCTGTTTTCTTTATGCTGCTTTATCTATTCATACATTCTACATCATGTCAGCCTCAGAATGTGACATCTGAGGCAGAAAACATCCCATCTGCATGGAAACATCCCGTCTGAAGCTGACTGGAGTTAGAAAGGTTCAGCTTCTACGTGTAGTTTTACTGGAATCAGCAGGAGAGGCAGAAACACACAAACTGTTGGGAGTTTTAAGGGTTAAACAAACAGCAGGCAGAAAGCAGAAACTTTTCTCACCAGATTGGAATAAACTTTCTATTCAGTAATAAAGATAAGGCTTCGGTTCCTTCATCCGGGCGCCGTAAAATGAAGCTCAGGAATAAAACCTGGCTGCATCTTTCTGCACCTCCTCCACCCTGACGGAGACAAAACGCACAGCGACATGAAGAAACAATAAAAGATCCTGAGTCAGATTAAAGTCAGCCGTTCCGACACTCCCTGCTGCTGTCAGCTGCCAACACACCAAGCAGGTCGGACCAGGTAGCAGAAAGTACAGCTCACTTTTACAGCTTTATAACCTCCACCTGCCTCCGCCTGGCTGCATCCACCTGGCTGCCTCCACCTGGCTGCCTCCGCCTGGCTGCCTCCACCTGGCTGCATCCACCTGGCTGCCTCCACCTGGCTGCCTCCACCTGGCTGCCTCCACCTGGCTGCCTCCACCTGGCTGCATCCACCTGGCTGCATCCACCTGGCTGCATCCACCTGGCTGCATCCATCTGGCTGCATCCACCTGGCTGCCTCCACCTGGCTGCCTCCACCTGGCTGCCTCCACCTGGCTGCCTCCACCTGTCTGCATCCACCTGTCTGCATCCACCTGTCTGCCTCCACCTGGCTGCATCCACCTGGCTGCATCCACCTGGCTGCATCCACCTGTCTGCCTCCACCTGGCTGCATCCACCTGTCTGCATCCACCTGTCTGCCTCCACCTGGCTGCATCCATCTGTCTGCATCCATCTGTCTGCCTCCATCTGTCTGCCTCCATCTGTCTGCATCCACCTGGCTGCCTCCACCTGGCTGCCTCCACCTGTCTGCATCCATCTGTCTGCATCCACCTGGCTGCATCCACCTGTCTGCCTCCACCTGTCTGCATCCACCTGGCTGCCTCCACCTGGCTGCCTCCACCTGGCTGCATCCATCTGTCTGTATCCACCTGGCTGCCTCCACCTGGCTGCCTCCACCTGGCTGCATCCATCTGTCTGTATCCACCTGGCTGCCTCCACCTGGCTACATCCACCTGGCTACATCCACCTGGCTGCCTCCACCTGGCTGCCTCCACCTGGCTACATCCACCTGGCTACATCCATCTGTCTGCATCCATCTGTCTGCCTCCATCTGTCTGCCTCCATCTGTCTGCCTCCATCTGTCTGCCTCCACCTGGCTGCCTCCACCTGGCTGCCTCCACCTGGCTACATCCACCTGGCTGCATCCATCTGTCTGCATCCATCTGTCTGCATCCATCTGTCTGCCTCCATCTGTCTGCATCCACCTGGCTGCCTCCACCTGGCTGCCTCCACCTGGCTGCATCCATCTGTCTGTATCCACCTGGCTGCCTCCACCTGGCTGCCTCCACCTGGCTGCCTCCACCTGGCTGCATCCACCTGGCTGCCTCCACCTGGCTGCCTCCACCTGGCTGCCTCCACCTGGCTGCCGCCACCTGTCTGCAGCAGAACACCTGTACAGCATCACACCCTGATTTCTCCTAAAACCTGCAGATGAATTGAAAACTAAATGAGCCGGAGAGGAAAGTCTTCAGTCCCATCCATGTAGACTGGTGTCCACACATGACCTTTCTTCTGCTTCTACTGGTTTCTACTCTGGTTTCTACTGTAAAAATAAAGTCTTTCTTTTCTCTCAGGTAAACTGGAAACACCTTTAACCCAGAAACCAGGACCTGCCAGAGAGTCCATATAGTTTGTGGAGCCTCCAGTTGGGCCACAGATTGAACAGATTTAAACCGTAAAAGGTGGAACAACAACACCTGGTCAGCAGGTATCAGCCAGCAGCGCGCGCTCCGTGCAGGTAAACATGGAGGAAAGTTTGTCCTCGCGCTGTCTGGTCCCGGTCGCGCGCTGTCCCCAAAACAACCAAAAGTGAAAATAAATCCCGTAAACAAGCCGAAAACCTCCTCAGGTACTTTCACTTGGAGCGCGAGCTGCAGGAAGTCGGTCCGTGAGGGCGCGAGCCAGCGGCGTCAACACGCGGAAGTCCAGCCTTACCTGCTTGGTTCGGTTCGGTTCGGCCTCGCTGCCCGGGTCGCGAGCTGAAGCGGGGAAAGCTGGACGTTCAGCGGCGGGAACGAGGCGAGATGGCGGCGTGTTTATTTCTCTTTCTGCTTCCAGACCGAAAGCAAAACAACGGGAAGTGAAGCTCGAGCTGGAAATCCCCTCCAACGCTCGTGCTCTCGCTCTGGCTCGCTCCCGAGCCTGCGTCGGGGCAGCGTGCGCGCTCCCCAGACCTAGACATAATAACATGAAGAGGGATCACTCTGATGGGTTTTCTCTACACTGCTGTTAAACTCCAGCCCAGGAAGGCTGGTACCCTGCAGGTTTTTGTTGTCTCCATGCTCCAACACACCTGACCCATATTCAGGAACAGGTTGACCAGAACCTGTTTGATCCATTCGATTTGATTCAGGCGTGCCGGTGCAGGGAAACCAGCTGAATACGGGAGTTTGAAACCCCTGATTAAAGACAACACATAATTACAGAAAGTTGTAGAATATTATATCTCACAATTCTGCAGCTTTTCCACATATTAGTGCTCCAACATGCCTGACTCTAGTTAATGAGCCACTGAGCTGAATTTTATTGTTTGTTAAATACATTTAATGTATGCCAGGTGTGCTGGAGCAGGTATACAGCGAAAACCTGCAGAACAGAGGCCCTCGGGGACCGACTTTGGACATCCCTGTGTGTGTGTATGTGTATAGAAATATACACATACACACAGAAATATAAGAAAGAACTACAAATTAAGATATAAATATATAAATATATAAATATATATATATATATATATATATATATTTATATCTTGATTTGTAGTTCTTTCTTATATTTCTGATCTTCGTCATGATTGGGTGAATTCTTGGTTCTAAATGGCTGCAGGGTGTCCATTAAAAAATATGTTGTAAGACACCTATAAAAACATCAAATAAAACAAGTTCCAGTCAAATAGTGTTCTGATTTACTGAGCTGGCTGAAAGGCTAGTTGGTAAACAATGCAACCACGTTGCTGACTGACTGACTTGCTTGATGCAGAGTGAACAGTAGATTATATTCATATCAATAAAAATAATTTAGGAAACTATCTGTGGACGTTGACTCTTCAAAACAAAATTTTGCATCATGCTCTGGACACACACAAGAGGTAAGAGGTGCACGTGCCCTCTAAAATGACTTTGTATCACGTGACATAACGTTAAACATCATCTCCTGTTCTAACAGCTTCAGCAGAGCCGGTTACCTTGGCAACGCACCATAATGAAGGATACTAAATAGTTCATTTTGCCATTTCTTGTGAAAAACGTGCTTTTTTAATGGTAAATTCAAATCAAATCAATCAATCAACTTCTTGTCAACCTGTTTTGTTTCAGTCAGGTGTGTCGGAGCATGGAGACAACAAAAACCTGCAGGATACCGGTCCTCCAGGACTGGAGTTCCACACCTGTGCCCTGCAGGTATAGGACTCTCCTGATCTATTGCATGTTATCATATTGATTACTGTATAATTAATATATTAATTAAAATATTAATCAATTAATGTATTTAAAGACATGACAGGTTTCCATAGCAGCAGATGCATGGAGGTAATGTTTAAGGATGACTAGTTATGGATGCTGGTGAAACATGAGCCCGCATAGGCTCAGAGCTTCATGAATTAGTTTTATCTGGCGAAAATCTAAAAATTTATTTCAAAATTGAAAAAAAAAACCACATGGGCGTTTATCTCAGAGGCAACCGTCTGCAGCACGTAGACGATCTTTGAGGTGGATTTCATTTTCACTCCCCCCCGCGTGCAGCCGCGCGGCCCCGCCCTTTCTGTGCGTCTGCAGCCAGAAACGAAAGCAGAAACTGTCAGCAGCAGGTTTCTGTGTGCTGCAGCTGCACTTGTTGGAAACTGAAGCTTATTTTCCTTTACGTGAACATGATGAAAGTTACAGTTGAAGAAAAACGAACTTTATTCAGCAGGTTTCATTTCAGGTTAAACAAATCTGATCAGACTTCACGTGCACGTTTATAAGGTCAAATGCACCATTTCTTACACATATATACTGTTAATTAGACAAACTCCAAGTACTTTCATAATCATACAAGATTTTTAACGAACACACTGAATAAATTCCTGCTTTTCTAAAACTGATCAGAATTATTGATTTTCCATTGATCACCTGCATTAAATAACATCACCACTGATATTAAATTAGTATAATATAACGTAATTATAAAGTCACAAGAACTGGTTGTGTTTTCTGTGTTCAGGCTGGTTTAAAAAAGATCTTCTCCACATGTCAGACGGGGATCTTCTCCACATGTCAGACGGATCTTCTCCACATGTCAGACGGATCTTCTCCACATGTCAGACGGATCTTCTCCACATGTCAGACGGGGATCTTCTCCACATGTCAGACGGATCTTCTCCACATGTCAGACGGATATTCTCCACATGTCAGACGGGGATCTTCTCCACATGTCAGACGGGGATCTTCTCCACATGTCAGACGGATCTTCTCCACATGTCAGACGGATCTTCTCCACATGTCAGACGGGGATCTTCTCCACATGTCAGACGGGGATCTTCTCCACATGTCAGACGGATCTTCTCCACATGTCAGACGGGGATCTTCTCCACATGTCAGACGGGGATCTTCTCCACATGTCAGACGGGGATCTTCTCCACATGTCAGACGGGGATCTTCTCCACATGTCAGACGGATCTTCTCCACATGTCAGACGGATCTTCTCCACATGTCAGACGGATCTTCTCCACATGTCAGACGGATCTTCTCTACATGTCAGACGGATCTTCTCCACATGTCAGACGGATCTTCTCCACATGTCAGACGGATCTTCTCCACATGTCAGACGGATCTTCTCCACATGTCAGACGGGGATCTTCTCCACATGTCAGACGGGGATCTTCTCCACATGTCAGACGGATCTTCTCCACATGTCAGACGGATATTCTCCACATGTCAGACGGGGATCTTCTCCACATGTCAGACGGATCTTCTCCACATGTCAGACGGGGATCTTCTCCACATGTCAGACGGATCTTCTCCACATGTCGACGGAGATCTTCTCCACATGTCAGACGGGGATCTTCTCCACATGTCAGACGGGGATCTTCTCCACATGTCAGACGGGGATCTTCTCCACATGTCAGACGGATCTTCTCCACATGTCAGACGGATCTTCTCCACATGTCAGACGGGGATCTTCTCCACATGTCAGACGGATCTTCTCCACATGTCAGACGGATCTTCTCCACATGTCAGACGGGGATCTTCTCCACATGTCAGACGGATCTTCTCCACATGTCAGACGGGGATCTTCTCCACATGTCAGACGGGGATCTTCTCCACATGTCAGACGGGGATCTTCTCCACATGTCAGACGGATCTTCTCCACATGTCAGACGGATCTTCTCCACATGTCAGACGGATCTTCTCCACATGTCAGACGGATCTTCTCCACATGTCAGACGGGGATCTTCTCCACATGTCAGACGGATCTTCTCCACATGTCAGACGGATCTTCTCCACATGTCAGACGGATCTTCTCCACATGTCAGACGGATCTTCTCCACATGTCAGACGGATCTTCTCCACATGTCAGACGGATCTTCTCCACATGTCAGACGGATCTTCTCCACATGTCAGACGGATCTTCTCCACATGTCAGACGGGGATCTTCTCCACATGTCAGACGGATCTTCTCCACATGTCAGACGGATCTTCTCCACATGTCAGACGGATCTTCTCCACATGTCAGACGGATCTTCTCCACATGTCAGATGGATCTTCTCCACATGTCAGACGGATCTTCTCCACATGTCAGACGGGGATCTTCTCCACATGTCAGACGGGTCTTCTCCACATGTCAGACGGGGATCTTCTCCACATGTCAGACGGATCTTCTCCACATGTCAGACGGATCTTCTCCACATGTCAGACGGATCTTCTCCACATGTCAGACGGATCTTCTCCACATGTCAGACGGATCTTCTCCACATGTCAGACGGGGATCTTCTCCACATGTCAGACGGGGATCTTCTCCACATGTCAGACGGGTCTTCTCCACATGTCAGACGGGGATCTTCTCCACATGTCAGACGGATCTTCTCCACATGTCAGACGGATCTTCTCCACATGTCAGACGGATCTTCTCCACATGTCAGACGGATCTTCTCCACATGTCAGACGGGGATCTTCTCCACATGTCAGACGGATCTTCTCCACATGTCAGACGGGGATCTTCTCCACATGTCAGACGGATCTTCTCCACATGTCAGACGGGGATCTTCTCCACATGTCAGACGGGGATCTTCTCCACATGTCAGACGGGGATCTTCTCCACATGTCAGACGGGGATCTTCTCCACATGTCAGACGGGGATCTTCTCCACATGTCAGACGGGGATCTTCTCCACATGTCAGACGGGGATCTTCTCCACATGTCAGACGGGGATCTTCTCCACATGTCAGACGGGGATCTTCTCCACATGTCAGACGGGGATCTTCTCCACATGTCAGACGGGGATCTTCTCCACATGTCAGACGGATCTTCTCCACATGTCAGACGGATCTTCTCCACATGTCAGACGGATCTTCTCCACATGTCAGACGGATCTTCTCCACATGTCAGACGGATCTTCTCCACATGTCAGACGGATCTTCTCCACATGTCAGACGGATCTTCTCCACATGTCAGACGGATCTTCTCCACATGTCAGACGGATCTTCTCCACATGTCAGACGGATCTTCTCCACATGTCAGACGGATCTTCTCCACATGTCAGACGGATCTTCTCCACATGTCAGACGGGGATCTTCTCCACATGTCAGACGGATCTTCTCCACATGTCAGACGGGGATCTTCTCCACATGTCAGACGGGGATCTTCTCCACATGTCAGACGGATCTTCTCCACATGTCAGACGGGGATCTTCTCCACATGTCAGACGGGGATCTTCTCCACATGTCAGACGGGGATCTTCTCCACATGTCAGACGGATCTTCTCCACATGTCAGACGGGGATCTTCTCCACATGTCAGACGGATCTTCTCCACATGTCAGACGGGGATCTTCTCCACATGTCAGACGGATCTTCTCCACATGTCAGACGGGGATCTTCTCCACATGTCAGACGGGGATCTTCTCCACATGTCAGACGGATCTTCTCCACATGTCAGACGGGGATCTTCTCCACATGTCAGACGGATCTTCTCCACATGTCAGACGGGGATCTTCTCCACATGTCAGACGGATCTTCTCCACATGTCAGACGGATCTTCTCCACATGTCAGACGGATCTTCTCCACATGTCAGACGGGGATCTTCTCCACATGTCAGACGGATCTTCTCCACATGTCAGACGGATCTTCTCCACATGTCAGACGGGGATCTTCTCCACATGTCAGACGGGGATCTTCTCCACATGTCAGACGGGGATCTTCTCCACATGTCAGACGGATCTTCTCCACATGTCAGACGGGGATCTTCTCCACATGTCAGACGGAGATCTTCTCCACATGTCAGACGGATCTTCTCCACATGTCAGACGGGGATCTTCTCCACATGTCAGACGGATCTTCTCCACATGTCAGACGGATCTTCTCCACATGTCAGACGGATCTTCTCCACATGTCAGACGGGGATCTTCTCCACATGTCAGACGGATCTTCTCCACATGTTTTCTTTGCTGTTTTGTGGCAGAAATGAGCATAAATTCATGATTAGATGTGAGGTTCAGGTTTTACCTTCAGCATCTTGATGCAGTTGTTGAAGATGAAACGTTTTGCAGCCTAGGAGGAGTGAAGCAGGACCAGATTGTCTGAGACGGCAGAGTCCTGGATGAAGCTCAGTAAACCTGCTGATGACACTAAAAACCAGGAACAGAGTCATTTTTTCAGTTTGTTGTTGTTGTTTGTTCTCTGTCAGGATCAATAATGTCTTTGATCTTAGGGTTAGGGTCATATATTGTTGATGTTTTTCAGTGAAAATGCTTTTTCTTACAGAAAACTTTAGTATTTCCGTGTAAAACACAGTTGAAGCTTTTTTGTTGGAACTTTATTGGCAGCTTTGAACAACGTCAGACAATGATTAACCCAAATAGACCAGCCTGAGTTTGGACTTTAAATCTCCACATATCATAGACATGCAGATGCCTGCAGGGGTGATTTGAGTCTGAAAACGTTCCTGTTAGCTCTGCTGTGTGATTCAGACGCCAGGACCTGGACGTCTACCATGCAGGAACACGACACCTGAACCAGATCAAGCAACATGAAGGTGGGACTTGCCCTGGTTTGGGTGGATGATGTGTCATGTGCTGCATGTCTGAGCTTGTGAAACACACAGCCTGGATGTGTGAACAGCAGCCATGCTTGTTCAGAGCAGCAGGGGTTAAATTAAAGCACATTTCAGTTCCTGGAACAATAAAGGACTGCTGCTTCACCGAAGTCCTGCAGGACGAGTCTCAGCGTGGGCCTGGCTTCCTCTAGTGGCTGCCGGTCCACATCACAGGCCCAACCTGGTCGTTTCAACTTGTAATAATCTAATAATACACAGATACATCAGAGAACATAACTTAAACATTAAAGAGATTAAAGCATTTGGACACAGTTTTGTTCCAGAAAACAAGCTCAAAGTGTATATTACACATTCAATTCAATTTCAATTCAATTCAACTTTATTTATATAGCATCAAATCACGGCAATGCCATCTCAAGACGCTTTACAGACAGAGGAGAAAACATAATGAAGGCCAATTCATAACAGCCTATATAAGGAAACCAACAGATTGAGTTGAGTCCAACTCAATCTCCCATCCTGAGCAAGCACACTGGCGACAGTGGGAAGGAAAAAACTCCCTTTTACCGGAAGGAAACCTCCGGCATATATATATATATATATATATATATATATATATATATATATATATATATATATACATACATACACACACTGCTCAAAAAAATAAAGGGAACACTAAAGTAACACCTTGTAGATGTGAATGAATGAAATATTTTTATTAAGTACTTTGTTCTTTCTATAGTTGAATGTGTTAGTTGAATGACAACAAAATCACACAAAAATTATCAATGAAAATCCAACGTATCAACCCATGGAGGTCTGGATTTGGAGTTCTACACCAAATGAAAGTGGAAAAACACACTACAAGCTGATCCAACTTTGATGTAATGTCCTTTAAACAAGTCAGAATGAGGCTCAGTAGTGTGTGT
Organism: Telmatherina bonti; assembly: GCF_933228915.1. Lineage (NCBI taxonomy): Eukaryota > Metazoa > Chordata > Actinopteri > Atheriniformes > Telmatherinidae > Telmatherina > Telmatherina bonti. The sequence goes on along the minus strand of NC_136610.1, from coordinate 37,826,100 downwards.
GGCCTCCGCGTGCCTGTATGACCTCCCTACAACGCCTGGGCATGCTCCTGATTAGGCGGTGGATGTTCTCCTGAGGGATCTCCTCCCAGACCTGGACTAAAGCATCCGCCAACTCCTGGACAGTCTGTGGTGTGGACAGCTCACCTTAATGTTTGAATGGACCTTGTCTTGTGTGTTAGCTCTACTGGTGGCACACCTTCCCTGTTGGTGGAATTTGGGAAGAAGTTCTTTCAAATCCACGTGGTTAAAAGTCCACCATGATGTCGAACACACGTCAGGATAGAAAATGCTACTGTGCAGGTGATCAGTTAGCATTAGCATTTGGTGGAATGTAAACAACGGTGACGGTTATTCGGTACATAGACGGTTCTATGCTCTCCAGGTCAGGGTAGGAACGACTGGTAACGAATCAGTGTCCATGCACCCGTTGCTGTTAACAAACACACACACACACACACACACACACACACTCCTCTGCTCTTACCACAGTCGGTGGTTGTGTGGTGGCGCCGTGTAGCCAATTAGCTCCATGGCAGAATAACACGTAGCTTCATGTTTCCCACTTTCTCTGCACCCCAACCTGACTGACAACGAGCCAAACCAGGGGATCAAACCCCTGAACCATCCGCTGTTTCACCACAGCGGGTGATGATGTCCTTCAGTCTGAAACCTTCCTAGCATGATGTTTACGCCAGCCTTCCTGCAGCTCAGGCGGGCAGCGCGCAGGCTGCTGGATGCAGCTGCCGCTTCCTTATCGATGACCTGAATCAATCAATACGTCGTCTATAAATACACTCACTGCATTGGTTTCCTCACATTAGCTTAAAGCTAATATAGAGCTAGATTAGCATGGGTACGTAGCTTCATGCTAACATCCGGTTAACAGGTTTCCATAGCAGCAGATGCATGGAGGTAATGTTTCAGGATGACTAGTTATGGATGCTGGTGAATCATGCAGGTGTTTCAAACCTCCTGCAGTCACCTGAGGTGGTCCGCCCCTCCCTCTAGCCCCGCCCTGGAACGTTACCTGTCTTGGCGTGTTTGAGCCCCAGCGCTGGATCTGCAGGTGTTAAACTGAATACCAGCAACAGTGAAGTTGTGACAGTGATATATCAGAGAGAAAGTGTTTCGACAACACGATGAGTTTCTGTTTAATACGTTTCCAGCTTGACTCGGTAGGAGCTTTGCAGATGATCCTGCTTCCTCCCACAGTCCAGCAGGAACCTGAAAACAGCAGATTAATTCTCTACAAACGGGCCGCTGCCATCGTTCAGGTTCACAAAGTAAAAGAAAACTCAGTTCACATGCAGAGATGTGTAATATAATTTATTTTAAGACTAATGCTGCCCCTCCTGGATGGAAATATAAATGAATCTAACAAATGGTGACATATTCCAACAAGAAATGCTGTAAAAACTTGAGTTATTGTTGCAGGAAACACAGTGAAACTGTCCCAGAATCGCTGCTGTTGCACATGATTAAATCCTCTGAAAGACCACAAATCTATTCCAGGTTATCCCAAAGCTGACGTAGGAATTTTACCTCCTTTTACACCCAATCAGGTTGAACTTAGACACTCCCCATGTGCCACGCCTGAAGGCCAAACCAACGGCTCAGTCTGCAGGCAGGACGCGCTAGCAGGGAAAGTAGAAGTCTTTGGTCAACATGGAGACGATGGAGGGGATCTGCTTCTTGCGGCTGAATCCGGGCATGTTGCTGGACGACTCAAAGTGCGTTGCCACCCTGTGGTTGACTCGGGTCAGGATCTGCATGAGCTCCATTTTCCCTCTGTGAGCCTTCAGCATGTCGCACAGCGACTGTATGAACCAGGAGCCGTTGGCCGTGTTCCTCCAGGAGAAGTAGCCTGCAGGCGCAGCAACAGTTTTACCACCCAGACAGGAGCGCAGCATGGCGGGATGACGGGTGGGAGTGTTGGCTGCTTACCTGGAGCGGTGGAGAAGCAGTACAAGCAGTCCGCCTCAATGGGAAGCTTCTCGCATGTTCCGTCTGCTGTGCTGTCTGTCTCTATCCCCTCATCCAGCTCCATCCCACGGCACGCCTACAGGAGAGAGCACGGCCACATGAGGTCTACGTCAGACATGAGGTCTACGTCAGACATATGGTCTACGTCAGACATGAGGTCTACGTCAGACATGAGGTCTACGTCAGACATGTGGTCTACGTCAGACATGAGGTCTACGTCAGACATGTGGTCTACGTCAGACATGAGGTCTACGTCAGACATGTGGTCTACGTCAGACATGTGGTCTACGTCAGACATGAGGTCTACGTCAGACATGAGGTCTACGTCAGACATGTGGTCTACGTCAGACATGAGGTCTACGTCAGACATGAGGTCTACGTCAGACATGTGGTCTACGTCAGACATGAGGTCTACGTCAGACATGTGGTCTACGTCAGACATGAGGTCTACGTCAGACATGAGGTCTACGTCAGACATGTGGTCTACGTCAGACATGAGGTCTACGTCAGACATGTGGTCTACGTCAGACATGAGGTCTACGTCAGACATGTGGTCTACGTCAGACATGAGGTCTACGTCAGACATGAGGTCTACGTCAGACATGTGGTCTACGTCAGACATGAGGTCTACGTCAGACATGTGGTCTACGTCAGACATGAGGTCTACGTCAGACATGAGGTCTACGTCAGACATGAGGTCTACGTCAGACATGTGGTCTACGTCAGACATGAGGTCTACGTCAGACATGAGGTCTACGTCAGACATGTGGTCTACGTCAGACATGAGGTCTACGTCAGACATGAGGTCTACGTCAGACATGTGGTCTACGTCAGACATGAGGTCTACGTCAGATATGAGGTCTACGTCAGACATGAGGTCTACGTCAGACATGAGGTCTACGTCAGACATGAGGTCTACGTCAGACATGAGGTCTACGTCAGACATGTGGTCTACGTCAGACATGAGGTCTACGTCAGACATGAGGTCTACGTCAGACATGTGGTCTACGTCAGACATGAGGTCTACGTCAGATATGAGGTCTACGTCAGACATGTGGTCTACGTCAGACATGTGGTCTACGTCAGACATGAGGTCTACGTCAGACATGTGGTCTACGTCAGACATGTGGTCTACGTCAGACATGAGGTCTACGTCAGACATGAGGTCTACGTCAGACATGAGGTCTACGTCAGACATGTGGTCTACGTCAGACATGTGGTCTAGTCAGACATGAGGTCTACGTCAGACATGAGGTCTAGTCAGACATGAGGTCTAGTCAGACATGTGGTCTACGTCAGACATGAGGTCTAGTCAGACATGAGGTCTAGTCAGACATGAGGTCTAGTCAGACATGTGGTCTACGTCAGACATGAGGTCTACGTCAGACATGTGGTCTACGTCAGACATGTGGTCTACGTCAGACATGTGGTCTACGTCAGACATGAGGTCTACGTCAGACATGTGGTCTACGTCAGACATGTGGTCTACGTCAGACATGAGGTCTACGTCAGACATGAGGTCTACGTCAGACATGAGGTCTACGTCAGACATGAGGTCTACGTCAGACATGTGGTCTACGTCAGACATGTGGTCTACGTCAGACATGAGGTCTACGTCAGACATGAGGTCTACGTCAGACATGTGGTCTAGTCAGACATGTGGTCTACGTCAGACATGTGGTCTAGTCAGACATGTGGTCTACGTCAGACATGTGGTCTAGTCAGACATGAGGTCTACGTCAGACATGTGGTCTACGTCAGACATGAGGTCTACGTCAGACATGTGGTCTACGTCAGACATGAGGTCTACGTCAGACATGTGGTCTAGTCAGACATGTGGTCTACGTCAGACATGTGGTCTACGTCAGACATGAGGTCTACGTCAGACATGTGGTCTACGTCAGACATGTGGTCTAGTCAGACATGTGGTCTACGTCAGACATGTGGTCTACGTCAGACATGAGGTCTACGTCAGACATGTGGTCTAGTCAGACATGTGGTCTACGTCAGACATGTGGTCTACGTCAGACATGAGGTCTACGTCAGACATGAGGTCTAGTCAGACATGAGGTCTAGTCAGACATGAGGTCTAGTCAGACATGTGGTCTACGTCAGACATGAGGTCTACGTCAGACATGAGGTCTACGTCAGACATGAGGTCTACGTCAGACATGTGGTCTACGTCAGACATGAGGTCTACGTCCGACATGAGGTCTACGTCAGACATGTGGTCTACGTCAGACATGTGGTCTACGTCAGACATGAGGTCTAGTCAGACATGTGGTCTACGTCAGACATGAGGTCTACGTCCGACATGAGGTCTACGTCAGACATGTGGTCTACGTCAGACATGTGGTCTACGTCAGACATGTGGTCTACGTCAGACATGAGGTCTACGTCAGACATGAGGTCTAGTCAGACATGAGGTCTAGTCAGACATGAGGTCTAGTCAGACATGTGGTCTACGTCAGACATGAGGTCTACGTCAGACATGAGGTCTAGTCAGACATGTGGTCTACGTCAGACATGTGGTCTACGTCAGACATGTGGTCTACGTCAGACATGTGGTCTACGTCAGACATGAGGTCTACGTCAGACATGAGGTCTACGTCAGACATGTGGTCTACGTCAGACATGAGGTCTACGTCAGACATGTGGTCTACGTCAGACATGTGGTCTACGTCAGACATGAGGTCTACGTCAGACATGAGGTCTACGTCAGACATGTGGTCTACGTCAGACATGAGGTCTACGTCAGACATGAGGTCTACGTCAGACATGAGGTCTAGTCAGACATGAGGTCTAGTCAGACATGTGGTCTACGTCAGACATGTGGTCTACGTCAGACATGAGGTCTACGTCAGACATGTGGTCTAGTCAGACATGTGGTCTAGTCAGACATGTGGTCTACGTCAGACATGTGGTCTACGTCAGACATGAGGTCTACGTCAGACATGAGGTCTACGTCAGACATGAGGTCTACGTCAGACATGTGGTCTAGTCAGACATGTGGTCTACGTCAGACATGTGGTCTAGTCAGACATGTGGTCTACGTCAGACATGAGGTCTAGTCAGACATGAGGTCTAGTCAGACATGTGGTCTACGTCAGACATGTGGTCTACGTCAGACATGAGGTCTACGTCCGACATGAGGTCTACGTCAGACATGTGGTCTACGTCAGACATGAGGTCTACGTCAGACATGTGGTCTAGTCAGACATGTGGTCTACGTCAGACATGTGGTCTAGTCAGACATGTGGTCTACGTCAGACATGTGGTCTACGTCAGACATGTGGTCTACGTTAGACATGTGGTCTACGTCAGACATGAGGTCTAGTCAGACATGTGGTCTACGTCAGACATGTGGTCTACGTCAGACATGTGATCTACGTCAGACATGAGGTCTAGTCAGACATGAGGTCTACGTCAGACATGAGGTCTACGTCAGACATGTGGTCTACGTCAGACATGAGGTCTAGTCAGACATGTGGTCTACGTCAGACATGTGGTCTACTCAGACATGAGGTCTACGTCAGACATGTGGTCTAGTCAGACATGAGGTCTACGTCAGACATGAGGTCTACGTCAGACATGTGGTCTACGTCAGACATGAGGTCTACGTCAGACATGAGGTCTACGTCAGACATGTGGTCTACGTCAGACATGAGGTCTACGTCAGACATGAGGTCTAGTCAGACATGTGGTCTACGTCAGACATGTGGTCTACGTCAGACATGAGGTCTACGTCAGACATGAGGTCTAGTCAGACATGTGGTCTACGTCAGACATGTGGTCTACGTCAGACATGTGGTCTACGTCAGACATGAGGTCTACGTCACACATGTGGTCTACGTCAGACATGTGGTCTACGTCAGACATGAGGTCTACGTCAGACATGAGGTCTAGTCAGACATGAGGTCTACGTCAGACATGTGGTCTAGTCAGACATGTGGTCTACGTCAGACATGTGGTCTACGTCAGACATGTGGTCTAGTCAGACATGAGGTCTACGTCAGACATGAGGTCTACGTCAGACATGTGGTCTACGTCAGACATGAGGTCTACGTCAGACATGTGGTCTACGTCAGACATGAGGTCTACGTCAGACATGTGGTCTACGTCAGACATGAGGTCTACGTCAGACATGACGTCTACGTCAGACATGAGGTCTACGTCAGACATGTGGTCTACGTCAGACATGAGGTCTACGTCAGACATGTGGTCTACGTCAGACATGAGGTCTACGTCAGACATGAGGTCTACGTCAGACATGAGGTCTACGTCAGACATGTGGTCTACGTCAGACATGAGGTCTACGTCAGACATGTGGTCTACGTCAGACATGAGGTCTACGTCAGACATGAGGTCTACGTCAGACATGTGGTCTACGTCAGACATGACGTCTACGTCAGATATGAGGTCTACGTCAGACATGTGGTCTACGTCAGACATGTGGTCTACGTCAGACATGAGGTCTACGTCAGACATGTGGTCTACGTCAGACATGAGGTCTACGTCAGACATGTGGTCTACGTCAGACATGAGGTCTACGTCAGACATGTGGTCTACGTCAGACATGTGGTCTACGTCAGACATGAGGTCTACGTCAGACATGAGGTCTACGTCAGACATGTGGTCTACGTCAGACATGTGGTCTACGTCAGACATGAGGTCTACGTCAGACATGTGGTCTACGTCAGACATGAGGTCTACGTCAGACATGAGGTCTACGTCAGACATGAGGTCTACGTCAGACATGTGGTCTACGTCAGACATGTGGTCTAGTCAGACATGAGGTCTACGTCAGACATGAGGTCTAGTCAGACATGAGGTCTAGTCAGACATGTGGTCTACGTCAGACATGAGGTCTAGTCAGACATGAGGTCTAGTCAGACATGAGGTCTAGTCAGACATGTGGTCTACGTCAGACATGAGGTCTACGTCAGACATGTGGTCTACGTCAGACATGTGGTCTACGTCAGACATGAGGTCTACGTCAGACATGTGGTCTACGTCAGACATGTGGTCTACGTCAGACATGTGGTCTACGTCAGACATGAGGTCTACGTCAGACATGAGGTCTACGTCAGACATGAGGTCTACGTCAGACATGTGGTCTACGTCAGACATGTGGTCTACGTCAGACATGAGGTCTACGTCAGACATGAGGTCTACGTCAGACATGTGGTCTACGTCAGACATGTGGTCTAGTCAGACATGTGGTCTACGTCAGACATGTGGTCTACGTCAGACATGAGGTCTACGTCAGACATGTGGTCTACGTCAGACATGAGGTCTACGTCAGACATGAGGTCTAGTCAGACATGAGGTCTAGTCAGACATGAGGTCTAGTCAGACATGTGGTCTACGTCAGACATGTGATCTACGTCAGACATGAGGTCTACGTCAGACATGTGGTCTACGTCAGACATGAGGTCTACGTCAGACATGTGGTCTAGTCAGACATGTGGTCTACGTCAGACATGTGGTCTAGTCAGACATGTGGTCTACGTCAGACATGTGGTCTAGTCAGACATGAGGTCTACGTCAGACATGTGGTCTACGTCAGACATGAGGTCTACGTCAGACATGTGGTCTACGTCAGACATGTGGTCTACGTCAGATATGTGGTCTAGTCAGACATGTGGTCTACGTCAGACATGTGGTCTACGTCAGACATGTGGTCTACGTCAGACATGAGGTCTACGTCAGACATGTGGTCTACGTCAGACATGTGGTCTAGTCAGACATGTGGTCTACGTCAGACATGTGGTCTACGTCAGACATGAGGTCTACGTCAGACATGTGGTCTAGTCAGACATGTGGTCTACGTCAGACATGTGGTCTACGTCAGACATGAGGTCTACGTCAGACATGAGGTCTAGTCAGACATGAGGTCTAGTCAGACATGAGGTCTAGTCAGACATGTGGTCTACGTCAGACATGAGGTCTACGTCAGACATGAGGTCTACGTCAGACATGAGGTCTACGTCAGACATGTGGTCTACGTCAGACATGTGGTCTACGTCAGACATGAGGTCTACGTCCGACATGAGGTCTACGTCAGACATGTGGTCTACGTCAGACATGAGGTCTACGTCAGACATGTGGTCTACGTCAGACATGTGGTCTACGTCAGACATGTGGTCTACGTCAGACATGAGGTCTACGTCAGACATGAGGTCTAGTCAGACATGAGGTCTAGTCAGACATGAGGTCTAGTCAGACATGTGGTCTACGTCAGACATGAGGTCTACGTCAGACATGAGGTCTACGTCAGACATGTGGTCTACGTCAGACATGAGGTCTACGTCAGACATGAGGTCTACGTCAGACATGAGGTCTAGTCAGACATGAGGTCTAGTCAGACATGAGGTCTACGTCAGACATGTGGTCTACGTCAGACATGAGGTCTACGTCAGACATGTGGTCTAGTCAGACATGTGGTCTACGTCAGACATGTGGTCTAGTCAGACATGTGGTCTACGTCAGACATGTGGTCTACGTCAGACATGTGGTCTACGTTAGACATGTGGTCTACGTCAGACATGAGGTCTAGTCAGACATGTGGTCTACGTCAGACATGTGGTCTACGTCAGACATGTGATCTACGTCAGACATGAGGTCTAGTCAGACATGAGGTCTACGTCAGACATGAGGTCTACGTCAGACATGTGGTCTACGTCAGACATGAGGTCTAGTCAGACATGTGGTCTACGTCAGACATGTGGTCTACGTCAGACATGTGGTCTACGTCAGACATGTGGTCTAGTCAGACATGAGGTCTACGTCAGACATGAGGTCTACGTCAGACATGTGGTCTACGTCAGACATGAGGTCTACGTCAGACATGAGGTCTACGTCAGACATGTGGTCTAGTCAGACATGAGGTCTACGTCAGACATGAGGTCTACGTCAGACATGTGGTCTACGTCAGACATGAGGTCTACGTCAGACATGAGGTCTAGCCAGACATGTGGTCTACGTCAGACATGTGGTCTACGTCAGACATGAGGTCTACGTCAGACATGAGGTCTACGTCAGACATGAGGTCTAGTCAGACATGTGGTCTACGTCAGACATGTGGTCTACGTCAGACATGTGGTCTACGTCAGACATGAGGTCTACGTCAGACATGAGGTCTAGCCAGACATGTGGTCTACGTCAGACATGTGGTCTACGTCAGACATGAGGTCTACGTCAGACATGAGGTCTACGTCAGACATGAGGTCTAGTCAGACATGTGGTCTACGTCAGACATGTGGTCTACGTCAGACATGTGGTCTACGTCAGACATGAGGTCTAGTCAGACATGTGGTCTACGTCAGACATGTGGTCTACGTCAGACATGTGGTCTACGTCAGACATGTGGTCTACGTCAGACATGTGGTCTACGTCAGACATGAGGTCTACGTCACACATGTGGTCTACGTCAGACATGTGGTCTACGTCAGACATGAGGTCTACGTCAGACATGAGGTCTAGTCAGACATGAGGTCTACGTCAGACATGTGGTCTAGTCAGACATGTGGTCTACGTCAGACATGTGGTCTACGTCAGACATGTGGTCTACGTCAGACATGTGGTCTAGTCAGACATGTGGTCTACGTCAGACATGAGGTCTACGTCAGACATGAGGTCTACGTCAGACATGTGGTCTACGTCAGACATGTGGTCTACGTCAGACATGTGGTCTACGTCAGACATGTGGTCTAGTCAGACATGAGGTCTACGTCAGACATGTGGTCTAGTCAGACATGTGGTCTACGTCAGACATGAGGTCTACGTCAGACATGAGGTCTAGTCAGACATGAGGTCTAGTCAGACATGTGGTCTACGTCAGACATGTGGTCTACGTCAGACATGTGGTCTACGTCAGACATGAGGTCTACGTCAGACATGAGGTCTACGTCAGACATGTGGTCTACGTCAGACATGAGGTCTACGTCAGACATGAGGTCTACGTCAGACATGAGGTCTAGTCAGACATGAGGTCTAGTCAGACATGAGGTCTAGTCAGACATGTGGTCTACGTCAGACATGTGGTCTACGTCAGACATGAGGTCTACGTCAGACATGTGGTCTAGTCAGACATGTGGTCTAGTCAGACATGTGGTCTACGTCAGACATGTGGTCTACGTCAGACATGAGGTCTACGTCAGACATGAGGTCTACGTCAGACATGAGGTCTACGTCAGACATGTGGTCTACGTCAGACATGAGGTCTACGTCAGACATGTGGTCTAGTCAGACATGTGGTCTACGTCAGACATGTGGTCTAGTCAGACATGTGGTCTACGTCAGACATGAGGTCTAGTCAGACATGAGGTCTAGTCAGACATGTGGTCTACGTCAGACATGTGGTCTACGTCAGACATGAGGTCTACGTCCGACATGAGGTCTACGTCAGACATGTGGTCTACGTCAGACATGAGGTCTACGTCAGACATGTGGTCTAGTCAGACATGTGGTCTAGTCAGACATGTGGTCTACGTCAGACATGTGGTCTACGTCAGACATGTGGTCTAGTCAGACATGAGGTCTAGTCAGACATGTGGTCTACGTCAGACATGTGGTCTACGTCAGACATGAGGTCTACGTCAGACATGAGGTCTACGTCAGACATGAGGTCTACGTCAGACATGTGGTCTACGTCAGACATGTGGTCTAGTCAGACATGAGGTCTACGTCAGACATGAGGTCTAGTCAGACATGAGGTCTAGTCAGACATGTGGTCTACGTCAGACATGAGGTCTAGTCAGACATGAGGTCTAGTCAGACATGAGGTCTAGTCAGACATGTGGTCTACGTCAGACATGAGGTCTACGTCAGACATGTGGTCTACGTCAGACATGTGGTCTACGTCAGACATGAGGTCTACGTCAGACATGTGGTCTACGTCAGACATGTGGTCTACGTCAGACATGTGGTCTACGTCAGACATGAGGTCTACGTCAGACATGAGGTCTACGTCAGACATGAGGTCTACGTCAGACATGAGGTCTACGTCAGACATGTGGTCTACGTCAGACATGTGGTCTACGTCAGACATGAGGTCTACGTCAGACATGAGGTCTACGTCAGACATGTGGTCTACGTCAGACATGTGGTCTAGTCAGACATGTGGTCTACGTCAGACATGTGGTCTACGTCAGACATGAGGTCTACGTCAGACATGTGGTCTACGTCAGACATGAGGTCTACGTCAGACATGAGGTCTAGTCAGACATGAGGTCTAGTCAGACATGAGGTCTAGTCAGACATGTGGTCTACGTCAGACATGTGATCTACGTCAGACATGAGGTCTACGTCAGACATGTGGTCTACGTCAGACATGAGGTCTACGTCAGACATGTGGTCTAGTCAGACATGTGGTCTACGTCAGACATGTGGTCTAGTCAGACATGTGGTCTACGTCAGACATGTGGTCTAGTCAGACATGAGGTCTACGTCAGACATGTGGTCTACGTCAGACATGAGGTCTACGTCAGACATGTGGTCTACGTCAGACATGTGGTCTACGTCAGATATGTGGTCTAGTCAGACATGTGGTCTACGTCAGACATGTGGTCTACGTCAGACATGTGGTCTACGTCAGACATGAGGTCTACGTCAGACATGTGGTCTACGTCAGACATGTGGTCTAGTCAGACATGTGGTCTACGTCAGACATGTGGTCTACGTCAGACATGAGGTCTACGTCAGACATGTGGTCTAGTCAGACATGTGGTCTACGTCAGACATGTGGTCTACGTCAGACATGAGGTCTACGTCAGACATGAGGTCTAGTCAGACATGAGGTCTAGTCAGACATGAGGTCTAGTCAGACATGTGGTCTACGTCAGACATGAGGTCTACGTCAGACATGAGGTCTACGTCAGACATGTGGTCTACGTCAGACATGAGGTCTACGTCCGACATGAGGTCTACGTCAGACATGTGGTCTACGTCAGACATGAGGTCTACGTCAGACATGTGGTCTACGTCAGACATGTGGTCTACGTCAGACATGTGGTCTACGTCAGACATGAGGTCTAGTCAGACATGTGGTCTACGTCAGACATGTGGTCTACGTCAGACATGAGGTCTACGTCAGACATGAGGTCTAGTCAGACATGAGGTCTAGTCAGACATGAGGTCTAGTCAGACATGAGGTCTAGTCAGACATGTGGTCTACGTCAGACATGAGGTCTACGTCAGACATGAGGTCTACGTCAGACATGTGGTCTACGTCAGACATGAGGTCTACGTCAGACATGAGGTCTACGTCAGACATGAGGTCTAGTCAGACATGAGGTCTAGTCAGACATGAGGTCTAGTCAGACATGAGGTCTACGTCAGACATGTGGTCTACGTCAGACATGAGGTCTACGTCAGACATGTGGTCTAGTCAGACATGTGGTCTACGTCAGACATGTGGTCTAGTCAGACATGTGGTCTACGTCAGACATGTGGTCTACGTCAGACATGTGGTCTACGTTAGACATGTGGTCTACGTCAGACATGAGGTCTAGTCAGACATGTGGTCTACGTCAGACATGTGGTCTACGTCAGACATGTGATCTACGTCAGACATGAGGTCTAGTCAGACATGAGGTCTACGTCAGACATGAGGTCTACGTCAGACATGTGGTCTACGTCAGACATGAGGTCTAGTCAGACATGTGGTCTACGTCAGACATGTGGTCTACGTCAGACATGTGGTCTACGTCAGACATGTGGTCTAGTCAGACATGAGGTCTACGTCAGACATGAGGTCTACGTCAGACATGTGGTCTACGTCAGACATGAGGTCTACGTCAGACATGAGGTCTACGTCAGACATGTGGTCTAGTCAGACATGAGGTCTACGTCAGACATGAGGTCTACGTCAGACATGTGGTCTACGTCAGACATGAGGTCTACGTCAGACATGAGGTCTAGCCAGACATGTGGTCTACGTCAGACATGTGGTCTACGTCAGACATGAGGTCTACGTCAGACATGAGGTCTACGTCAGACATGAGGTCTAGTCAGACATGTGGTCTACGTCAGACATGTGGTCTACGTCAGACATGTGGTCTACGTCAGACATGAGGTCTACGTCACACATGTGGTCTACGTCAGACATGTGGTCTACGTCAGACATGAGGTCTACGTCAGACATGAGGTCTAGTCAGACATGAGGTCTACGTCAGACATGTGGTCTAGTCAGACATGTGGTCTACGTCAGACATGTGGTCTACGTCAGACATGTGGTCTACGTCAGACATGTGGTCTAGTCAGACATGTGGTCTACGTCAGACATGAGGTCTACGTCAGACATGAGGTCTACGTCAGACATGTGGTCTACGTCAGACATGTGGTCTAGTCAGACATGAGGTCTACGTCAGACATGTGGTCTAGTCAGACATGTGGTCTACGTCAGACATGAGGTCTACGTCAGACATGAGGTCTACGTCACACATGTGGTCTACGTCAGACATGTGGTCTACGTCAGACATGTGGTCTACGTCAGACATGTGGTCTAGTCAGACATGTGGTCTACGTCAGACATGTGATCTACGTCAGACATGAGGTCTACGTCAGACATGTGGTCTACGTCAGACATGAGGTCTAGTCAGACATGTGGTCTACGTCAGACATGTGATCTACGTCAGACATGTGGTCTACGTCAGACATGTGGTCTACGTCAGACATGTGGTCTACGTCAGACATGAGGTCTACGTCAGACATGAGGTCTACGTCAGACATGTGGTCTACGTCAGACATGAGGTCTACGTCAGACATGAGGTCTACGTCAGACATGAGGTCTAGTCAGACATGAGGTCTAGTCAGACATGAGGTCTAGTCAGACATGTGGTCTACGTCAGACATGTGGTCTACGTCAGACATGAGGTCTACGTCAGACATGTGGTCTAGTCAGACATGTGGTCTAGTCAGACATGTGGTCTACGTCAGACATGTGGTCTACGTCAGACATGAGGTCTACGTCAGACATGAGGTCTACGTCAGACATGAGGTCTACGTCAGACATGTGGTCTACGTCAGACATGAGGTCTACGTCAGACATGTGGTCTAGTCAGACATGTGGTCTACGTCAGACATGTGGTCTAGTCAGACATGTGGTCTACGTCAGACATGAGGTCTAGTCAGACATGAGGTCTAGTCAGACATGTGGTCTACGTCAGACATGTGGTCTACGTCAGACATGAGGTCTACGTCCGACATGAGGTCTACGTCAGACATGTGGTCTACGTCAGACATGAGGTCTACGTCAGACATGTGGTCTAGTCAGACATGTGGTCTAGTCAGACATGTGGTCTACGTCAGACATGTGGTCTACGTCAGACATGTGGTCTACGTGAGACATGTGGTCTACGTCAGACATGAGGTCTAGTCAGACATGTGGTCTACGTCAGACATGTGGTCTACGTCAGACATGTGATCTACGTCAGACATGAGGTCTAGTCAGACATGAGGTCTACGTCAGACATGAGGTCTACGTCAGACATGTGGTCTACGTCAGACATGAGGTCTAGTCAGACATGTGGTCTACGTCAGACATGTGGTCTACTCAGACATGAGGTCTACGTCAGACATGTGGTCTACGTCAGACATGTGGTCTAGTCAGACATGAGGTCTACGTCAGACATGAGGTCTACGTCAGACATGTGGTCTACGTCAGACATGAGGTCTACGTCAGACATGAGGTCTACGTCAGACATGTGGTCTAGTCAGACATGAGGTCTACGTCAGACATGAGGTCTACGTCAGACATGTGGTCTACGTCAGACATGAGGTCTACGTCAGACATGAGGTCTAGTCAGACATGTGGTCTACGTCAGACATGTGGTCTACGTCAGACATGTGGTCTACGTCAGACATGTGGTCTACGTCAGACATGTGATCTACGTCAGACATGAGGTCTAGTCAGACATGAGGTCTACGTCAGACATGAGGTCTACGTCAGACATGTGGTCTACGTCAGACATGAGGTCTAGTCAGACATGTGGTCTACGTCAGACATGTGGTCTACTCAGACATGAGGTCTACGTCAGACATGTGGTCTACGTCAGACATGTGGTCTAGTCAGACATGAGGTCTACGTCAGACATGAGGTCTACGTCAGACATGTGGTCTACGTCAGACATGAGGTCTACGTCAGACATGAGGTCTACGTCAGACATGTGGTCTAGTCAGACATGAGGTCTACGTCAGACATGAGGTCTACGTCAGACATGTGGTCTACGTCAGACATGAGGTCTACGTCAGACATGAGGTCTAGCCAGACATGTGGTCTACGTCAGACATGTGGTCTACGTCAGACATGAGGTCTACGTCAGACATGAGGTCTACGTCAGACATGAGGTCTAGTCAGACATGTGGTCTACGTCAGACATGTGGTCTACGTCAGACATGTGGTCTACGTCAGACATGAGGTCTACGTCACACATGTGGTCTACGTCAGACATGTGGTCTACGTCAGACATGAGGTCTACGTCAGACATGAGGTCTAGTCAGACATGAGGTCTACGTCAGACATGTGGTCTAGTCAGACATGTGGTCTAGTCAGACATGTGGTCTACGTCAGACATGTGGTCTACGTCAGACATGTGGTCTACGTCAGACATGTGGTCTAGTCAGACATGTGGTCTACGTCAGACATGAGGTCTACGTCAGACATGAGGTCTACGTCACACATGTGGTCTACGTCAGACATGTGGTCTACGTCAGACATGTGGTCTACGTCAGACATGTGGTCTAGTCAGACATGAGGTCTACGTCAGACATGTGGTCTAGTCAGACATGTGGTCTACGTCAGACATGAGGTCTACGTCAGACATGAGGTCTACGTCACACATGTGGTCTACGTCAGACATGTGGTCTACGTCAGACATGTGGTCTACGTCAGACATGTGGTCTAGTCAGACATGTGGTCTACGTCAGACATGTGATCTACGTCAGACATGAGGTCTACGTCAGACATGTGGTCTACGTCAGACATGAGGTCTAGTCAGACATGTGGTCTACGTCAGACATGTGATCTACGTCAGACATGTGGTCTACGTCAGACATGTGGTCTACGTCAGACATGAGGTCTACGTCAGACATGAGGTCTAGTCAGACATGTGGTCTACGTCAGACATGAGGTCTAGTCAGACATGAGGTCTAGTCAGACATGTGGTCTACGTCAGACATGTGGTCTACGTCAGACATGTGGTCTACGTCAGACATGAGGTCTACGTCAGACATGAGGTCTACGTCACACATGTGGTCTACGTCAGACATGTGGTCTACGTCAGACATGTGGTCTACGTCAGACATGTGGTCTAGGGTCTACGTCAGACATGAGGTCTACGTCAGACATGAGGTCTACGTCAGACATGAGGTCTACGTCAGACATGTGATCTACGTCAGACATGTGTCTACGTCAGACATGAGGTCTACGTCAGACATGTGGTCTACGTCAGACATGTGGTCTACGTCAGACATGTGGTCTACGTCAGACATGTGGTCTACGTCAGACATGTGGTCTACGTCAGACATGAGGTCTACGTCAGACATGTGGTCTACGTCAGACATGTGGTCTACGTCAGACATGAGGTCTACGTCAGACATGAGGTCTACGTCAGACATGGGTCTACGTCAGACATGTGGTCTACGTCAGACATGTGGTCTACGTCAGACATGTGGTCTACGTCAGACATGTGGTCTACGTCAGACATGAGGTCTACGTCAGACATGTGGTCTACGTCAGACATGAGGTCTACGTCAGACATGTGTCTACGTCAGACATGTGGTCTACGTCAGACATGTGGTCTACGTCAGACATGTGGTCTACGTCAGACATGTGTCTACGTCAGACATGTGGTCTACGTCAGACATGAGGTCTACGTCAGACATGTGGTCTAGTCAGACATGTGGTCTAGTCAGACATGTGGTCTACGTCAGACATGAGGTCTACGTCAGACATGTGGTCTACGTCAGACATGAGGTCTACGTCAGACATGTGGTCTACGTCAGACATGTGATCTACGTCAGACATGTGGTCTACGTCAGACATGTGGTCTACGTCAGACATGAGGTCTACGTCAGACATGTGGTCTACGTCAGACATGTGGTCTACGTCAGACATGTGGTCTACGTCAGACATGAGGTCTAGTCAGACATGTGGTCTACGTCAGACATGTGGTCTACGTCAGACATGTGATCTACGTCAGACATGAGGTCTAGTCAGACATGAGGTCTACGTCAGACATGAGGTCTACGTCAGACATGAGGTCTACGTCAGACATGTGGTCTACGTCAGACATGAGGTCTAGTCAGACATGTGGTCTACGTCAGACATGTGGTCTACTCAGACATGAGGTCTACGTCAGACATGTGGTCTACGTCAGACATGTGGTCTAGTCAGACATGAGGTCTACGTCAGACATGAGGTCTACGTCAGACATGTGGTCTACGTCAGACATGAGGTCTACGTCAGACATGAGGTCTACGTCAGACATGTGGTCTAGTCAGACATGAGGTCTAACGTCAGACATGAGGTCTACGTCAGACATGTGGTCTACGTCAGACATGTGGTCTACGTCAGACATGAGGTCTACGTCAGACATGTGGTCTACGTCAGACATGTGGTCTACGTCAGACATGAGGTCTACGTCAGACATGAGGTCTACGTCAGACATGGGTCTACGTCAGACATGAGGTCTACGTCAGACATGAGGTCTAGTCAGACATGTGGTCTACGTCAGACATGTGGTCTACGTCAGACATGTGGTCTACGTCAGACATGAGGTCTACGTCAGACATGTGGTCTACGTCAGACATGTGGTCTACGTCAGACATGAGGTCTACGTCAGACATGAGGTCTAGTCAGACATGAGGTCTACGTCAGACATGTGGTCTAGTCAGACATGTGGTCTACGTCAGACATGTGGTCTACGTCAGACATGTGGTCTACGTCAGACATGTGGTCTAGTCAGACATGTGGTCTACGTCAGACATGAGGTCTACGTCAGACATGAGGTCTACGTCACACATGTGGTCTACGTCAGACATGTGGTCTACGTCAGACATGTGGTCTACGTCAGACATGTGGTCTACGTCAGACATGTGGTCTAGTCAGACATGAGGTCTACGTCAGACATGTGGTCTAGTCAGACATGTGGTCTACGTCAGACATGAGGTCTACGTCAGACATGAGGTCTACGTCACACATGTGGTCTACGTCAGACATGTGGTCTACGTCAGACATGTGGTCTACGTCAGACATGTGGTCTACGTCAGACATGTGATCTAGTCAGACATGTGGTCTACGTCAGACATGAGGTCTACGTCAGACATGTGGTCTACTCAGACATAAGGTCTACGTCAGACATGTGGTCTACGTCAGACATGTGGTCTACGTCAGACATGTGGTCTACGTCAGACATGAGGTCTAGTCAGACATGTGGTCTACGTCAGACATGTGGTCTACGTCAGACATGTGGTCTACGTCAGACATGTGGTCTACGTCAGACATGAGGTCTACGTCAGACATGAGGTCTACGTCAGACATGTGATCTACGTCAGACATGTGATCTACGTCAGACATGAGGTGCTACGTCAGACATGTGGTCTACGTCAGACATGTGATCTACGTCAGACATGTGGTCTACGTCAGACATGTGGTCTACGTCAGACATGTGGTCTACGTCAGACATGAGGTCTACGTCAGACATGTGGTCTAGTCAGACATGTGGTCTACGTCAGACATGAGGTCTACGTCAGACATGAGGTCTACGTCAGACATGTGATCTACGTCAGACATGTGATCTACGTCAGACATGTGGTCTACGTCAGACATGTGGTCTACGTCAGACATGTGATCTACGTCAGACATGTGATCTACGTCAGACATGAGGTCTACGTCAGACATGTGGTCTAGTCAGACATGAGGTCTAGTCAGACATGTGGTCTAGTCAGACATGTGGTCTAGTCAGACATGTGGTCTACGTCAGACATGTGGTCTACGTCAGACATGAGGTCTACGTCAGACATGAGGTCTACGTCAGACATGAGGTCTACGTCAGACATGTGGTCTACGTCAGACATGTGTCTACGTCAGACATGTGGTCTAGTCAGACATGTGGTCTACGTCAGACATGAGGTCTACGTCAGACATGTGGTCTACGTCAGACATGTGGTCTACGTCAGACATGTGGTCTACGTCAGACATGTGGTCTACGTCAGACATGTGGTCTACGTCAGACATGTGGTCTAGTCAGACATGTGGTCTACGTCAGACATGAGGTCTACGTCAGACATGTGATCTACGTCAGACATGAGGTCTACGTCAGACATGAGGTCTACGTCAGACATGAGGTCTACGTCAGACATGTGGTCTACGTCAGACATGTGGTCTACGTCAGACATGTGGTCTACGTCAGACATGTGATCTACGTCAGACATGTGGTCTACGTCAGACATGTGGTCTAGTCAGACATGTGGTCTACGTCAGACATGAGGTCTACGTCAGACATGTGGTCTACGTCAGACATGAGGTCTACGTCAGACATGTGGTCTACGTCAGACATGTGATCTACGTCAGACATGAGGTCTAGTCAGACATGTGGTCTACGTCAGACATGAGGTCTACGTCAGACATGGGTCTAGTCAGACATGTGATCTACGTCAGACATGTGGTCTAGTCAGACATGAGGTCTACGTCAGACATGTGGTCTAGTCAGACATGAGGTCTACGTCAGACATGTGGTCTACGTCAGACATGTGGTCTACGTCAGACATGAGGTCTAGTCAGACATGAGGTCTACGTCAGACATGAGGTCTACGTCAGACATGAGGTCTAGTCAGACATGAGGTCTACGTCAGACATGTGATCTACGTCAGACATGTGGTCTACGTCAGACATGTGGTCTACGTCAGACATGAGGTCTAGTCAGACATGAGGTCTACGTCAGACATGAGGTCTACGTCAGACATGTGGTCTACGTCAGACATGAGGTCTACGTCAGACATGAGGTCTACGTCAGACATGTGGTCTAGTCAGACATGAGGTCTACGTCAGACATGAGGTCTACGTCAGACATGTGGTCTACGTCAGACATGAGGTCTACGTCAGACATGAGGTCTAGTCAGACATGTGGTCTACGTCAGACATGTGGTCTAGGTCAGACATGAGGTCTACGTCAGACATGAGGTCTACGTCAGACATGAGGTCTACGTCAGACATGAGGTCTAGTCAGACATGTGGTCTACGTCAGACATGTGGTCTACGTCAGACATGTGGTCTACGTCAGACATGAGGTCTACGTCACACATGTGGTCTACGTCAGACATGTGGTCTACGTCAGACATGAGGTCTACGTCAGACATGAGGTCTAGTCAGACATGAGGTCTACGTCAGACATGTGGTCTAGTCAGACATGTGGTCTACGTCAGACATGTGGTCTACGTCAGACATGTGGTCTACGTCAGACATGTGGTCTAGTCAGACATGTGGTCTACGTCAGACATGAGGTCTACGTCAGACATGAGGTCTACGTCAGACATGAGGTCTACGTCACACATGTGGTCTACGTCAGACATGTGGTCTACGTCAGACATGTGGTCTACGTCAGACATGTGGTCTAGTCAGACATGAGGTCTACGTCAGACATGTGGTCTAGTCAGACATGTGGTCTACGTCAGACATGAGGTCTACGTCAGACATGAGGTCTACGTCACACATGTGGTCTACGTCAGACATGTGGTCTACGTCAGACATGTGGTCTACGTCAGACATGTGGTCTAGTCAGACATGTGGTCTACGTCAGACATGTGATCTAGTCAGACATGTGGTCTACGTCAGACATGAGGTCTACGTCAGACATGTGGTCTACTCAGACATGAGGTCTACGTCAGACATGTGGTCTACGTCAGACATGAGGTCTACGTCAGACATGTGGTCTACGTCAGACATGAGGTCTAGTCAGACATGTGGTCTACGTCAGACATGTGATCTACGTCAGACATGTGGTCTACGTCAGACATGTGGTCTACGTCAGACATGAGGTCTACGTCAGACATGAGGTCTACGTCAGACATGTGATCTACGTCAGACATGTGATCTACGTCAGACATGAGGTCTACGTCAGACATGTGGTCTACGTCAGACATGTGATCTACGTCAGACATGTGATCTACGTCAGACATGTGGTCTACGTCAGACATGTGGTCTACGTCAGACATGAGGTCTACGTCAGACATGTGGTCTAGTCAGACATGTGGTCTACGTCAGACATGAGGTCTACGTCAGACATGAGGTCTACGTCACACATGAGGTCTACGTCAGACATGTGGTCTAGTCAGACATGTGGTCTAGTCAGACATGTGGTCTAGTCAGACATGAGGTCTACGTCAGACATGAGGTCTACGTCAGACATGTGGTCTAGTCAGACATGTGGTCTAGTCAGACATGTGGTCTAGTCAGACATGAGGTCTAGTCAGACATGAGGTCTACGTCAGACATGAGGTCTACGTCAGACATGTGATCTACGTCAGACATGTGATCTACGTCAGACATGTGGTCTACGTCAGACATGTGGTCTAGTCAGACATGTGATCTACGTCAGACATGTGATCTACGTCAGACATGAGGTCTACGTCAGACATGTGGTCTAGTCAGACATGTGGTCTAGTCAGACATGTGGTCTACGTCAGACATGAGGTCTACGTCAGACATGAGGTCTACGTCAGACATGAGGTCTACGTCAGACATGTGGTCTACGTCAGACATGTGATCTACGTCAGACATGTGGTCTAGTCAGACATGTGGTCTACGTCAGACATGAGGTCTACGTCAGACATGTGGTCTACGTCAGACATGTGGTCTACGTCAGACATGTGGTCTACGTCAGACATGTGATCTACGTCAGACATGTGGTCTACGTCAGACATGTGATCTACGTCAGACATGTGGTCTACGTCAGACATGAGGTCTACGTCAGACATGTGGTCTACGTCAGACATGAGGTCTACGTCAGACATGTGGTCTACGTCAGACATGTGATCTACGTCAGACATGAGGTCTAGTCAGACATGTGGTCTACGTCAGACATGAGGTCTAGTCAGACATGTGATCTACGTCAGACATGTGGTCTAGTCAGACATGAGGTCTACGTCAGACATGTGGTCTAGTCAGACATGAGGTCTACGTCAGACATGTGGTCTACGTCAGACATGTGGTCTACGTCAGACATGTGGTCTAGTCAGACATGTGGTCTACGTCAGACATGAGGTCTACGTCAGACATGAGGTCTACGTCAGACATGTGATCTACGTCAGACATGTGGTCTACGTCAGACATGTGGTCTACGTCAGACATGAGGTCTAGTCAGACATGAGGTCTACGTCAGACATGAGGTCTACGTCAGACATGTGGTCTACGTCAGACATGAGGTCTACGTCAGACATGAGGTCTACGTCAGACATGAGGTCTAGTCAGACATGAGGTCTACGTCAGACATGAGGTCTAGTCAGACATGTGGTCTACGTCAGACATGTGATCTACGTCAGACATGTGGTCTAGTCAGACATGTGGTCTACGTCAGACATGAGGTCTACGTCAGACATGTGGTCTACGTCAGACATGTGATCTACGTCAGACATGTGATCTACGTCAGACATGTGGTCTAGTCAGACATGTGGTCTAGTCAGACATGTGGTCTACGTCAGACATGTGGTCTACGTCAGACATGAGGTCTACGTCAGACATGTGGTCTACGTCAGACATGTGATCTACGTCAGACATGAGGTCTACGTCAGACATGAGGTCTAGTCAGACATGAGGTCTACGTCAGACATGTGATCTACGTCAGACATGAGGTCTACGTCAGACATGAGGTCTAGTCAGACATGAGGTCTACGTCAGACATGTGATCTACGTCAGACATATTGTTCACTTTAACCCCTTCTGTTCCAAAAATAAAAACGATTCAGGCGTTTCCAAACGTAGGAGATAAACGACACGTCGGATGGAGGAACCTTGGTGGAAAATACGAGCCGAAACACGTTGTAGAAAGACCTGGAAGAGTAACTGGAGGGTCATTTAACAACCGATCGGGTTGATTGGGAACGTATCGGTAAGCTGCCTGGTTGGGCGTCACCACGGCGCCGTCTGTCGACAGAGTTACAGTTTCTACCGTCACCACGGCGCCGTCTGTCGGCAGAGTTATAGTTTCTACCGTCACCACGGCGCCGTCTGTCGACAGAGTTATAGTTTCTACCGTCACCATGGCGCCGTCTGTCGGCAGAGTTATAGTTTCTACCGTCACCACGGCGCCGTCTGTCGGCAGAGTTATAGTTTCTACCGTCACCACGGCGCCGTCTGTCGGCAGAGTTATAGTTTCTACCGTCACCACGGCGCCGTCTGTCGGCAGAGTTATAGTTTCTACCGTCACCACGGCGCCGTCTGTCGACAGAGTTATAGTTTCTACCGTCACCACGGCGCCGTCTGTCGGCAGAGTTACAGTTTCTACCGTCACCACGGCGCCGTCTGTCGGCAGAGTTACAGTTTCTACCGTCACCACGGCGCCGTCTGTCGGCAGAGTTATAGTTTCTACCGTCACCACGGCGCCGTCTGTCGGCAGAGTTATAGTTTCTACCGTCACCACGGCGCGTCTGTCGGCAGAGTTATAGTTTCTACCGTCACCACGGCGCCGTCTGTCGGCAGAGTTATAGTTTCTACCGTCACCACGGCGCCGTCTGTCGGCAGAGTTATAGTTTCTACCGTCACCACGGCGCCGTCTGTCGGCAGAGTTATAGTTTCTACCGTCACCACGGCGCGTCTGTCGGCAGAGTTACAGTTTCTACCGTCACCACGGCGCCGTCTGTCGGCAGAGTTATAGTTTCTACCGTCACCACGATGCGTCTGTCGGCAGAGTTATAGTTTCTACCGTCACCACGGCGCCGTCTGTCGGCAGAGTTATAGTTTCTACCGTCACCACGATGCGTCTGTCGGCAGAGTTATAGTTTCTACCGTCACCACGGCGCGTCTGTCGGCAGAGTTATAGTTTCTACCGTCACCACGGCGCCGTCTGTCGGCAGAGTTATAGTTTCTACCGTCACCACGATGCGTCTGTCGGCAGAGTTATAGTTTCTACCGTCACCACGATGCGTCTGTCGGCAGAGTTACAGTTTCTACCGTCACCACGGCGCCGTCTGTCGGCAGAGTTACAGTTTCTACCGTCACCACGATGCGTCTGTCGGCAGAGTTATAGTTTCTACCGTCACCACGATGCGTCTGTCGGCAGAGTTACAGTTTCTACCGTCACCACGGCGCCGTCTGTCGACAGAGTTATAGTTTCTACCGTCACCACGGCGCGTCTGTCGGCAGAGTTATAGTTTCTACCGTCACCACGGCGTGTCTGTCGGCAGAGTTATAGTTTCTACCGTCACCACGGCGCCGTCTGTCGGCAGAGTTATAGTTTCTACCGTCACCACGGCGCCGTCTGTCGGCAGAGTTATAGTTTCTACCGTCACCACGGCGCCGTCTGTCGACAGAGTTATAGTTTCTACCGTCACCACGGCGCCGTCTGTCGGCAGAGTTATAGTTTCTACCGTCACCACGGCGCCGTCTGTCGGCAGAGTTACAGTTTCTACCGTCACCATGGCGCCGTCTGTCGGCAGAGTTATAGTTTCTACCGTCACCACGGCGCGTCTGTCGGCAGAGTTATAGTTTCTACCGTCACCACGGCGCGTCTGTCGGCAGAGTTATAGTTTCTACCGTCACCACGGCGCGTCTGTCGGCAGAGTTATAGTTTCTACCGTCACCACGATGCGTCTGTCGGCAGAGTTATAGTTTCTACCGTCACCACGATGCGTCTGTCGGCAGAGTTACAGTTTCTACCGTCACCACGGCGCCGTCTGTCGACAGAGTTATAGTTTCTACCGTCACCACGGCGCGTCTGTCGGCAGAGTTATAGTTTCTACCGTCACCACGGCGTGTCTGTCGGCAGAGTTATAGTTTCTACCGTCACCACGGCGCCGTCTGTCGGCAGAGTTATAGTTTCTACCGTCACCACGGCGCCGTCTGTCGGCAGAGTTATAGTTTCTACCGTCACCACGGCGCCGTCTGTCGACAGAGTTATAGTTTCTACCGTCACCACGGCGCCGTCTGTCGGCAGAGTTATAGTTTCTACCGTCACCACGGCGCCGTCTGTCGGCAGAGTTACAGTTTCTACCGTCACCATGGCGCCGTCTGTCGGCAGAGTTATAGTTTCTACCGTCACCACGGCGCGTCTGTCGGCAGAGTTATAGTTTCTACCGTCACCACGGCGCGTCTGTCGGCAGAGTTATAGTTTCTACCGTCACCACGGCGCCGTCTGTCGGCAGAGTTACAGTTTCTACCGTCACCACGGCGCCGTCTGTCGGCAGAGTTATAGTTTCTACCGTCACCACGGCGCGTCTGTCGGCAGAGTTATAGTTTCTACCGTCACCACGGCGCGTCTGTCGGCAGAGTTATAGTTTCTACCGTCACCACGGCGCCGTCTGTCGGCAGAGTTATAGTTTCTACCGTCACCACGGCGCCGTCTGTCGGCAGAGTTATAGTTTCTACCGTC
Organism: Telmatherina bonti; assembly: GCF_933228915.1. Taxonomy (NCBI): domain Eukaryota; kingdom Metazoa; phylum Chordata; class Actinopteri; order Atheriniformes; family Telmatherinidae; genus Telmatherina; species Telmatherina bonti. The sequence continues at coordinate 37,800,532 of NC_136610.1, read as the reverse complement.
ACCACGGCGCCGTCTGTCGGCAGAGTTATAGTTTCTACCGTCACCACGGCGCCGTCTGTCGGCAGAGTTATAGTTTCTACCGTCACCACGGCGCCGTCTGTCGGCAGAGTTATAGTTTCTACCGTCACCACGGCGCCGTCTGTCGGCAGAGTTACAGTTTCTACCGTCACCACGGCGCCGTCTGTCGGCAGAGTTACAGTTTCTACCGTCACCACGGCGCCGTCTGTCGGCAGAGTTATAGTTTCTACCGTCACCACGGCGCGTCTGTCGGCAGAGTTACAGTTTCTACCGTCACCACGGCGCGTCTGTCGGCAGAGTTATAGTTTCTACCGTCACCACGGCGCCGTCTGTCGGCAGAGTTATAGTTTCTACCGTCACCACGGCGCCGTCTGTCGGCAGAGTTATAGTTTCTACCGTCACCACGGCGCGTCTGTCGGCAGAGTTATAGTTTCTACCGTCACCACGGCGCGTCTGTCGGCAGAGTTACAGTTTCTACCGTCACCACGACGCCGTCTGTCGGCAGAGTTATAGTTTCTACCATTTCTTTCTGCTTATTTTGGCAGAAACAAGTTGCATCCTGATCATTTCTACTGGGCGTGTGTCATCTTATGTACCTCACCATTTGGGCGCTACGACTTGATTATTAAACGATGCATCATCATGCATCATTTTCCCATTTAGGTTTGTTTTCCTAATAAAAACTAATTTCTTCCCACTACCTTCTACTTATGTTGAACCAGAAACAAAATGCAACACATAAACATATTTTATATGTTTACACATTTCCCTGGGATCTAGTTCTCTACAAGCATCTCCTCCTACTGCGCTGAACTTTTACTGTCCGGTTTTATTTTGGCGGACATCTGCAGGAAGTCTCGTCCAGGTCTCGTGTCCGAAAAAACCAAAATGTTTCCAAACGACGAGGAAATCTGACGCTCCGTTACAGCGGCAGCACAACTAGCTGCTAGCTTCCTGCTAGCTCTGTACTTTACTGTTTGCCGCCTGGGCGCTTCATGGAGATGGACTTCATGGCGGCAACGCAACTTTTAGCTCGATATTTCTAAGAATAGAGTAATAAAGTTAATGTCACAGGACAGAGTTTTGAACACTGAGCTGCATGTTGTAGGAATGAAGGTGTGGAAAGCAGGTGTGTTTGTGCGTAACTCACCTGTATAAAGAAGAGTTTAGGTTTCCCCACCAGACTCCTACAGGCATTTCCTTTAAAGCATTTAATGAGGGTGTCGAGCTTCTCCAAGCCGTCGGTGCCGAAGATCACCCCTTCATCTCCGTGACTCAACAACACGCATACAAAGGAAGCACTCTGACTGTGGTCCTCTTTAGATTCTACACACACACAGAAGGACCAGAAAGGACAATGAGTCTCCACCTTCTGACTGAAGAGACGTCTTTCATCAGGTCCACCAGAACGATTTTACCTCTGATCATCAGTTCTTTCATCTGAGAGACGGTCGCGTCGTTGAACAGTTTGGGTTTATAGCCCAGATTTCTGAAGGTCTCCATCACAAAACCAGCATCGACGTCTGTCCCCTGACGTTCAGACATGCCTGGAGACGCAGGAGTGGAGAAAATGTTCACCGCTTCTTGTCTAGACCTTCCAGTACAGGAGCCGCATGAGATGCTGCAGTCCAGAAGAGGTCAGCAGACAAGAAATAGCAATGCTAATATGCACCGTAGCAGCAATGCTAATATGCAGCGTAGCAGCGATGACAGCATGTAGCACAACAGCGATGCTAACATGTAGCACAACAGCGATGCTAACATGTAGCACAGCAGCGATGCTAACATGTAGCATAGCAGCAATGCTAGCATGCAACATAGCAGCGATGCTAGCATGCAGCATAGCAGCGATGCTAACATGTAGCCCAGCAGCGATGCTAACATGTAGCACAGCAGCAATGCTAGCATGCAGCATAGCAGTAATGCTAGCATGCAGCATAGCACCAATGTTAGCATGTAGCACAGCACCAATGTTAGCATGTAGCACAGCAGCAATGCTAACATGTAGCACAGCAGCGATGCTAACATGTAGCACAGCAGCGATGCTAGCATGCATCAAAGCAGCGATGCTAGCATGTAGCATAGCAGAGATGCTAACATGCAGCATAGCAGCGATGCTAACTTGCAGCATAGAAGCGATGATTGCATGCAGCAATGCTAGCATGTAGCAAAGCAGCGATGCTAGCATGTAGCAGCAATGGTAATATGCAGCATAGCAGCGATACTAGCATGTAGTGTGGCAGCTATGCCAACATGCAGCATAACAGCAATGCTAGCATGTAGTGTAGCAGCGATGCTAACATGTAGCATAGCAGCGACGCTAACATGTAGCATAGCAACATGACGTGATGAGTTAAGCTGCAAAAAAAACAAAAAAAACTGCTAACATGTCTCCTGTCATTGCCTTCGTTAACATGAATCATGAAGGTCCTGCTAGTTTCCATGGAGATGAAGGAGGTGTGACAGTGAAGTATTCTCTCTTTGAGAAGAGAGGTTTATACATCTCAGGAATTCTCATCTCACCATGGTAACACCTGGAAACCTGCTCAGTTTCCCTTTTTACTTTCCTCATCACTACTATTATTACTTTATAATTTATTATTACTTTATAATAGTCCATATTTATTTTGATTATTTTATTCACTACTAGGATTACTTTACTCACTACTAGGATTACTTTACTCACTACTAGGATTACTTTACTCACTACTAGGATTACTTTACTTGGACTCTTCAGTAATAACCTCATGTCTCAGCCTGCTGTGGATTCCAGGGTTATACGAGGAGCTCTTGCAGATAAACTGAACTTTAGGATGTGATTTCAGACAGGATGCAGACAACAAGCCTCATCAGGAGAAGGTTAAAGGTCACCATGTACAGGAGCAGGTAGGAGGTGTTTCTCTGCGACTGAGGAACGAAGAGACAGGTGTTGCGGGCAGATTTACCGGTGCTGGGATGGAAGTTCTTGTTGTTGATGATCAGACAGGTCCCCATGGAGGGGAAGTCCATGTTGTAGCTGTAGGGGTCATGAGCAGTTCTGCTGGGGGTCAAGTCCATTTCCTCACCTTGTCGAGCCGCCGCCTTCTTCTCAGCTGATCTGAAAACGTACAGACAGGCATGAACGTTCCTCAGTAAAAAGGAAAACTTGTTCAGCGGCCGAACCAGCTTGACGGGTTACCTGCAGACATCTGACAAGCCGCCATTAGGACCTCTGGAGCACGCCATTATCTAGATAAATGAGCATAAAGCTCTGATGCCAATGGGAATAATAAAGACTTTAAACTTTAACCAGTTTATTAGACTGGTTTCTTTTTAATCCTCCTCCTGCTGCGTTTCCCTGTTCAGAGTTCAGACCTTACATCATAACCTGCAGGACTCCGCCCACTTTCAGCCCAGCGGCGGCGGAACCAGCACGAAGCTGCACATGTTTGCATTAATCAGGTTGCCGCCCTGCGAGAGGTCGACAGCTCTGCACGATAATCACCTCGTTTTAAAGCTAAACCCGAAGGCGTCAACAGCATCTTCATCACTCGGAGACGCACCGTCAGCCATGTTCCTGTCAGAAAAACACACACACACACATACATATACACACACACGTTCATTTAAAGGTCACAGTAACATTCATCAATATGATTATATTTCAGTCATTATTCAGCGAAACAACTCAAATATTTCTTCTAAAAACCGAAACATCAGAACGTCTGAAAGTAAATTTAATAATTTTGCTCGCAGAAACACAAACATCCGCCACATCTGGAAAACTGTGGAATCGCCGCCAGGTTCTCCATGTATGACCGCTGGTGACATGCATCTGTGTTCAGCTTCTCATTCTGATTGATTTTAACATTAATTTAACTTTATCCACGGAAACGATAGAAGTGAAACCACACATCCACTAAGAAAATTTATTAATTAAATTAATACATAATACATAATAAATACATAATAAATTAATAAATAAATTAATGGGGCGGCTGTAGCTCAGGAGGAAGAGCAGTTGTCCTTCAACAGGTAAGTTGAGGGATCGATTCCAGGCTTCCCCTGAAATGCCGAAGTGTCCTAGGGCAAGACACTGAACCCCAAGCTGCCCCCCGATGTGCCTATCGGGGTATAAGTGTGTAGAATGAGTGTGTGTGTGAATGGGTGAATGTGACAAGTAGTGTAAAGCGCTTTGAGTGGTCTGTATGACTAGAAAAGCGCTATAGAAGTACAAGTCCATTTACCATTTAATAAAAAAATAAAGTGCTACAAAAATCAAATATAAAATTGAAAATAAAGTTACAGAAAAAACAATAAAGATACAAATTAAAAGATTAAAAAAAATAAATCATCAAAAATTAAAAATGAACATATTTAAAAAATCAAGATCAAATTAAAATGAATAAAATTATTTAAATAAAAGTTAAATTATTTTTTTAAAATTTAATATTTAAAAAAAAATACAAAATACAAAAACAGTAAATGAATAAGTGAATAAACAATAAAATAATTAATAAATGACCTAATAAATCAAACAATGGCTGTGTGGATGTGACTAATAAGAGGCAGTGTCAACGTGTTTTACGACCACGTCCGACACGTCATGAGGGGGTGTTTCCAGATGGATGATTGGAATGATCTGATCAATCATCATGACATCATCATGTTAATACTGAACCACCACTCAAAGGTAAAAGAAAAAAACTGCATTAAATAAAACTAAATCAGATTTCACATGAAAAAACAGCATCTATGTAAAGTATGTCGAAGTATAACTCAGGTTGTTTCCAGGTTACCTGGATGAGACTCAACCAGGCCGGTTGAAGCGGTTAAAGCGTGACGACATGAAGGATGAGCCACTGAATGGTCCAGGAGATAACCGGGCTGTTTCCCTGTTTCAAAGCTTCTGAGATGAAAAGATGCTCGTTTGCTAAAAGAGATTTAACAGCAGGACGTTTGGATGCGACCAGGAGCCAAACAATCACACAGTGGACCAATTTCTTCTGTAATCCTAATAAATCATCCATAAAATGACCAGAAACTGATCAAACCCAATGATCTGCTCAGCTTTTCAGTCTGAAATGTGGTGGAGGGACTCCTGATGACGTGCCTCCTCACATGAACAAAACCCTGCGTCAGCATGGTGCAACGTAAACTTCAGGCTCCAGATGAACAGAAACTTTCCTCTGCAGCAGGGGTGCCCAAACTTTAGCCTCCTAACACTGCAGCTTTAAGGACGAACACACGTCAATGTATAAAGTTATTCTAATTATTGTTCAACAGCTAATAATGTATTTTTTCCTATGTGGGCAAATAAAATGTTATTGTTCTTTGTTATGCATAATAAAAATTAATATAGCAAAAAAAGAAGAAAGCCACAGTTAGGGGGACAAGAAACAATATTTATATCCACTAAACTGGAATGTGTCAACAGGAAGAACGAGGCGAGGTCCTGATACTTAGTGGGACACCTGAAGCTGATCTGTGGACAGTACCAGTCTCTCCATGTTGGGTTGCACCTGGCTCCCTGACAAGGTGAGGATGTCATCCAGGTGTGAGTCAGTCATGGTCCCTCTGAGGTTCAGGACACTGAAACTACTGTCTGAAAATGTCACATTTTCACGTGTAATAATAATAATATATATCCATGATTCTTATAGTTAGGATATGAGCATCTCCTGAGTTGGAGTCTGCATGTACGGGACCCAACTGTCCAGGTTCTGCTCATTGCTCTTATAGTTATGGGTAGTCTAGCCAACCATTACTTATGTAGTAATGGGGATGTTACCTGATGCACTGAGAAGTACCTCGCTCTATTTCTCTAATATATTAATGTATAAATATATGTCAATATGGCCGTCTCTAACTTATTTCTCCTTTTTTCCGCAGGTCTTCCTGAATAAGTGCAGTTGTACATGTTGATCTGTCTTTCCTGTCCTCTCCACCTCAACCAGTCGAGGCAGATGGCTGCCCTCCCTGAGCCGGGTTCTGCCGGAGGTTTTCTTCCTGTTAAAGGGGAGTTTTTTCCTTCCCACTGTCGCCTCGTGCAGCTCAGGATGGAGGATTGGATCCAAGTCATGACTCGATGCAATCAGTTGGTTTCTATTATAGGATATGTATGAATTGGCTCAAAATGATGTGGATGTAAAGTGTCCTGTGACAACTTTGTTGTGAAGTGGCGCTGTACAAATAAAGCTGGATTGAATTAAATAAATAAAACATCTGGTGAATCAGAAGTTGTGTGAATGAATCTCCAGAAGAATCCAGATCTTATATAATCTTATTTTCCCAAAAGAAATAAGGCTTTTACTGTGAAAGAGCAATTCTGCAGTGCAGAAAACATCAGTCCAGATGTGAAGACCAGGTTTTTATCAGGACCTGGACATGTTGTGTAATTCACTTCTGGATAAACCAGCAGATTTCTCAGCAGAGAATCAAACTGAAACTTCCCACAGGAAACTATCTACAGCTGATTTATCAGGAAACACGAGTCATAACCCAGGAATAACCCAAGCTGCTGGTATAATGACACAAGTCACTTTTAATCCGCATAAACACACAAAATGATCTGTTTTACTTTAGCTGTGAAACTAAAGGAAGAGAACTGCCTTTACAGGCCAACTTACAGGTTTCTGTTCACTTTCTGAGGCTAAAACTCACCAGTGGTTAATAAAGTCTGAAAAGCCATTTTCCAACCCTGTGGTGAGGAAGCTGATAAATGTCTTTTACTTCCGTCTTTATCAGCTGTTTTCTCTGCGGACATCAAGCTAAGCTGCTAACTAGCCTGAACAAAACACGACACTGTAAATAAAACATGAATAATTTACCTGTAAACGTACCTTTTATCAAACTTCTGGTAGAAAACAAGCCAACAGGTCTGCTGCCTTCAGGTAAAGACCAGGAAGTGTCTTATAGTTTAAAGTAAGAGTCAAACTTTCAGCCAATCAGCAACGCGAGCTTCACGTGGTGGGAGACAGAAGCTGATTGGCTGAGAGGGTCTACCCGCCGGGAATTGACCAATCCCTTGTCGTGACACTACATGTCCGGGTATTTAGGTCAAAACGCTGCTTGTCAGACTAAACATCTTTTATTACTCATTCTGCTACACATTAATGTACTGTTTTGTGTATCAGAGAACATACAAAGGAAAACATGAATTTATTAAACATATTTAATAAGCATATGATGTCCAGCAGGACTTATCAGGTGAATGTTTGGTGGGAAGATGGAGTACAAACACTTTATTTCTGACTCCCACTGGTCTTCTGTCTTTTCTCCAGCTGCTTGTTGATTCCACTCGGCTGAAGCTCTGTTGGGTGAATAAGCTTCGTCTCCAACAGCAGAGCCAGTTGGCTGGAGGCTCCATACTGCATTAAAGAGAGAGGGGGGGGCATTAATTCAGCTCCGACAACACATCAGCTGTTCAGTCAGACCTCAGACGGAGACCGTTTATTGTTCTGAACATGGATCCGTGATCCAGATACTCCAGTTAGATTCAGGGTTCCTCCAGGTGCTGACGAGTTTTAAAGGGACATGTGAAGCTTTTGACCCAAACGGCCTGATGTCAGTACCGATAGAGAATTTCTGGGATCGGGACACGTGTCAGCACTCCGAGGCGATGCCCTCCTCGCAAACCAGACTGTGGAGGAGCGGATCCGTCTCTGATGGGATCATGTGACCTGGAGCGCTTTACTTTCCATGTTTAGCGCCCCTAGTGGCCAAAAGTTAGACGCTGTCCCTTTAAATTTAAGACTTTAAGACCACAAAGAACAGAATCACACCGGCAAAACGGCCGACTCCAAAAACATCAGCAGTGACCTCAGTGTGAAGGGTTGCTTCGTCGACGCCACCTGCTGGGAGCTTCAACCCGAACACACAGTTCGCTGTTTGGCTTTGAAGTCGGCGATGAGTTTCATGGGACATTTCCCGACGCGATTTATCGCAGTGTAGCGCAGCTGGAGGCCAGCGTGTTGCAGACCAGCCTGTCAAATTTAAAGACACTGCAGAACGTTTCCCATGTCCCCGTCAGCGCCCCCCATCTTCCTTTTGTTTCTTTGCTGAATCAGCAACGTTACGTGTTCAGAACATCCAGTTCCTTATTATACCATGAAGCTAAACGTCACGTATCGTGTCGGTTTCTCAGCCTCGGGACGCTGCTGAGCAGCAGCGGCTCTAGAAATACACATGATGCTGCTGTGTCATCGAACCATAGACCGTATATGAAAGATGAACAGAGCCTCCGGCAGTAAAAAATGAAGCCTATGCAGAAGTGCATAAACCAGCAGTTCCCCCTTCATCCACTAGGGGCTGCAAAACAGCAAATCCCCATAGACTCCCATGTTAAAAAGACCAACTTCACAGCAGGAATAAACATGTTTACAGCAGAAATAAACATGTTTACAGCAAGAATAAACATGTTTACAGCAGGAATAAACATGTTTACAGCAGAAATAAACATGTTTACAGCCTGGTACAAAAATCCATGTTAGGTTTAATAGGTCAGGTTTACCTTCATGACAACTGTGGGGGGAGTGAATTTTTTTCTAACTCGCCCGTTTAAAAGTAATTTAATCTTGAAATTCGTCATATTTAGGGGCGGGTCCTTTTGATTGACAGGTACACGATCTCCCGCTTCAAGTCAGAAGAACGTAGAACTGCGGTTTTTAGCCGGTTAACAACGTGACTTAGCTTTAGCCCGCTTACCTCCGTTAGCTGGTTAGCTCCTGTTATCTCCGGGTTAGCTCGGTTAGCTCTTAGCTACAGGCAGCTCGGAGTTCGCTGGATGTCAATCATCCACCAGCCCCCCCTCTCAGCTCCACCTCTTTGCCCATATTTGTATTTTCTGGGCGAGACGACGCACATGACCCTGCCAAGATGGTGACTGGAGCTTCAACTCGGTTCTTCAGAAACCTACAGGTAACGTCACGGAGGCTCCGCCCATCTTTTATATACAGTCTATGCATGTAACACGTCCGGAACGGCGAGTTTTAAAAGGTAAAAAAAAAAGTTACGAAATGTGTCTTTAAGTATTAAAATCAGATTTATAATATCATGACGAAGAGGCGGCGGGAAGCTGTGGATGGTTTCCGTGTTTCCATCCGTACCGTCTCTTTCTCAGTGGGATTCCTGCGCCGGTGGTCCAGATACTTTCTGTTGAGCTGGCTGATGTCATGCAGGAAGGCCCGGCCTCGCTTCACGTCAGATAATCGTTGCTGGAGTTCAGCTTTCTCCTTCTGCAGCAGCGACACACTCCTCTCTGCCCTGACAGACGGAAACACACGTTTGGAGGTGGAGCTGATGTCAGGATGATACCTCCACATGTCCCGTCTGGTAACTACGACGGTTAAACACGTTCAGCTTCTGCTCACCTCATCAGCTCGCGCTTGGCATCCAGAAGTCTCTGCGTCTTTTTGCGGATCAGGGAACCCACCTGACAACGAGAACCAGTCACGTCTCATGTTCCTTCAAAAGTTTGTATTTAAAGGATTTTAACCCTTTCATGCCTGTTTTTACCTGATTCACTGCTCTATTATCACTATTTCTAGATAAAAAAAAAAAAAGTCTCATTAAATCACGTTTTAGCCTCTAGATATAACCACTGTTATGAGATAAAAAGACAGTCTGTGAAATTACAGGCTTATTTATTAGATGAAAAGGTAAATTATGTCCTCTGTTCATCACTACAATCTGGCTGCAGAAAGTCTGATGCACGAAAGGCTTCCAGTCAAATAAAAACGTAAAAACAAAAAGATTTTATTAAAGAATTGCACTGAAACGTCCTAAATAACGACAAGACTGAAATCACACTTTAGTCCATTATTTATAATTTTACATTAATAATGCCACCAAATATTCAATTTACCACAGATTTATTGTTACTACCATGAAGTTTGTACTATTATCATCAACAGCATGTCAGTCCACATGCTAACATTACGGTCGCCACGGTTACCTTTTTGTTCTCTCGTTTCAGGACCTTCAGCTCCTTACAAGACGAGATCTGGAGGAAAACAAACGCCAGACGATTTGATCAGACCACATATACATGACTTTACTCAGACTGCTAGGAGTAATCAGATTACAGCAGTAACCTGACACAACGTGTCTACATGCACTTCTATGCAAAGTACATTTTTCAGTCTGTTATCGGATGTTTTCAGTAGTAAATGTACGTAGTGATGCAATTTCTAGTTATTACAGTCCTTTATGGCGCCTGCAATGTAAGCATTAGCTGCCAACGTCAGCATTAGCTGCCAACTTTAGCATTAGCTGCCAACTTTAGCATTAGCTGCCAACTTCAGCATTAGCTGCCAACTTCAGCATTAGCTGCCAACTTCAGCATTAGCTGCCAACTTTAGCATTAGTTGCTAACATCAGCATTAGCTGCTAACTTTTAGCTAATAAGCTGCAACATGGTCCATGTTTTTCTGTTATAATCCGTCTTCTTGCTGCTGCAAGCCATCCTGTTTATCTTGTTCCACACGTTACAAAGGCATAGCTTTGCCTTCTTAAAGTAAAAGAACTAAAACGATGCAGTTTTTTGCACATGCAGAGGTGTAAAAACACGAAGTAAACCACATAGACTGGTCTACGTGCACACACACGGAGTATTGGGGAGAAATCTGCGTGTTTTAATGTGATTTCTATAATAATGTGACGTCGCCTGATAAAGCCTAATCAGACTATGATGTCTACATGACGTCTACATGACCACCTGATCTGATAACTCCAGAAATCAGACACAGTTCTGGTGTGCATGTAAAGCAGTCCTGCTGCTGTGGTTGCTGGTTCAATCCCTGCCACATTTAACCCACTCCAGTCACTCTGCAGCGCAGGTCAAACCTTCTCCAGGAGCTGCTCTTCAACGTTGCTGGAGAAAGAACGGATGGACCGCTGGACTGACGGGGACTCCACACACTCTCTGAAAACACACACCGATGCAGATTAGCTCGCTTTGACAGAACAGGGTTCCTTGAGGTAAGATGGTGAGATTATTTGGAGAATGACAATGTTTGATGTCTGCATTTCCGTACATAAGGGAGCAGAACGTATGACGGATATTCTGGGCTGTAGAACCGCTTCTTTCCAGCGGTTCTGTTCCAGTCTTTCACATTAAAACTACTTAAAACGCAGTTTCTGATAAGCTGAGGATGATACCTCCATGTGTCCCGTCTGGTGACTACGACGGTTAGACACACAGGAACTGTTCGGGTTTGTACCTGTACTGGTCACAGAACTGCAGGAAAGCGTCCAGAACCACCTCCATGTCCGTTGCTCCCCGACCAGCAGGTCTCCGCTTGTCGCTGCCGGCTCGTTCGGCTTCTCCTGCTGAAGACTTTCTGGATCTGGAGCGCTGAGATGAGGACTTTCCGGTCCTGCCCCAGCTCGGCATCCTGGCCTTCTGTGGACTTTGTTTCTGAAAGAAGGACAAACGGGTGAAATATGAGAATAAAGCCGACTTTCCTGCAGCAGCTGTTTGTCCATACCCAGCTGGTATCTTCATCCATGTCTTCATCAGAGGACAGAACTCTCCTCCTCTGCTTCTGGACTCGGCCAGAGTCGCCTTCCTCCTGGAACAAATCAGTTTAATCCCAGATCATCATCGCTCCTCCACCGTGCTGACAGCTGATACGAGGTGTTTTCTTTCTCTGTGCTCTGATTCGGGTTTCTATAAGCGTGTTTTTTTTTTATCACCAAAAACCTTCAATCAGATTCTTCTTGTTGCACCGGTAGCACCGGTGTGCTACTAAAACCTAACCCTGGTTCCAGGTGAATGTTTGGCGCGGTGTGGCGTCTCCACGGTTTCTCACAGCTCATTCCAAGCAGCTGCTTTTTACCTCCATGAGGATAAACCTGAACTTCCTTCTCTCTGGAGGAGAGGGAAGGTTCCTGATGCGGAGCTGGATTTCTGCTTCCTCACCTCTGACCGACCATCGCCGCTCATGTCTGATGGAGGTTCTGTCTCCTCGTCCTCCAGCTGCTGACGTTTCTCTGATCTTATTGGAGAAAGACGAAAACGTTCAGCACCAAACAGGACTGAAAAACTTGCTTGTAAAGATCGCTGTGGGAGTTTATTGTGGTTTATTTAGTCTGAACTGCTCCTCTGCGTGTTACTGTTTATGATAGAGTCACTTTCTACTGAAAAAAGAAAAACAACAAACTGGTTTTTGGAGCACTGGTCTGTGATCGACACCCGTCTACGTGCACTCACCTCGCCGCAGACGTCAGCCTTGAACTCGCCCTCCTGGCGGGCTTCTCTCCAACCGGGTGGCAGATTTCTGTCGGGACGGGCTGATCGCTGCTCTTCATCGCCCTCTTCTTCCTCCCCTCAAGGCCTCCTGCAGGTCCATCCCTGCCCGAACTGGAAAATAAGCCATGATCACGTCTTAAAACAGTCATTTCAGAGCAGAAAGCGGCCGATTCTGTTCCCTCTACCTGGATTTTGACTTCACTTCAGGACTTTTCCTGCTTCTCTTCCTCTTCGCCTCTTCCTCTTCATCGTCCACTTTCCTTTTCCCAGCAGCTCCACGCTGCTTTCCGTCAGTCTCTGCAGTTTTAGGCATCTTCCTTCTTCCTCCAGGTCTTCTGCTGACCTGTCCCTCTTCTAAAACGTTAAGATCTTCCTCCACAGCTGTACTGTGAAGAGGGTTGCCTGGGAAACAAAAGATCGCAATGTTTTTATAAAACACCTCTCTTCCCCCCACTGTGAAGCATGGCGGTGGCAGCATCATGCTGTGGGGATGCTCAGGAAATGAAGGTAATGGGGGGCAGGGCTGAATGCAGGTTAAAGCTAATCAGAGAAAATGTCGAGAGGTCAGAACATGTCTGGGAGTAAAAGGAGCATTTCAGAGAGGTAGAGTCTCTCAGATGGAGGAATGACAGAGCTTCACCAGTCCGACACAAACTGGATTTAAACATGAGGAAAAATGTTTGAGACTTTGAAGATCCCACATCTACACTGCACGATACTGTCAGAAGAGAACCAGAAGGAATCTCTGTATTCTGGGACAAGGCTGGATGCTGGTGATGTTCTGCATTAACAGCAGACATATCTACTGGAAACCAGTGCATGGACTCAGGAAGCTTCCAGAAACCAGTGTGAACCCAGTTCATGCAGGTTAAAGCTCCATCATATGTGAAGAGGATCCAGAAACACGCCGTCTTCTCTGGACCAAAGCTCATTTAAAATGTTCTGAGTGGAAACCTGGATGAAGATGTGGAATAGTTTGTGGACAGCATGGACGGCGTGTCCTGCAGACTAAAGAGGAGAGGGAGCATCCAGCTTGTTATCAGCCTGCATCTCTGATGGGATGGGGTTGCATTAGTGCCGATGGCGTGGGCAGCTTCCACATCTGGGAAGCTCCATCAATGCTGAAACATCTGCTCCCATCCAGACAACGTCTCTTTCAGGGAAGACCTTCCACCATGCTGGACCACATCCTGATGGTGGAACAGGAGAACTGGTCCAGCAGGACCACACTGAAACACATCCTGATGGTGGAACAGGAGAACTGGTCCAGCAGGACCATGCTGAACCACATCCTGATGGTGGAACAGGAGAACTGGTCCAGCAGGACCACGCTGAACCACATCCTGATGGTGGAACAGGAGAACTGGTCCAGCAGGACCACACTGAAACACATCCTGATGGTGGAACAGGAGAACTGGTCCAGCAGGACCACATCCTGATGGTGGAACAGGAGAACTGGTCCAGCAGGACCATGCTGAACCACATCCTGATGGTGGAACAGGAGAACTGGTCCAGCAGGACCACGCTGAACCACATCCTGATGGTGGAACAGGAGAACTGGTCCAGCGGGACCACGCTGAACCACATCCTGATGGTGGAACAGGAGAACTGGTCCAGCAGGACCACGCTGAAACACATCCTGATGGTGGAACAGGAGAACTGGTCCAGCAGGACCACGCTGAACCACATCCTGATGGTGGAACAGGAGAACTGGTCCAGCAGGACCACGCTGAACCACATCCTGATGGTGGAACAGGAGAACTGGTCCAGCAGGACCACATCCTGATGGTAGAACAGGAGAACTGGTCCAGCAGGACCACGCTGAACCACATCCTGATGGTGGAACAGGAGAACTGGTCCAGCAGGACCACGCTGGACCACATCCTGATGGTGGAACAGGAGAACTGGTCCAGCAGGACCACGCTGGACCACATCCTGATGGTGGAACAGGAGAACTGGTCCAGCAGGACCATGCTGAAACATCCTGATGGTGGAACAGGAGACCTGGTCCAGCAGGACCATGCTGAAACATCCTGATGGTGGAACAGGAGAACTGGTCCAGCAGGACCACATCCTGATGGTAGAACAGGAGAACTGGTCCAGCAGGACCACGCTGAACCACATCCTGATGGTGGAACAGGAGAACTGGTCCAGCAGGACCACGCTGGACCACATCCTGATGGTGGAACAGGAGAACTGATCCAGCAGGACCACGCTGAAACACATCCTGATGGTGGAACAGGAGAACTGGTCCAGCAGGACCACGCTGAAACACATCCTGATGGTGGAACAGGAGAACTGGTCCAGCAGGACCATTCTGAACCACATCCTAATGGTGGAACAGGAGAACTGGTCCAGCAGGACCACGCTGAACCACATCCTGATGGTGGAACAGGAGAACTGGTCCAGCAGAACCACGCTGAACCACATCCTGATGGTGGAACAGGAGAACTGGTCCAGCAGGACCACGCTGAAACACATCCTGATGGTGGAACAGGAGAACTGGTCCAGCAGGACCACGCTGGACCACATCCTGATGGTGGAACAGGAGAACTGGTCCAGCAGGACCACGCTGGACCACATCCTGATGGTGGAACAGGAGAACTGGTCCAGCAGGACCATGCTGGACCTCCAAGCTTCACCAATCTGAGACAAGTCATGTGTGGAAGAGGGGATGCTTCACAATGCTAAACATTTTACAGATGTGTTGCTGCAAAATGTTTTCCATGAAGGAGTAAAAACGCCTCAGTTTGAACATCTGATATGTTATTTTATGTCAGACACAGATGACAGAATCCTAAAGTTATTAGTTTTGATTTTGGCATTGATGATCAGGGGAAGGGTTGTGTGCGTGTGTGTGTGTGTTTAAATGTAAAACTGTTTTTAAATTTTTAATGTTAAGCACTTTGATATGCTTTGGTATGAGAAGTGCTATACAAATAAAGTTTGATTTGATTTATGTTCTATTGGGAATAAATGATGGGATTTCCTACATATTTCATTCTCTTTTCACTTCTATTTAATTAAAATAATTTCTGGAAATGGGTTATGTTTGTGTATTTAGAGGTGAATATTTTATAACAGGACATATCTGAACCATGAATTGACTTCTTCCTCTTCATCATAGTGTTCACATTCAGACTTTATGGGATAAGATGAAGAGGGGGACAACAACATGGACATAGAGACGAAGACTCACTGCTGTTTCGCTGCAGACCCTCCATGAAGCTCTCTTTGTCTACAGCAGACAGGTTGGGAGAATCCATCTGAACACAACATATTTACTTCAGCTGAACACAGAGCAGTATGAAGGTACAGTCCAGTAAATATGAAGGCAGTGAATCCAGATCATCATGTCTGACATTGAGTTGATATAAGATGACTTTAAACTCACCTGTAGAGTTTCTGGAAGCACCTTGGCTCCTCTGATCTTCCTGCTACTGGGAGAAGAAACAGGTAATGTCGACTTATTTAGCCCTACAGACATGGTATGAGTTCACACGATAAACATTTAAAGCTTTTAGTAAAAAAAACAAAAAAGTTGTTATAAACACACAGCGGCGCGTTTCTACTAGTTTCACTATTTTCCCTTTTAAATGGAAAATCAGCAGCTAAGCTAAGCTAACTCCGCTAACAGATTTACGTATATTTACATGAAGTTAGAAGGAATCTGGCTAAAAAGTTTTCACTTATTCCATTTTACCTCATTGATAACAGATCCGTGTTTGATGACGTCGTTTTATTGATTCCGCATCAGCTTCGCGCAAAACGGTTCAAGCTCTGGACTGTACCATTCCACACGCCGGGTGGGGTGGGGGGTTGGATGATTGGATGAAAACTAAGATAAAAGGAACCTTATCGTGTCGTGGCGACTTAATATGCACTGCATTATTTAAAACGTTCATGTACATTTTTATATCATGAAAACAATTTCCAATATTTTGCAGCGAGTCTTCTGAAAACACGTGAAAACACCCCCTCGAAGGGATTATCTCAACTCCCGTCCTACGGAGAGCGAAGTGGTTCATGATTCACCGCTTGGACTAATTACTGCAACAGAAATAGAAAATAAAGCCTTTTTTTAAAAACAAAAACAAGAGTCTAAACTGTACAAACGCCACAATCTAAACACAATAAACAAATCAAAACTAGAATAAGACTCTGATAAAATCAAAACAATACATCAAACAGCTGTTTATATGTTTTAATTAAAATTTTACAAAAGTATGACATGGCAATAAAATTATGGCTTAAATTAAACGTTCAAGTTTGATCAATTTTGAACAATAACGATATATTTTTTCTTCTAAAATAAAACAAAATTTCAGAAAACACTTCATTTTGTGTCATCATACATAAATCGAAAGTACAATACATTTGTGTTCATTTATAAAAAGATGAGGAATTAAAACTAAAGTATAATGCACTGTGAACCCTAGAAAATAAACAAAAAATCCAAAGGAAGAATAGTTGCGTTACAAAAGTAATCAATAAATGGCTCCAAAACTAAATGAAAGTATCAACAAGTCATTTTTACCTAGTTTCTCTGCTGTCAGAAATCTGGGTGTAATTTCTAACTTAATATCCATAAGTCAAACAGGACAGCACATTTTTCATTTAAAATGATCTTTTATTGCCCTGTGTACCTTCCTCTCATCCAATGGTTGCTGGGATAGATTCCAGCTTTCTGCCACCCTTAATTTGATTAAATGATTTTTTAAAAATGAATGAATGATCTAAAGCCTGTTCCATCCTCCACGAGAAGCAAGAACTGAGTTCTTGTTCTCGAGGCTGCAAGAACAAGAAAAAACTTCTTGTTCGGCAGGTCCATCCATAGAAGCAGGTCTGCAGCGGGGAGGGATCACTGCGGGGGGGGGGAGTCTGCTTTATATGCAATGAACCCGGTTGTTACCTCCGCCGAGGAGGTTGTTTTCCCGGCGTCTTTTTGCTCAAGATGACTTAAAAGGTTACGGATGGCTTTTTATAAATATTTCAAGAGTTGTTGCAAATGTAAAAATGAAGAACTGATTACATTCTGGTGGTGATCCGGATCACCGTTTGGATCCAGGAATGTTTTAAAAGGATTATTAAACATCGTGCTTGGTGGAGGTTTCCGCTCTCCGAGTTTCTAGTTTCAGATTTAACGAGCAGCTTCGTCCGCGGCAGGGCGGGTCGTGCACACGGCTGGGTCCGAGTGTTTTATTGCAACATGTAAAAATGTTCGTACTTTCTCACCACCTCGATCAGCTGTTTTATCAAAACAATCCGTTTTGCCGGCAACAGCAAACACACGGAAGCAGCAACTCCGCTTCCTGCTTTCTCCGTGTTAACCACGCCCACCTCACATGTCCGACCAATCACACGACACTTCTCGCAGCCCCGCAAGAAAAAAGTTCTGCCAGCCTGATGTGTCAAGACGTGTCCTCAAACACGTCCGCGAGAACAAAATGACGTCATTTTCTTCTCGGAGCCTCGAGAACAAGAAAAAAGTTCTCGCTTCTCGTAGAGGATGGAACAGGCTTAAAACCTCACCTATATGGAGGTAAAAAAAAGTGCCACAATGAAATCCATAAATACAGCATTGAATAATGACTTAAATCTAACGTAAATTAATTTTTTTTTTATTAAATTAATTGAAATCTAACTTACTTCATAAATTAAATCATTTAATAATTTTCAATAATTTATTTCCAATTTTTAATCAATTTCTGAGGGATAAAAAAAGTCCTCTCCAAAAAGCGTTTATAAAATATAAAAAACTGATTTTCTCCCTATATTTAATTAATTATATTTTCAAATCAACTTCTGTCAAAATTAAAACTACCAAATTGTGCTTATATTTTTATTTTATTTTTATGTCTAATTATTTTAACCAAATAAATTGCAACTTGATGACAAATTATTAAAGGGTTTTTAAGATATTGAAATCATTTTAATAATTACATACTTGGTAGTTTTGATTGGGACCAAAGTTCATCTAGCTAACAGACCCCAAATTACATAAAAAATATTACTACCAATAATAATCATGTTTTATAGCCGTTTTTAAGAGGATTTTTCCTCCCCTAATGATCTGAAAGGGTAGTAAATTTGTCTTGTTGGATCTTTAAGAAAATTTAAATTAAAAATTCAAACTTCCATAAGAGAAACACATTCTATTCTATTCTATTGTCATTCATCAGACACTTTTATCCAAAGTGACATTCTTACTACAGCCTGATTCTTTATGAGCAAACAACCAGAAATTTGGGCAAAACTGGAGACAAAAGGTTAAAAAAGCTCCAGATGACCAACAAGGTTTAAGTAATCAATTATATATCTAAATCATTTCATGTGTATTTATTTCCAATATTAATTAAAGAAACATTTAAATAGATGTTGATATATTTATTTATTCATTGAATGTATTTATTTCTAATTTTAATAAGTGATATTTAATAAATTATTTAAAGCTGGTTTAATGTATTTATTTGTGTCACTTTTCTGCCTCCATACTCCGGTCGCCTGAAATATCAGGAAATAAATATTCACTTTTGTTTTATTTTTTATTTGACAGGGTTGTAGCACATTGAAACCCTAAATAACTTCTAAATATTCCAGATTTAATTTCCCTTTGGGGATTAATAAAGTGTTTTCATTCATTTAATTTCATTTTGCCAGAAAGTTAGGTTTTATCCGTTGTCCCTGGTCAGATCTTACAGAGGCTCCCTGAGATACAGTAACTCTATCTTACACTTCTCTGATCTCTGTTTCTGGACTGATCTTACAATAGTTTAACTTTATAAAATGTTAAATGAACTGGCAGCAGCTTTTATTAGCAGATCTTCATGGCGACACCGCTTTACTCTGGTTTAAACCAGAGTTTTTCTCTGAATGATATCATTTTGCTCTGCTATCACATTTCCTAGTTGTTAATGTGTCATTTTTTAACTACTCTTTTGTTTTATTTCGACATCCCTGCCGTCTGTGGAGCCCTTTGGTCTAAAATGTGAGCGTCTGTTTAGCTTATATTTCTTGAGATTTCAGATGCTTCATTCCACTGATTAAATCATGTGTTATCAGAAATCATCACCATTTACACATGTTTACTTGAAATGTCGCAGGTTTTGTGGTCACACAACGGACACTTTTGGTCCTTTTTCCTCTCAAACAACCTGAATGTGTTAAAAACAAGAAGTGTAATCTCTGGCTGTTTTACTGCTGATGACTCAGCAGGTCGGAGAAGTTCTCCTTTATCTGCTTCCCATCGCGTGCTTCTTCCGAAACACCCTCCGCTCTACATTGTGATGCCGGCGTACAGCTCGTCTATCTGAGATCTGAAGCGTTGGCGCATTTCGTTCCTCTTGGCCTTCAGGGTGGGGGTGAGCAGGTTGTTCTCGATGGAGAAGAGCTCGGTGTGGATGTAGATGGCCTTCACCTGGAGGACACAGCATGTTAGAAGTTAGATGATGAAGACAGCAAACTGATGGAGGATGGGATGGCGGCGGGTTCTAGATAATAGCTAGCCTAAAGCTAATCCCTTCAATTTATTCAGCATTTTATAGCTTTCCATTTTATTTCATAGTTATTCTCAGTATGTATTTAAAGAGACTCGATGGTTTCTGAAATGCAGCAAAGCAGAGAGAAAAAGCACTTTGTTCATTTTACATGTTTATTCTGTTAAACTGCGCTCTACGTGTCGTCTGAATGAACATAACGTAGACACTCCTGGCCTGCAGATTTACACGATGAAGAATATATGAGTTGTACCTGCTCAAAAGACTTGAGGCCTCCTTCCTTTCCCAGCCGCAGCATGTCCTCCAAGATGGCTGCCTTCACTTCCTGTACACAGAAGGAAACATAATTATTCATTCTTTCATTCATTATCCGAACTGCTTAACCTGATGAAGGGTCGCGGGGAAGATGGAGCCTGAAACACACAAACACACACACACACACACACACACATATATATATTTATATCTATCTATCTATCTATCTATCTATCTATCTATCTATCTATCTATCTATCTATCTATCTATCTATATATATATATATATATATATATATATATATATATATATATATATATGTGTATATATCTATCTATATATATCTATCTCTATATATATATATATATATATGTATATATACTAGGGGTGGGAAAATCAAATCAAAAAATCAAAAATCGGGATTTTTTTGCTTCACAATTTTAAAATGGATTTTTTTGTATAAAAATATATATTTTTTCAAATAAATAAAAATAATCCATTATAAAATTTTTGCCATTTTTATTGTT
Source organism: Telmatherina bonti (assembly GCF_933228915.1). Taxonomy (NCBI): domain Eukaryota; kingdom Metazoa; phylum Chordata; class Actinopteri; order Atheriniformes; family Telmatherinidae; genus Telmatherina; species Telmatherina bonti. Next base: position 37,780,003 of record NC_136610.1, on the reverse strand, counting down.
TTTATTGATCTTTTAACTTGTCTTCTTGGGCGTTATAGCAGCAGAATGATGGTCTGGCTACTGTGTTGTTTTTTCCTCATTGAAATGAAAGAAAATGACGAGTAAAAAAAAAAAGTTGCATACATTTATTTTGTTTTTAAAGGTGGAGTATGTAAGATTTTCAATATTTTCAAAATAAATTAACTAATAAAATAACTACAATCATAATTAGAAAGGTTTTTGAACATGTAGGTTCCAGTCTGTTCATATTTGATGCGTTATTAAATTACAAGTTTAATTAATGACAAATGACAAAAAGCACTTTTTTTTACTGGTAGGCAAACATTTAAGAAGGGTCTTTGTCATTAATTAAACTTGTAATTTAATAACACATCAAATAGGACAGACTGGAACCTGCATGTTAAAAAAAACTATCTAATTATGATTGTAGTTATTTTTTTCTTCATTTTTTTTAAAATGTTGAAAATCTTACATACTCCACCTTTCATCTACAAAAATCATCAATATCAAAGAATTGAAATCAAATCGGCACCCAAAAAACGGAATTGAATTGAATCGGGACAAAAGCATATATATATATATATATATATATTATACATATATATATATATATATATATATATATATCTTGTGCTTTTCACTGGCAGTAATGTATTTTTCTTGCAAGTTTTCTTTCCACTGTGTTCCAGGTGAATTTCTTCTGACACCTTTAGCTTCTACTGTTATAATCTCACTGCATGTCTTTAATGTTCAACACTGTGTGAAATGTGTGAAAGTGCTATATAAATAAATTTGAGTTGACAAAGTAACACGTATGTTGATTCTGACATGTGTGCAGTAATCTCACACGTCTCGTGTTTCTGTAGAGACCAGGACTTTCCATACGGTCCTCCTTGATGTTTTTATGTCTGTCATTTCAGACAGGAGGCAGATATTAAGGAAGTTAAACTTTCTGAAAAAGCAAAAGCTAACCCAGGTTACCATAGCAACTAACATGAAGAAACAAAGCAGCGCCGGGTCCGTCATACGATGTGACCTTAACCATCAGTTTCCTGAAGAGTTTTACTTCTGGTCCTTCACTGTCTCCTAAAACAGGTGTTGTGTTGCAGCTGTGTAACCGGACCACCTCTACTGGACTTCACCAGGACTCTTGTTGTTGCAGGACCACCTGGTACAGGAGGACGCTTTGCTTTAGCCGCTGGTCTGAAACAAGTTCGGTGCGCCTACACTTCTAATTTTAGCTGGACTAATTTCCATCTTTCACATCAGGAGACTCTGATGTTCAACATGTGGAGGTGGAGACGTCTCACGGCAGGAGACGTCTGCTGTCCACGGCTTGACAACACAATGTGTTTGTTAATATTAACTTTCCTTACCCGTCTCTCACACAGCTCCAGGTAGCTGCCCTGCAGCCCGAGCGTCTGATTGGTCCATGCAGACAGGAAGTCCGGGTCGGGAACCACCACTGCTACCAGACACGCCTGCAGATACGTGCAGCACGCCGAGTTAAAACTCCACAGAGTTACTTAAAGACGAGGGGATAAACGTGACCCTGACGTGCTCCGCCCACCTGCAGACTGTCGCCGTGCACGAAGATCTGCGCCACCGCACTGCTCCGGGTGTAGATGTTCTCTATCTTCTCCGGAGCGATGTACTCCCCCTGAGCCAGCTTAAAGATGTGCTTCTTCCGGTCCACGATCTTCAGCGTGCCGTTCTGTCAACATACATGTACGCTGAGTCAGCACCGGTAAATAACGAGCGGGGCCGGTTACACAGCTTGCTGGAAGTGTGAGGATGGGCAACAGGAACTGGTTCCACTGGGGAGCCGCTGTTTTGTTGAGGTCAGCTCCCGTGTCGGGATCTGTTCCCCAGTCAGGTGTTGTTTCAGCTTTCTACCAACCGGAAGCCACCTCCCAACGTCGCCGGTGTGAACCCAGCCGTCTTCGTCAATCGCCTCGGCTGTCTTCTCCGGATCCTTCAGGTAACCCTGGAACACGTTTGCGCCCTTCACACACACCTGGAAACCAACACGTGTGTGTAAATGTGGGGTGTTAGCGTGGCGTAAAGGTAACGTCGTCCTGGTGTTTCACCTCTCCTTCTCCGTTCACAGCCAGGTAGTTCATCTCCGCCACGTCCACCAGTTTGATCCGGTTGCAGGGTAAAGGAGGCCCGACGTGACCTGCCAACACCAGCTCACCTTGACTTCCTGTTCCTCCGACACCTCTCATCTCTTTCAGAGCAGCGACGGCTTACCTGCACTCCAGTCTCCGGGTACGGTCATGGTGCAGCCAGCGGTGCACTCTGTCTGTCCGTAACCTTCATAGATCTGAGACGCAGAATGAATTACTACATTTTATTCTACGAGACGATGAGCGTGCAGCGACCGCACTTACCTGGCAACCCAGTGCGACTCTGAAGAAGGTCAGGGCAGTGGGAGAGATGGGAGCAGCTCCAGTTAACATGACGCGTACGCAGCCCCCCAGGCTGGCCTGTAGGGGGCAGTATATCACCCTGTTTACAACTCAGCAGGAAAAACTCACATTTCCAGACATTTTTAAGCCTTAAATGCAGCACAGCGTTTAATCTTGGTCCCTCCTCTGTCTTGGCCCCTCCCCCTGCCTTGGCTCCTCCCCCTCTGGTTCTGCTCCTTGCGTGATCCGAGGCTTTTTTATTCGTAGCTTTTTCCACCAACGATTTTCTCTTTCTCGGCTGTTTAGCAGGAGGAAGCAAATAAACCGAGTCGGGTCGGGAAATCGTTCCTGCATTTTCTCAGCCATGTTTGCCTTCCGAGTTTCTTCTTCACTACTTTGTATTTTCACCCTAACATGCTGTTTATATGCAGGGTGTGGCTATCAGGTATGTTCTGCTGGAGGGGGAGGAGGGGAGCCGGGAGAAGAAGCTTAAGAGATATAAGAAATGAACAACTTCATTTGGGTGGGAACGTTTGGATTGGTCAGAGTTTTTACAGATTTACAGTAAACTGAGGGGTCTAACTATATTTCTTATTGTTCATGATTACAGAATGTAGAGACTACTATCAGGACGAGGAACCGCTTCACCCAGAGGTACACGTCTCTGAGCAGACGCTGTTATTTCCTGCGGTTTGTGTTGTTCCCAGCTGCACTGGAAGGTGCTGGCTCTGCCTACCTGGACCTTCCTGAAGATCAGTCGATCCCAGATGCTGTTTTTCCTCACGATGCCTCTCATTAACTCCGCATGCTTCCTCCTGTAGATCCACTCCAGCAGCCAGCGCTTCACAGAGGTGTTGGCCTTCCCGTAGATCTGCAGACATGCAGGTGGAGTTTCACAGCAAACTCGCTACGATGCAGGAAAGAGTGTCAACGTCCGCGGAAACCCACCTTATCGTACATCCTGTTGAGGAGTCGCGGGACGACGGGGAACACGGTGGGTTTTAAAGCTTTCAGATCATCTGACAGCCGATGGATGTTCCCCTGGAAGAAGCCGATCCTCGCTCCATGCACCAACATGCTCGCCTGACACACAAAACCAACACAGAAACAACCATCAAATATTCATCCCACATGTTCAGGACAGCCTCAGCTGTCAGATTCTGAGGCTAAAATGATGTAAAATGAATGTATGAGCAGCATAAAGAGCAACCAGAAGTTTGTAGAAATAACACACATAGATCAGCAACGACCAAGCCTTTTCTCATCCTCTCACGTCTGAAACACACACACACACACTGTTTCCATGTTTACACACTTCTTCCTCAAGCTGGTTTTAACTATTTGCAGTTATTTATGCTGTAAACATTGTTCATAATGTGGGAGTCATGTTGTAGACCTGCTGGATGGGATATAAATGTCTGGAAAATCACCTAAAGGGTCAGAAATCCATCAGTTACACACCACCGCTCTGTGAAAAGTGACCACAGAAACTGCTGGAACGTACCTGGACCACTCTCTCAAACATATGAGCCAGGGGCAGGTAGGATATGTGGACATCACTGGGACACAGCGGACAGCAAGACTACGACACAAAGACAGACATGACCTTCTCAAACAGCAGCCAAAGAAGCAGAACATGGGCTCATCTTCATTTCCCACCTCTATCAGCTTATAGAAGGCTGAGCAGTCAGACACGACGTTGCCATGAGTCAACATGGCTCCTTTTGGATGCCCTAAAAGTCAAGACACAGTTAGTATTTCTGATCCTGAAGGAAACACCGGGCAGCGTAACCTGAGGAGTGTTACCCGTCGTTCCACTGGTGAAGCAGATGACTGCCATGTCGTCTGGTCTGGGAGGCTGAAGGCACAGAACATCATACACATCATCCAGGTCGTTACTAAAGAGACGATTAAAGCGAACTGATACTTACAGCAGGCGGCTGATGGTGGGCCTTCCCCACAGCCTGGAGAACAGATGAACAAAGTCAGAACAGCAGATAAATAACAACATGGAGAGGAGCTAAAAGGACATTAATCTATTAGATTTTATGTCATTTATTTGCATATATTCAACAACAATATTCACAAAATCATGTTATATAGACACAAATATATTATTTCCCTTTCCTATTCTATTTAAGAGACTATACAGTAAGCACAAAGAAGGGGGGACTAGTGAGCATCAAGGCCACTATCAAAGATGAAACATCCAAGCTCCATGAATACATCAGGAAGAGGGCACCGAGGGATGAAGCACTTAGTGAACGTCTCAGACAATGGAGTCTGGAGGAACACGAGATGGAAGAACCATCATGGGAGGAAAAGCCCCTGCATGGGATGTACCACCGGCAGATCACCGAAGTGGCCGATATAAACAAGTCTTATCAATGGCTGGAGAGGGTCTACCAGACCAGGCAGGATCCCAGATCTACCAGACCAGGCAGGATCCCAGATCTACCAAACCAGGCAGGATCCCAGAGACATACATGTTAATGATGCTACACTGTTATGGGGGGGGGGGGGTAAAAGAAAGAGATAAACAGAAAAAGAAAGAAGCTCAGTGTATCAGGAAATGTCCCTCAGCAGTCTAAACCTATAGCAGCATAACTAAGGGATGCTAACCATCCCTAGCTATAGGACTTATCAAAAAAATAAGTCTTCAGTCTAGTCTTAAAGGTGGGGAGGGTGTCTGCTTCCCTAACACTAACTGGGAGCTTATTCCATAAGAGAGGGGCCTGATAACCAAAGGCTCTGCCTCCTGCTCGGCTCTTTGAGACTCTAGGAACCACAAGTAAGCCTGCAGTCTGGGAACGAAGTACTCTACTTGGTATATAAGGAACAATGAGGTCTTTGATATATAGTGGTGCCTGGTTGTGGAGAGCTTTATATGTAAGGAGAAGGATTTTAAATTCTATTCTAGATTCAACAGGCAGCCAATGAAGAGAGGCTAAAACTGGAGAAATATGATCTCTCCTGCTGGTTCTGGTCAGGACTCTGGCTGCAGAATTCTGGATCAGCTGAAGGCTTTTCAGGGCATATTTAGGACAGCCCAGTAATAGAGAGTTACAGTAATCTAGTCTCGAAGTAACAAAAGCGTGAACCAGTTTTTCTGCATCACTCTGAGACAGAATGTCCCTAATTTTGGCTATATTACGTAAATGAAAGAAGGCTGTTTTAGTAACCTGCTTAATATGTGGGCCAAAGGACAGGTCAGGGTCAAATATTACTCCAAGGTTTCTCACTGTAGCACTGGAAGCTAAAGTAATGCCATCCAGGTTCATTACAAAACCGGAAAATTTAGCTCTGAGTTTTTCAGATCCAACGAGAATTACTTCAGTCTTATCTGAGTTTAAGAAGAGAAAATTTCTAGACATCCAAGTCTTTATGTCTATGAGACAATTTTGTAGCCTATTGGGCTGATTTGTTTCATCTGGTTTAAAGGATAAGTATAGTTGAGTATCATCTGCATAACAATGAAAGTTTATTCCATGCTGTCTAATAATTTCGCCTAAAGGGAGCATATATAGCGTGAAGAGTATTGGTCCAAGTACAGAACCTTGAGGAACTCCATGACTTACTGTAGTTTGGGAGGAGGACTTGTCATTTACATGAACGAACTGAAGTCTATCAGATAAATATGATTTAAACCAGCTTAACGCTGTACCTGTAATTCCAATCACCTGTTCTAGTCTCTGTAACAGAATGTTATGATCGACTGTATCAAATGCAGCACTAAGATCAAGCAAGATAAGTACGGACACAAGTCCTTTGTCTGAGGCCATAAGAAGGTCATTAGTAACTTTCACCAATGCTGTCTCAGTGCTATGATGAGCTCTAAATCCTGACTGAAACTCCTCGCATAAATTATTTCTGCTCCGGTGGGCATGTAGCTGAGCTGAAACTATTTTCTCCAGAATTTTGGACATAAACGGGAGGTTAGATATAGGTCTATAATTTGCTATCACCTCTGGATCCAGAGATTGCTTTTTAAGTAAAGGCTTGATTACAGCAGTTTTAAATGATTGTGGTACATATCCTGTCACTAAAGACATATTGATAAGATTTAGTAGTGATGTATTAATTAAAGGGAAAATGTCCTTAAAGAGGCTCGTTGGGAGAGGGTCTAAGATACAGGTGGATGGTTTAGATGAAGCTATTATTTTAGTTAATTCAGAGGGTTGGACAGGACAGAAACTATTTAGACACAAGTCAGATCCTGGTTCTAAGGATGCTTCGGAGACCACAACAGGCTCAACATTATAGGTAGAAGGAAGAATATTGTGGATTTGATCTCTAATAGTGTCAATTTTATTCCTGAAAAAATACATGAAATCATCACAGCTAAGTGAGAAAGGAATACATGGCTCCACAGCGCTCCGGCTCCTAGTAAGCCTAGCTACAGTGCTGAAAAGAAACCGAGGGTTGTTTTTGTTTTCCTCTATCAATGATGAATAATAAGCTGTTCTTGCCGTACATAAGGCTTTTTTGTATACAATTAAACTTTCTTTCCAGGTTAAGTGAGACTCCTCTAGTCCTGATGAACGCCATCTGTTTTCCAAACGCCTTGATGCCTGTTTTAGAGTTCGAAGCTGGGAATTAAACCAGGGAGCCTTCATAATCTTACCTAATTTCTTCTTCTTTAGGGGAGCAACATTATCCAAGGTTGTATGCATTGAAGCTGTTATAGTATCAGCATGTTGATCAATCTGAGCAGGAGTAAAGCTTAAAGGGGGACTCTCAGTCATGCTAACACATGGTAGATGTGAAAAAATTGATTCAATTGATTGTTTAAATTTTGTAATATTATTGTCTGATAAACATCTACTATAGTAGAATTTATTTTTGGTCAGTGAGTAATCAAATAAAGTGAATTCAAAGGTTAACAAGAAGTGATCTGACAAGACAGGGTTTTGAGGAAATACTTTGAGCTTATCAGTCTCAATACCAGATGTTAGAACAAGATCAAGAGTGTGACCATGAGAGTGAGTGGCTCCATTGACATTTTGTTTGATACCCATTGAGTTTAGAATAGAGCTAAAGGAAATGTTTAAACTATCGTTTTCATCGTCAACATGAATATTAAAATCACCTAGTACAATGACTTTATCAGTAGTCAGCACTAACTCAGACAAGAGATCAGAGAATTGGGTCAGAAACTCGGAGTAAGGTCCAGGTGGGCGATACACTAATGCTAAAAGGAGCGGTTTCTCTGAATTCCATTTTGGATGAGATAAATTTAATGTCAGGAATTCAAAGGATTTATAGTTAGTTTTGTGCTTAGGATTAATTAAAAATTCTGACTTAAAAATAGCTGCAACACCTCCTCCTCTGCCTGTAGTTCTAGGAATGTGAAAGTTTAAATAGTTAGCTGGCGTAGCTTCATTAATGCTAACATAATCCTCTTGCTGTAACCAGGTTTCCGTAAGACAGAATAAATCAATGTGGTGATCACCTATCAAGTCATTGACTAATAAAGACTTATTTGGGAGGGATCTGATATTCAGTAGGCCACACTTTATTGTCTTATTTTCAGATTTTATTAGATCCATTGTTTTTATTTTTATGAGGTTTTCACGATTAACCCCAGAAGTGTTTTTGTGTTGTTTAATTCTTACTGCTGGGGAGTTGTATAAGGTCGGAATGGGGTTTTGGGTGGGCGGCGGCAGGTGGGAAGCTGCAGAAAAGTGTGTAGGACTACAATTCTGCCTCCTGGTCCCAACCCTGAGTTGTCAATTTAGCTGACTAATAAAAGAGTCCATATTGCTAGATAAGAGAGCGGCTCCATCCAACGTGGGATGGATGCCATCTCTCCTAATAAGACCAGGCTTTCCCCAAAAAGCGCTCCAATTATCTATAAAACCCACGTTGTTATCGGGACACCACCTAGACAACCAGCGGTTGAAAGATGACATGTGGCTAAACATGTCATCGCTGATTAAATTTGGCAAGGGACCAGAGAAAACTACGGAGTCCGACATGCTCTTGGCAAAGTTACACACCGAAGCAACATTAATTTTAGTGACCTCCGATTGGCGTAACCGGGTGTCGTTACCGCCGACGTGAATTACAATCTTACGGTATTTACGTTTAGCCTTAGCCAGCAGTTTCAAATACGATTCGACGTCGCCCGCTCTGGCCCCAGGAATGCATTTGACTATGGTCCCCGGTGTCTCTAGAGCCACGTTTCTGACTATGGAACTACCTATAATCAGGGTTTCTGCCTCAGCGGGTGTGTCGCCGAGCGGGGAAAATCTGTTAGAAACGTGAACAGGTCGGTGGTGGCCAGTGGGTTTTGGTTTGGGGCTACGCTTCCGCCTGACCGTCGTCCAGCCCGCCTCGGCTCCCGGCTGCGCGGGAACTGCTGAGGGACGGCTCGGGATGGCTGCCCTGGCTGGTAGCTCCGCACTGGCTAATGGGGGCTTGCTGACTAACTGCTTCCCTAACTGAGTGCGGAGCTGGGCTTCTAACTCACAGAGCCTCGCCTCCAAGGCTGCCAAGCTGCTACACTTAATACACCTACCGTTATCACTAAAGGAGGCGGAGGAGTAGCTAAACATCAGACACACCGAGCAAGAAAAGGCAGGGGACCGGGGTGTGGGAAGAGAGCTAGCAGCCATGCTAAAACCGAGTGCTTGAGCTGTTTAAGTCAGTAAACAGAAAGCCAAAGATCCCAAAAATAAATGCAATATATAGAACAGTGGTTTGGGAAGATATTGTGCGCTAAAGTGAGTGGTTGGTTAACAATAGATAGAAGTTAGAAAGAAGTTAAAGGAGCCAACGGCTCGTAGCAATCCGCAGTGATACACGCTAGGGAAACAGGAAATGACACAATACGTTACCGCAACGTCAGCGCGTCCAGACAACAGAGCTGGGCTCAGACCAGTCAGATGCAGACTATGCAAAGGAGCCCCTGAAACAATCCAGCACCTCACAGCAGGGTGCAAGATACTGGCAGGCAAAGAATACATGGAGCGCCATAACCAAGTAGCCGGCATAGTTTACAATGACATCTGTGCAGAATATGGACTGGAGACCCTTCAGTCCCAGTGGGAAACTCCCCCCAAGGTGGTGGAGAATGAGAGGGCTAAGATCCTCTGGGACTTCCAGATCCAGACAGATAAAATGGTGGTGGCCAACCAAGCGGACATAGTGGTCATGGATAAGCAGCAGAGGAGATGGGAGGGAGGGAAGGGATCTACAGGAAGGTAACATGTACAGGATGAAAACTATGAGGAAGAAAAAGGTGTGGAAATCTACCATCCTCACCCAACTGTGCATGAAAGGGTTAAAACAGAACGAAACAAACTTACAGAGAAACGAAACAAGAGAAGGAAAAGAAACAGAGGAAGAGGAAATAAATAAAGGAAGGAAATAAATGGTGTTTAATATTTCTAAAAGAAGAACAAGATGACAAAAACCAGACAACAGAGCCGAGGAGTGAAGCTGGAACTGAATTCACCTGGAAAGTTTGGGATTTATTTACAGACTTCATTTCCAAACGTTGAGCCACACAAGCAACAGATAGACCTGTTTATATTCCCCACGAGGCTGCAGAACCTGGACCATCTAAAGACATGAACCGATACCAGAACCGTCTAGAAACGCACCGATACTGGAACCATCTAGAGACGCACCAAGACCAGAACAGTCTAGAGACGCACCGATACCGGAACCGTCTAGAGACGCACCGATACCGGAACCGTCTAGAGACGCCCTGACACCAGAACCGCCTAGAGACGCACCGATACCAGAACCGTCTAGAGACGCACCGATACCGGAACCGTCTAGAGACGCACCGATACCGGAACCGTCTAGAGACGCCCTGACACCGGAACCGCCTAGAGACGCACCGATACCGGAACCGTCTAGAGACGCACCGATACCGGAACCGTCTAGAGACCCACCGATACCGGAACCGTCTAGAGACGCCCTGACACCAGAACCGCCTAGAGACGCACCGATACCAGAACCGTCTAGAGACACACCGATACCGGAACCGTCTAGAGACCCACCGATACCAGAACCGTCTAGAAACGCACCGACACCGGAATGTCTAGAGACGCCCCGAGACCAGAACAGTCTAGAGACGCCCTGACACCAGAACCGTCTAGAGACGCACCGATACCGGAACCGTCTAGAGACGCACCGATACCGGAACCGTCTAGAGACCCACCGATACCGGAACCGTCTAGAGACCCACCGAGACCGGAACCGTCTAGAAACGCACCAACACCGGAATGTCTAGAGACGCCCCGAGACCAGAACAGTCTAGAGACGCCCTGACACCAGAACCGCCTAGAGACGCACCGATACCAGAACTGTCTAGAGACGCACCGATACCGGAACCGTCTAGAGACGCACCGATACCGGAACCGTCTAGAGACGCCCTGACACCAGAACCGCCTAGAGATGCCCCGAGACCAGAACCGTCTAGAGACGCACCGATACCGGAACCGTCTAGAGACGCACCGATACCGGAACCGTCTAGAGACGCCCTGACACCAGAACCGCACCGATACCGGAACCGTCTAGAGACGCACCGATACCGGAACCGTCTAGAGACGCCCTGACACCAGAACCGCCTAGAGACGCACCGATACCGGAACCGTCTAGAGACGCACCGATACCGGAACCGTCTAGAGACGCACCGATACCGGAACCGTCTAGAGACGCCCTGACACCGGAACCACCTAGAGACGCACCGATACCAGAACCGTCTAGAGACGCACCGATACCGGAACCGTCTAGAGACGCACCGATACCGGAACCGTCTAGAGACCCACCGATACCGGAACCGTCTAGAGACGCACCGAGACCGGAACCGTCTAGAAACGCACCGACACCGGAATGTCTAGAGACGCCCCGAGACCAGAACAGTCTAGAGACGCCCTGACACCAGAACCGTCTAGAGACGCACCGATACCGGAACCGTCTAGAGACCCACCGATACCGGAACCGTCTAGAGACCCACCGAGACCGGAACCGTCTAGAAACGCACAGACACCGGAATGTCTAGAGACGCCCCGAGACCAGAACAGTCTAGAGACGCCCTGACACCAGAACCGCCTAGAGACGCACCGATACCAGAACCGTCTAGAGACGCACCGATACCGGAACCGTCTAGAGACCCACCGAGACCGGAACCGTCTAGAAACGCACCGACACCGGAATGTCTAGAGACGCCCCGAGACCAGAACAGTCTAGAGACGCCCTGACACCGGAACCGTCTAGAGACACCCTGACACCAGAACCGCCTAGAGATGCACCGACACCAGAACCGTCTAGAGACGCACCGATACCGGAACTGTCTAGAGACGCACCGATACCGGAACCGTCTAGAGACGCACCGATACCGGAACCGTCTAGAGACGCACCGATACCGGAACCGTCTAGAGACGCACCGATACCGGAACCATCTAGAGACGCCCTGACACCAGAACCGCCTAGAGACGCACAGATACCGAAACCGTCTAAAGACGCACCGATACCGGAACCGTCTAGAGACGCCCTGACACCAGAACCACCTAGAGACGCACCGATACCGGAACCGTCTAGAGACGCACCGATACCGGAACCGTCTAGAGACGCCCTGAAACCAGAACCGCACCGATACCGGAACCGTCTAGAGACGCACCGATACCGGAACCGTCTAGAGACGCCCTGACACAAGAACCGCCTAGAGACGCACCGATACCGGAACCGTCTAGAGACGCACCGATACCGGAACCGTCTAGAGACGCACCGATACCGGAACCGTCTAGAGACGCCCTGACACCGGAACCACCTAGAGACGCACCGATACCAGAACCGTCTAGAGACGCACCGATACCGGAACCGTCTAGAGACGCACCGATACCGGAACCGTCTAGAGACCCACCGATACCGGAACCGTCTAGAGACCCACCGAGACCGGAACCGTCTAGAAACGCACCGACACCGGAATGTCTAGAGACGCCCCGAGACCAGAACAGTCTAGAGACGCCCTGACACCAGAACCGCCTAGAGACGCACCGATACCAGAACCGTCTAGAGACGCACCGATACCGGAACCGTCTAGAGACCCACCGAGACCGGAACCGTCTAGAAACGCACCGACACCAGAATGTCTAGAGACGGCCCGAGACCAGAACAGTCTAGAGACGCCCTGACACCGGAACCGTCTAGAGACACCCTGACACCAGAACCGCCTAGAGATGCACCGACACCAGAACCGTCTAGAGACGCACCGATACCGGAACTGTCTAGAGACGCACCGATACCGGAACCGTCTAGAGACGCACCGATACCGGAACCGTCTAGAGACGCACCGATACCGGAACCGTCTAGAGACGCACCGATACCGGAACCGTCTAGAGACGCCCTGACACCAGAACCGCCTAGAGACGCACAGATACCGAAACCGTCTAAAGACGCACCGATACCGGAACCGTCTAGAGACGCCCTGACACCAGAACCACGTAGAGACGCACCGATACCGGAACCGTCTAGAGACGCCCTGACACCAGAACCGCCTAGAGACGCACAGATACCGAAACCGTCTAAAGACGCACCGATACCGGAACCGTCTAGAGACGCCCTGACACCAGAACCACCTAGAGACGCACCGATACCGGAACCGTCTAGAGACGCACCGATACCGGAACCGCCTAGAGACGCCCTGACACCAGAACCGTCTAGAGACGCACCGATACCGGAACCGTCTAGAGACGCACCGATACCGGAACCGCCTAGAGACGCACCGACACCAGAACCGTCTAGAGACGCACCGATACCGGAACCGTCTAGAGACGCACCGATACCGGAACCGTCTAGAGACGCACCGATACCGGAACCGTCTAGAGACGCACCGATACCGGAACCGTCTAGAGACGCACCGATACCGGAACCGTCTAGAGACGCACCGATACCGGAACCGTCTAGAGACGCCCTGACACCAGAACCGCCTAGAGACGCACAGATACCGAAACCGTCTAAAGACGCACCGATACCGGAACCGTCTAGAGACGCCCTGACACCAGAACCACCTAGAGACGCACCGATACCGGAACCGTCTAGAGACGCACCGATACCGGAACCGTCTAGAGACGCCCTGACACCAGAACCGCACCGATACCGGAACCGTCTAGAGACGCACCGATACCGGAACCGTCTAGAGACGCCCTGACACCAGAACCGCCTAGAGACGCACCGATACCGGAACCGTCTAGAGACGCACCGATACCGGAACCGTCTAGAGACGCACCGATACCGGAACCGTCTAGAGACGCCCTGACACCGGAACCACCTAGAGACGCACCGATACCAGAACCGTCTAGAGACGCACCGATACCGGAACCGTCTAGAGACGCACCGATACCGGAACCGTCTAGAGACCCACCGATACCGGAACCGTCTAGAGACCCACCGAGACCGGAACCGTCTAGAAACGCACCGACACCGGAATGTCTAGAGACGCCCCGAGACCAGAACAGTCTAGAGACGCCCTGACACCAGAACCGTCTAGAGACGCACCGATACCGGAACCGTCTAGAGACCCACCGATACCGGAACCGTCTAGAGACCCACCGAGACCGGAACCGTCTAGAAACGCACCGACACCGGAATGTCTAGAGACGCCCCGAGACCAGAACAGTCTAGAGACGCCCTGACACCAGAACCGCCTAGAGACGCACCGATACCAGAACCGTCTAGAGACGCACCGATACCGGAACCGTCTAGAGACCCACCGAGACCGGAACCGTCTAGAAACGCACCGACACCAGAATGTCTAGAGACGCCCCGAGACCAGAACAGTCTAGAGACGCCCTGACACCGGAACCGTCTAGAGACACCCTGACACCAGAACCGCCTAGAGATGCACCGACACCAGAACCGTCTAGAGACGCACCGATACCGGAACTGTCTAGAGACGCACCGATACCGGAACCGTCTAGAGACGCACCGATACCGGAACCGTCTAGAGACGCACCGATACCGGAACCGTCTAGAGACGCACCGATACCGGAACCGTCTAGAGACGCCCTGACACCAGAACCGCCTAGAGACGCACAGATACCGAAACCGTCTAAAGACGCACCGATACCGGAACCGTCTAGAGACGCCCTGACACCAGAACCACCTAGAGACGCACCGATACCGGAACCGTCTAGAGACGCCCTGACACCAGAACCGCCTAGAGACGCACAGATACCGAAACCGTCTAAAGACGCACCGATACCGGAACCGTCTAGAGACGCCCTGACACCAGAACCACCTAGAGACGCACCGATACCGGAACCATCTAGAGACGCACCGACACCGGAACCGTCTAGAGACGCCCCGACACCAGAACCGTCTAGAGACGCCCCGACACCGGAACCGTCTAGAGACGCACCGATACCGGAACCGTCTAGAGACCCACCGAGACCAGAACCGTCTAGAGACGCACCGACACCGGAATGTCTAGAGACGCCCCGAGACCAGAACAGTCTAGAGACGCCCTGACACCAGAACCGTCTAGAGACGCACCGATACCAGAACCGTCTAGAGACGCACCGATACCGGAACCGTCTAGAGACGCCCTGACACCAGAACCGCCTAGAGATGCACTGATACCAGAACCGTCTAGAGACGCACCGATACCGGAACCGTCTAGAGACGCACCGATACCGGAACCGTCTAGAGACGCCCTGACACCAGAACCGCCTAGAGACGCACCGATACCGGAACCGTCTAGAGACGCCCTGACACCAGAACCGCCTAGAGACGCACCGATACCAGAACCGTCTAGAGACGCACCGATACCGGAACCGTCTAGAGACGCACCGATACCGGAACCGTCTAGAGACGCCCTGACACCAGAACCGCCTAGAGACGCACCGATACCAGAACCGTCTAGAGACGCACCGATACCGGAACCGTCTAGAGACGCACCGATACCGGAACCGTCTAGAGACCCACCGATACCGGAACCGTCTAGAGACCCACCGAGACCAGAACCGTCTAGAAACGCACCGACACCGGAATGTCTAGAGACGCCCCGAGACCAGAACAGTCTAGAGACGCCCTGACACCAGAACCGTCTAGAGACGCACCGATACCGGAACCGTCTAGAGACCCACCGATACCGGAACCGTCTAGAGACCCACCGAGACCGGAACCGTCTAGAAACGCACCGACACCGGAATGTCTAGAGACGCCCCGAGACCAGAACAGTCTAGAGACGCCCTGACACCAGAACCGCCTAGAGACGCACCGATACCAGAACAGTCTAGAGACGCACCGATACCGGAACCGTCTAGAGACCCACCGAGACCGGAACCGTCTAGAAACGCACCGACACCGGAATGTCTAGAGACGCCCCGAGACCAGAACAGTCTAGAGACGCCCTGACACCGGAACCGTCTAGAGACACCCTGACACCAGAACCGCCTAGAGATGCACCGACACCAGAACCGTCTAGAGACGCACCGATACCGGAACTGTCTAGAGACGCACCGATACCGGAACCGTCTAGAGACGCCCTGACACCAGAACCGCCTAGAGACGCACCGATACCGGAACCGTCAAGAGACGCACCGATACCGGAACCGTCTAGAGACGCCCTGACACCAGAACCGCCTAGAGACGCACAGATACCGAAACCGTCTAAAGACGCACCGATACCGGAACCGTCTAGACACCCTGACACCAGAACCGCCTAGAGACGCACCGATACCGGAACCGTCTAGAGACGCAACGACACCGGAACCGTCTAGAGACGCCCCGACACCAGAACCGTCTAGAGACGCCCCGACACCGGAACCGTCTAGAGACGCACCGATACCGGAACCGTCTAGAGACCCACCGAGACCAGAACCGTCTAGAGACGCACCGATACCGGAACGGTCTAGAGACGCCCTGACACCAGAACCGCCTAGAGATGCACTGATACCAGAACCGTCTAGAGACGCACCGATACCGGAACCGTCTAGAGACGCACCGATACCGGAACCGTCTAGAGACGCCCTGACACCAGAACCGCCTAGAGACGCCCTGACACCAGAACCGCCTAGAGACGCACCAATACCAGAACCGTCTAGAGACGCACCGATACCGGAACCGTCTAGAGACGCACCGATACCGGAACCGTCTAGAGACGCCCTGACACCGGAACCACCTAGAGACGCACCGATACCAGAACCGTCTAGAGACGCCCTGACACCGGAACCACCTAGAGACGCACCGATACCAGAACCGTCTAGAAACGCACCGACACCGGAATGTCTAGAGACGCCCCGAGACCAGAACAGTCTAGAGACGCCCTGACACCGGAACCGTCTAGAGACACCCTGACACCAGAACCGCCTAGAGACGCACCGATACCGGAACCGTCAAGAGACGCACCGATACCGGAACCGTCTAGAGACGCCCTGACACCAGAACCGCCTAGAGACGCACAGATACCGAAACCGTCTAAAGACGCACCGATACCGGAACCGTCTAGAGACGCCCTGACACCAGAACCGCCTAGAGACGCACCGATACCGGAACCGTCTAGAGACGCACCGACACCGGAACCGTCTAGAGACGCCCCGACACCAGAACCGTCTAGAGACGCCCCGACACCGGAACCGTCTAGAGACGCACCGATACCGGAACCGTCTAGAGACCCACCGAGACCAGAACCGTCTAGAGACGCACCGATACCGGAACCGTCTAGAGACGCCCTGACACCAGAACCGCCTAGAGATGCACTGATACCAGAACCATCTAGAGACGCACCGATACCGGAACCGTCTAGAGACGCACCGATACCGGAACCGTCTAGAGACGCCCTGACACCAGAACCGCCTAGAGACGCCCTGACACCAGAACCGCCTAGAGACGCACCAATACCAGAACCGTCTAGAGACGCACCGATACCGGAACCGTCTAGAGACGCCCTGACACCAGAACCGCCTAGAGACGCACCGATACCAGAACCGTCTAGAGACGCACCGATACCGGAACCGTCTAGAGACGCACCGATACCGGAACCGTCTAGAGACGCCCTGACACCGGAACCACCTAGAGACGCACCGATACCAGAACCGTCTAGAGACGCCCTGACACCGGAACCACCTAGAGACGCACCGATACCAGAACCGTCTAGAGACGCACCGATACCGGAACCGTCTAGAGACCCACCGATACCGGAACCGTCTAGAGACCCACCGAGACCAGAACCGTCTAGAAACGCACCGACACCGGAATGTCTAGAGACGCCCCGAGACCAGAACAGTCTAGAGACGCCCTGACACCAGAACCGTCTAGAGACGCACCGATACCGGAACCGTCTATAGACGCACCGATACCGGAACCGTCTACAGACCCACCGATACCGGAACCGTCTAGAGACCCACCGAGACCGGAACCGTCTAGAAACGCACCAACACCGGAATGTCTAGAGACGCCCCGAGACCAGAACAGTCTAGAGACGCCCTGACACCAGAACCGCCTAGAGACGCACCGATACCAGAACTGTCTAGAGACGCACCGATACCGGAACCGTCTAGAGACGCACCGATACCGGAACCGTCTAGAGACGCCCTGACACCAGAACCGCCTAGAGACGCACCAATACCAGAACCGTCTAGAGACGCACCGATACCGGAACCGTCTAGAGACGCACCGATACCGGAACCGTCTAGAGACCCACCGAGACCGGAACCGTCTAGAAACGCACCGACACCGGAATGTCTAGAGACGCCCTGAGACCAGAACCGTCTAGAGACGCCCTGACACCAGAACCGTCTAGAGACACACCGATACCAGAACCGTCTAGAGACGCACCGATACCGGAACCGTCTAGAGACGCCCTGACACCAGAACCGCCTAGAGATGCCCCGAGACCAGAACCGTCTAGAGACGCACCGATACCGGAACCGTCTAGAGACGCACCGATACCGGAACCGTCTAGAGACGCCCTGACACCAGAACCGCCTAGAGACGCACCGATACCGGAACCGTCTAGAGATGCCCTGACACCAGAACCGCCTAGAGACGCACCGATACCGGAACCGTCTAGAGACGCCCTGACACCGGAACCACCTAGAGACGTACCGATAACGGAACCGTCTAGAGACGCACCGATACCGGAACCGTCTAGAGACGCCCTGACACCAGAACCGCCTAGAGATGCCCCGAGACCAGAACCGTCTAGAGAGGCACCGATACCGGAACCGTCTAGAGACGCACCGATACCGGAACCGTCTAGAGACGCCCTGACACCAGAACCGCCTAGAGACGCACCGATACCGGAACCGTCTAGAGACGCCCTGACACCAGAACCGCCTAGAGACGCACCGATACCGGAACCGTCTAGAGACGCACCGATACCGGAACCGTCTAGAGATGCCCTGACACCAGAACCGCCTAGAGACGCACCGATACCAGAACCGTCTAGAGATGCACCGACACCGGAACCGTCTAGAGACGCACCGATACCGGAACCGTCTAGAGACGCCCTGACACCGGAACCACCTAGAGACGCACCGATACCGGAACCGTCTAGAGACGCACCGATACCGGTACCGTCTAGAGACCCACCGAGACCGGAACCGTCTAGAGACGCCCTGACACCAGAACCGTCTAGAGACGCACCGATACCGGAACCGTCTAGAGACCCACCGAGACCGGAACCGTCTAGAAACGCACCGACACCGGAATGTCTAGAGACGCCCTGAGACCAGAACCGTCTAGAGACGCCCTGACACCAGAACCGTCTAGAGACACACCGATACCAGAACCGTCTAGAGACGCACCGATACCGGAACCGTCTAGAGACGCCCTGACACCAGAACCGCCTAGAGATGCCCCGAGACCAGAACAGTCTAGAGACGCACCGATACCGGAACCGTCTAGAGACGCACCGATACCGGAACCGTCTAGAGACGCCCTGACACCAGAACCGCCTAGAGACGCACCGATACCGGAACCGTCTAGAGACGCACCGATACCGGAACCGTCTAGAGACGCACCGATACCGGAACCGTCTAGAGACCCACCGAGACCGGAACCGTCTAGAAACGCACCGACACCGGAATGTCTAGAGACGCCCTGAGACCAGAACCGTCTAGAGACGCCCTGACACCAGAACCGTCTAGAGACACACCGATACCAGAACCGTCTAGAGACGCACCGATACCGGAACCGTCTAGAGACGCCCTGACACCAGAACCGCCTAGAGATGCCCCGAGACCAGAACCGTCTAGAGACGCACCGATACCGGAACCGTCTAGAGACGCACCGATACCGGAACCGTCTAGAGACGCCCTGACACCAGAACCGCCTAGAGACGCACCGATACCGGAACCGTCTAGAGATGCCCTGACACCAGAACCGCCTAGAGACGCACCGATACCGGAACCGTCTAGAGACGCCCTGACACCGGAACCACCTAGAGACGTACCGATAACGGAACCGTCTAGAGACGCACCGATACCGGAACCGTCTAGAGACGCCCTGACACCAGAACCGCCTAGAGATGCCCCGAGACCAGAACCGTCTAGAGAGGCACCGATACCGGAACCGTCTAGAGACGCACCGATACCGGAACCGTCTAGAGACGCCCTGACACCAGAACCGCCTAGAGACGCACCGATACCGGAACCGTCTAGAGACGCCCTGACACCAGAACCGCCTAGAGACGCACCGATACCGGAACCGTCTAGAGACGCACCGATACCGGAACCGTCTAGAGATGCCCTGACACCAGAACCGCCTAGAGACGCACCGATACCAGAACCGTCTAGAGATGCACCGACACCGGAACCGTCTAGAGACGCACCGATACCGGAACCGTCTAGAGACGCCCTGACACCGGAACCACCTAGAGACGCACCGATACCGGAACCGTCTAGAGACGCACCGATACCGGTACCGTCTAGAGACCCACCGAGACCGGAACCGTCTAGAGACGCCCTGACACCAGAACCGCCTAGAGACGCACCGATACCAGAACCGTCTAGAGATGCACCGACACCGGAACCGTCTAGAGACGCACCGATACCGGAACCGTCTAGAGACCCACCGAGACCGGAACCGTCTAGAAACGCACCGACACCGGAATGTCTAGAGACGCCCTGAGACCAGAACCGTCTAGAGACGCCCTGACACCAGAACCGTCTAGAGACACACCGATACCAGAACCGTCTAGAGACGCACCGATACCGGAACCGTCTAGAGACGCCCTGACACCAGAACCGCCTAGAGATGCCCCGAGACCAGAACAGTCTAGAGACGCACCGATACCGGAACCGTCTAGAGACGCACCGATACCGGAACCGTCTAGAGACGCCCTGACACCAGAACCGCCTAGAGACGCACCGATACCGGAACCGTCTAGAGACGCACCGATACCGGAACCGTCTAGAGACGCCCTGACACCAGAACCGCCTAGAGACGCACCGATACCAGAACCGTCTAGAGACCCACCGATACCGGAACCGTCTAGAGACCCACCGAGACCAGAACCGTCTAGAAACGCACCGACACCGGAATGTCTAGAGACGCCCCGAGACCAGAACAGTCTAGAGACGCCCTGACACCAGAACCGTCTAGAGACGCACCGATACCGGAACCGTCTAGAGACGCACCGATACCGGAACCGTCTACAGACCCACCGATACCGGAACCGTCTAGAGACCCACAGAGACCGGAACCGTCTAGAAACGCACCAACACCGGAATGTCTAGAGACGCCCCGAGACCAGAACAGTCTAGAGACGCCCTGACACCAGAACCGCCTAGAGACGCACCGATACCAGAACCGTCTAGAGACACACCGATACCAGAACCGTCTAGAGACGCACCGATACCGGAACCGTCTAGAGACGCCCTGACACCAGAACCGCCTAGAGATGCCCCGAGACCAGAACCGTCTAGAGACGCACCGATACCGGAACCGTCTAGAGACGCACCGATACCGGAACCGTCTAGAGACGCCCTGACACCAGAACCGCCTAGAGACGCACCGATACCGGAACCGTCTAGAGATGCCCTGACACCAGAACCGCCTAGAGACGCACCGATACCGGAACCGTCTAGAGACGCCCTGACACCGGAACCACCTAGAGACGTACCGAGACCGGAACCGTCTAGAAACGCACCGGCACCGGAATGTCTAGAGACGCACCGAGACCAGAACAGTCTAGAGACGCCCTGACACCAGAACCGTCTAGAGACGCACCGATACCGGAACCGTCTAGAGACCCACCGATACCGGAACCGTCTAGAGACCCACCGAGACCGGAACCGTCTAGAAACGCACCGACACCGGAATGTCTAGAGACGCCCTGAGACCAGAACAGTCTAGAGACGCCCTGACACCAGAACCGCCTAGAGACGCACCGATACCAGAACCGTCTAGAAATGCACCGACACCGGAATGTCTAGAGACGCCCCGAGACCAGAACAGTCTAGAGACGCCCTGACACCAGAACCGTCTAGAGACGCACCGATACCAGAACCGTCTAGAGACGCACCGATACCGGAACCGTCTAGAGACCCACCGAGACCGGAACCGTCTAGAAACGGACCGACACCGGAATGTCTAGAGACGCCCCGAGACCAGAACAGTCTAGAGACGCCCTGACACCAGAACCGCCTAGAGACGCACCGATACCAGAACCGTCTAGAGACGCACCGATACCGGAACCGTCTAGAGACCCACCGAGACCGGAACCGTCTAGAAACGCACCGACACCGGAATGTCTAGAGACGCCCCGAGACCAGAACAGTCTAGAGACACCCTGACACCAGAACCGTCTAGAGACGCACCGATACCAGAACCGTCTAGAGACGCACCGATACCGGAACCGTCTAGAGACCCACCGAGACCGGAACCGTCTAGAAACGCACCGACACCGGAATGTCTAGAGACGCCCCGAGACCAGAACAGTCTAGAGACGCCCTGACACCAGAACCGCCTAGAGACGCACCGATACCAGAACCGTCTAGAAACGCACCGACACCGGAATGTCTAGAGACGCCCGGAGACCAGAACAGTCTAGAGACGCCCTGACACCAGAACCGTCTAGAGACGCACCGATACCAGAACCGTCTAGAGACGCACCGATACCGGAACCGTCTAGAGACCCACCGAGACCGGAACCGTCTAGAAACGCACCGACACCGGAATGTCTAGAGACGCCCCGAGACCAGAACAGTCTAGAGACGCCCTGACACCAGAACCGCCTAGAGACGCACCGATACCAGAACCGTCTAGAGACGCACCGATACCGGAACCGTCTAGAGACCCACCGAGACCGGAACCGTCTAGAAACGCACCGACACCGGAATGTCTAGAGACGCCCCGAGACCAGAACAGTCTAGAGACGCCCTGACACCAGAACCGTCTAGAGACGCACCGATACCAGAACCGTCTAGAGACGCACCGATACCGGAACCGTCTAGAGACCCACCGAGACCGGAACCGTCTAGAAACGAACCGACACCGGAATGTCTAGAGACGCCCCGAGACCAGAACAGTCTAGAGACGCCCTGACACCAGAACCGCCTAGAGACGCACCGATACCAGAACCGTCTAGAGACGCACCGATACCGGAACCGTCTAGAGACCCACCGAGACCGGAACCGTCTAGAAACGCACCGACACCGGAATGTCTAGAGACGCCCCGAGACCAGAACAGTCTAGAGACGCCCTGACACCGGAACCGTCTAGAGACACCCTGACACCAGAACCGCCTAGAGATGCACCGATACCAGAACCGTCTAGAGAAGCACCGATACCGGAACTGTCTAGAGACGCACCGATACCGGAACCGTCTAGAGACGCCCTGACACCAGAACCGCCTAGAGACGCACCGATACCGGAACCGTCTAGAGACGCACCAATACCGGAACCGTCTAGAGACGCCCTGACACCAGAACCGCCTAGAGACGCACAGATACCGAACCCGTCTAGAGACGCACCGATACCGGAACCGTCTAGAGACGCCCTGACACCAGAACCGCCTAGAGACGCACCGATACCGGAACCGTCTAGAGACGCACCGACACCGGAACCGTCTAGAGACGCCCCGACACCAGAACCGTCTAGAGACGCCCCGACACCGGAACCGTCCAGAGACGCACAGGTACTGGAACCGTCTAGAGACCCACCGAGACCGGAACCGTCTAGAGACGCCCCGACACCGGAACCGTCTAGAGACGCACCGATACCGGAACCGTCTAGAGACGCACCGATACCGGAACCGTCTAGAGACCCACCGAGACCAGAACCGTCTAGAGACGCACCGACACCGGAATGTCTAGAGACGCCCCGAGACCAGAACAGTCTAGAGACGACCTGACACCAGAACCGTCTAGAGACGCACCGATACCAGAACCGTCTAGAGACGCACCGATACCGGAACCGTCTAGAGACGCCCTGACACCAGAACCGCCTAGAGATGCACTGATACCAGAACTGTCTAGAGACGCACCGATACCGGAACCGTCTAGAGACGCACCGATACCGGAACCGTCTAGAGACGCCCTGACACCAGAACCGCCTAGAGACGCACCGATACCGGAACCGTCTAGACACACCCTGACACCAGAACCGCCTAGAGACGCACCGATACCAGAACCGTCTAGAGACGCCCTGACACCGGAACCGTCTAGAGACACCCTGACACCAGAACCGCCTAGAGATGCACCGACACCAGAACCGTCTAGAGACGCACCGATACCGGAACTGTCTAGAGACGCACCGATACCGGAACCGTCTAGAGACGCCCTGACACCAGAACCGCCTAGAGACGCACCGATACCGGAACCGTCAAGAGACGCACCGATACCGGAACCGTCTAGAGACGCCCTGAGCCCAGAACCGCCTAGAGACGCACAGATACCGAAACCGTCTAAAGACGCACCGATACCGGAACCGTCTAGAGACGCCCTGACACCAGAACCGCCTAGAGACGCACCGATACCGGAACCGTCTAGAGACGCACCGACACCGGAACCGTCTAGAGACGCCCCGACACCAGAACCGTCTAGAGACGCCCCGACACCGGAACCGTCTAGAGACGCACCGATACCGGAACCGTCTAGAGACCCACCGAGACCAGAACCATCTAGAGACGCCCTGACACCAGAACCGCCTAGAGATGCACTGATACCAGAACCGTCTAGAGACGCACCGATACCGGAACCGTCTAGAGACGCACCGATACCGGAACCGTCTAGAGACGCCCTGACACCAGAACCGCCTAGAGACGCCCTGACACCAGAACCGCCTAGAGACGCACCAATACCAGAACCGTCTAGAGACGCACCGATACCGGAACCGTCTAGAGACGCCCTGACACCAGAACCGCCTAGAGACGCACCGATACCAGAACCGTCTAGAGACGCACCGATACCGGAACCGTCTAGAGACGCACCGATACCGGAACCGTCTAGAGACGCCCTGACACCGGAACCACCTAGAGACGCACCGATACCAGAACCGTCTAGAGACGCCCTGACACCGGAACCACCTAGAGACGCACCGATACCAGAACCGTCTAGAGACGCACCGATACCGGAACCGTCTAGAGACCCACCGATACCGGAACCGTCTAGAGACCCACCGAGACCAGAACCGTCTAGAAACGCACCGACACCGGAATGTCTAGAGACGCCCCGAGACCAGAACAGTCTAGAGACGCCCTGACACCAGAACCGTCTAGAGACGCACCGATACCGGAACCGTCTAGAGACGCACCGATACCGGAACCGTCTACAGACCCACCGATACCGGAACCGTCTAGAGACCCACCGAGACCGGAACCGTCTAGAAATGCACCAACACCGGAATGTCTAGAGACGCCCCGAGACCAGAACAGTCTAGAGACGCCCTGACACCAGAACCGCCTAGAGACGCACCGATACCAGAACCGTCAAGAGACGCACCGATACCGGAACCGTCTAGAGACGCCCTGAGCCCAGAACCGCCTAGAGACGCACAGATACCGAAACCGTCTAAAGACGCACCGATACCGGAACCGTCTAGAGACGCCCTGACACCAGAACCGCCTAGAGACGCACCGATACCGGAACCGTCTAGAGACGCACCGACACCGGAACCGTCTAGAGACGCCCCGACACCAGAACCGTCTAGAGACGCCCCGACACCGGAACCGTCTAGAGACGCACCGATACCGGAACCGTCTAGAGACCCACCGAGACCAGAACCGTCTAGAGACGCCCTGACACCAGAACCGCCTAGAGATGCACTGATACCAGAACCGTCTAGAGACGCACCGATACCGGAACCGTCTAGAGACGCACCGATACCGGAACCGTCTAGAGACGCCCTGACACCAGAACCGCCTAGAGACGCCCTGACACCAGAACCGCCTAGAGACGCACCAATACCAGAACCGTCTAGAGACGCACCGATACCGGAACCGTCTAGAGACGCCCTGACACCAGAACCGCCTAGAGACGCACCGATACCAGAACCGTCTAGAGACGCACCGATACCGGAACCGTCTAGAGACGCACCGATACCGGAACCGTCTAGAGACGCCCTGACACCGGAACCACCTAGAGACGCACCGATACCAGAACCGTCTAGAGACGCCCTGACACCGGAACCACCTAGAGACGCACCGATACCAGAACCGTCTAGAGACGCACCGATACCGGAACCGTCTAGAGACCCACCGATACCGGAACCGTCTAGAGACCCACCGAGACCAGAACCGTCTAGAAACGCACCGACACCGGAATGTCTAGAGACGCCCCGAGACCAGAACAGTCTAGAGACGCCCTGACACCAGAACCGTCTAGAGACGCACCGATACCGGAACCGTCTAGAGACGCACCGATACCGGAACCGTCTACAGACCCACCGATACCGGAACCGTCTAGAGACCCACCGAGACCGGAACCGTCTAGAAACGCACCGACACCGGAATGTCTAGAGACGCCCCGAGACCAGAACAGTCTAGAAACGCCCTGACACCAGAACCGCCTAGAGACGCACCGATACCAGAACTGTCTAGAGACGCACCGATACCGGAACCGTCTAGAGACGCACCGATACCGGAACCGTCTAGAGACGCCCTGACACCAGAACCGCCTAGAGACGCCCTGACACCAGAACCGCCTAGAGACGCACCAATACCAGAACCGTCTAGAGACGCACCGATACCGGAACCGTCTAGAGACGCACCGAGACCAGAACCGTCTAGAAACGCACCGACACCGGAATGTCTAGAGACGCCCTGAGACCAGAACCGTCTAGAGACGCCCTGACACCAGAACCGTCTAGAGACACACCGATACCAGAACCGTCTAGAGACGCACCGATACCGGAACCGTCTAGAGACGCCCTGACACCAGAACCGCCTAGAGACGCACCAATACCAGAACCGTCTAGAGACGCACCGATACCGGAACCGTCTAGAGACGCACCGAGACCAGAACCGTCTAGAAACGCACCGAGACCAGAACCGTCTAGAAACGCACCGACACCGGAATGTCTAGAGACGCCCCGAGACCAGAACAGTCTAGAGACGCCCTGACACCAGAACCGTCTAGAGACGCACCGATACCGGAACCGTCTAGAGACGCACCGATACCGGAACCGTCTACAGACCCACCGATACCGGAACCGTCTAGAGACCCACCGAGACCGGAACCGTCTAGAAACGCACCAACACCGGAATGTCTAGAGACGCCCCGAGACCAGAACAGTCTAGAGACGCCCTGACACCAGAACCGCCTAGAGACGCACCGATACCAGAACTGTCTAGAGACGCACCGATACCGGAACCGTCTAGAGACGCACCGATACCGGAACCGTCTAGAGACGCCCTGACACCAGAACCGCCTAGAGACGCCCTGACACCAGAACCGCCTAGAGACGCACCAATACCAGAACCGTCTAGAGACGCACCGATACCGGAACCGTCTAGAGACGCACCGATACCGGAACCGTCTAGAGACCCACCGAGACCGGAACCGTCTAGAAACGCACCGACACCGGAATGTCTAGAGACGCCCTGAGACCAGAACCGTCTAGAGACGCCCTGACACCAGAACCGTCTAGAGACACACCGATACCAGAACCGTCTAGAGACGCACCGATACCGGAACCGTCTAGAGACGCCCTGACACCAGAACCGCCTAGAGACGTCCCGAGACCAGAACCGTCTAGAGACGCACCGATACCGGAACCGTCTAGAGACGCACCGATACCGGAACCGTCTAGAGACGCCCTGACACCAGAACCGCCTAGAGACGCACCGATACCGGAACCGTCTAGAGATGCCCTGACACCAGAACCGCCTAGAGACGCACCGATACCGGAACCGTCTAGAGACGCCCTGACACCGGAACCACCTAGAGACGTACCGATAACGGAACCGTCTAGAGACGCACCGATACCGGAACCGTCTAGAGACGCCCTGACACCAGAACCGCCTAGAGATGCCCCGAGACCAGAACCGTCTAGAGACGCACCGATACCGGAACCGTCTAGAGACGCAACGATACCGGAACCGTCTAGAGACGCCCTGACACCAGAACCGCCTAGAGATGCCCCGAGACCAGAACCGTCTAGAGACGCACCGATACCGGAACCGTCTAGAGACGCACCGATACCGGAACCGTCTAGAGACGCCCTGACACCAGAACCGCCTAGAGACGCACCGATACCGGAACCGTCTAGAGATGCCCTGACACCAGAACCGCCTAGAGACGCACCGATACCGGAACCGTCTAGAGACGCCCTGACACCGGAACCACCTAGAGACGTACCGATAACGGAACCGTCTAGAGACGCACCGATACCGGAACCGTCTAGAGACGCCCTGACACCAGAACCGCCTAGAGATGCCCCGAGACCAGAACCGTCTAGAGACGCACCGATACCGGAACCGTCTAGAGACGCACCGATACCGGAACCGTCTAGAGACGCCCTGACACCAGAACCGCCTAGAGACGCACCGATACCGGAACCGTCTAGAGACCCACCGAGACCGGAACCGTCTAGAAACGCACCGACACCGGAATGTCTAGAGACGCCCTGAGACCAGAACCGTCTAGAGACGCCCTGACACCAGAACCGTCTAGAGACGCCCTGACACCAGAACCGTCTAGAGACGCACCGATACCGGAACCGTCTAGAGACCCACCGAGACCGGAACCGTCTAGAAACGCACCGACACCGGAATGTCTAGAGACGCCCTGAGACCAGAACCGTCTAGAGACGCCCTGACACCAGAACCGTCTAGAGACACACCGATACCAGAACCGTCTAGAGACGCACCGATACCGGAACCGTCTAGAGACGCCCTGACACCAGAACCGCCTAGAGATGTCCCGAGACCAGAACCGTCTAGAGACGCACCGATACCGGAACCGTCTAGAGACGCACCGATACCGGAACGTCTAGAGACGCCCTGACACCAGAACCGCCTAGAGACGCACCGATACCGGAACCGTCTAGAGATGCCCTGACACCAGAACCGCCTAGAGACGCACCGATACCGGAACCGTCTAGAGACGCCCTGACACCGGAACCACCTAGAGACGTACCGATAACGGAACCGTCTAGAGACGCACCGATACCGGAACCGTCTAGAGACGCCCTGACACCAGAACCGCCTAGAGATGCCCCGAGACCAGAACCGTCTAGAGACGCACCGATACCGGAACCGTCTAGAGACGCACCGATACCGGAACCGTCTAGAGACGCCCTGACACCAGAACCGCCTAGAGATGCCCCGAGACCAGAACCGTCTAGAGACGCACCGATACCGGAACCGTCTAGAGACGCACCGATACCGGAACCGTCTAGAGACGCCCTGACACCAGAACCGCCTAGAGACGCACCGATACCGGAACCGTCTAGAGATGCCCTGACACCAGAAC
This sequence comes from Telmatherina bonti, assembly GCF_933228915.1. Classification (NCBI taxonomy): domain Eukaryota; kingdom Metazoa; phylum Chordata; class Actinopteri; order Atheriniformes; family Telmatherinidae; genus Telmatherina; species Telmatherina bonti. The sequence continues at coordinate 37,750,719 of NC_136610.1, read as the reverse complement.
CGCCTAGAGACGCACCGATACCGGAACCGTCTAGAGACGCCCTGACACCGGAACCACCTAGAGACGTACCGATAACGGAACCGTCTAGAGACGCACCGATACCGGAACCGTCTAGAGACGCCCTGACACCAGAACCGCCTAGAGATGCCCCGAGACCAGAACCGTCTAGAGACGCACCGATACCGGAACCGTCTAGAGACGCACCGATACCGGAACCGTCTAGAGACGCCCTGACACCAGAACCGCCTAGAGACGCACCGATACCGGAACCGTCTAGAGACCCACCGAGACCGGAACCGTCTAGAAACGCACCGACACCGGAATGTCTAGAGACGCCCTGAGACCAGAACCGTCTAGAGACGCCCTGACACCAGAACCGTCTAGAGACGCCCTGACACCAGAACCGTCTAGAGACGCACCGATACCGGAACCGTCTAGAGACCCACCGAGACCGGAACCGTCTAGAAACGCACCGACACCGGAATGTCTAGAGACGCCCTGAGACCAGAACCGTCTAGAGACGCCCTGACACCAGAACCGTCTAGAGACACACCGATACCAGAACCGTCTAGAGACGCACCGATACCGGAACCGTCTAGAGACGCCCTGACACCAGAACCGCCTAGAGATGCCCCGAGACCAGAACAGTCTAGAGACGCACCGATACCGGAACCGTCTAGAGACGCACCGATACCGGAACCGTCTAGAGACGCCCTGACACCAGAACCGCCTAGAGACGCACCGATACCGGAACCGTCTAGAGACGCACCGATACCGGAACCGTCTAGAGACGCCCTGACACCAGAACCGCCTAGAGATGCACCGATACCAGAACCGTCTAGAGACGCACCGATACCGGAACCGTCTAGAGACGCACCGATACCGGAACCGTCTAGAGACCCACCGATACCGGAACCGTCTAGAGACCCACCGAGACCAGAACCGTCTAGAGACGCCCTGACACCGGAACCGTCTAGAGACACCCTGACACCAGAACCGCCTAGAGATGCACCGACACCAGAACCGTCTAGAGACGCACCGACACCGGAATGTCTAGAGACGCCCCGAGACCAGAACAGTCTAGAGACGCCCTGACACCAGAACGGTCTAGAGACGCACCGATACCGGAACCGTCTAGAGACCCACCGATACCGGAACCGTCTAGAGACCCACCGAGACCGGAACCGTCAAGAAACGCACCGACACCGGAATGTCTAGAGACGCCCCGAGACCAGAACAGTCTAGAGACGCCCTGACACCAGAACCGCCTAGAGACGCACCGATACCAGAACCGTCTAGAGACGCACCGATACCGGAACCGTCTAGAGACCCACCGAGACCGGAACCGTCTAGAAACGCACCGACACCGGAATGTCTAGAGACGCCCCGAGACCAGAACAGTCTAGAGACGCCCTGACACCAGAACCGCCTAGAGACGCACCGATACCAGAACCGTCTAGAGACGCACCGAGACCAGAACCGTCTAGAGACCCACCGAGACCGGAACCGTCTAGAAACGCACCGACACCGGAATGTCTAGAGATGCCCCGAGACCAGAACCGTCTAGAGACGCCCTGACACCAGAACCGCCAAGAGACGCACCGATACCGGAACGTCTAGAGACGCACCGACACCGGAACCGTCTAGAGACGCCCCGACACCAGAACCGTCTAGAGACGCCCCGACACCGGAACCGTCTAGAGACGCACCGATACCGGAACCGTCTAGAGACCCACCGAGACCAGAACCGTCTAGAGACGCCCCGATACCGGAACCGTCTAGAGACCCACCGAGACCAGAACCGTCTAGAGACGCACCGACACCGGAATGTCTAGAGACGCCCCGAGACCAGAACAGTCTAGAGACGACCTGACACCAGAACCGTCTAGAGACGCACCGATACCAGAACCGTCTAGAGACGCACCGATACCGGAACCGTCTAGAGACGCCCTGACACCAGAACCGCCAGGAGATGCACTGATACCAGAACCGTCTAGAGACGCACCGATACCGGAACCGTCTAGAGACGCACCGATACCGGAACCGTCTAGAGACGCCCTGACACCAGAACCGCCTAGAGACGCACCGATACCGGAACCGTCTAGACACACCCTGACACCAGAACCGCCTAGAGACGCACCGATACCAGAACCGTCTAGAGACGCACCGATACCGGAACCGTCTAGAGACGCACCGATACCGGAACCGTCTAGAGACGCCCTGACACCGGAACCACCTAGAGACGCACCGATACCGGAACCGTCTAGAGACGCACCGATACCGGAACCGTCTAGAGACGCACCGATACCGGAACCGTCTAGAGACGCCCTGACACCAGGACCGCCTAGAGACGCACCGATACCGGAACCGTCTAGAGACGCCCTGACACCAGAACCGCCTAGAGACGCACCGATACCGGAACCGTCTAGAGACGCCCTGACACCAGAACCGCCTAGAGACGCACCGATACCGGAACGTCTAGAGACGCACCGACACCGGAACCGTCTAGAGACGCCCCGACACCAGAACCGTCTAGAGACGCCCCGACACCGGAACCGTCTAGAGACGCACCGATACCGGAACCGTCTAGAGACCCACCGAGACCAGAACCGTCTAGAGACGCCCCGACACCGGAACCGTCTAGAGACGCACCGATACCGGAACCGTCTAGAGACCCACCGAGACCAGAACCGTCTAGAGACGCACCGACACCGGAATGTCTAGAGACGCCCCGAGACCAGAACAGTCTAGAGACGACCTGACACCAGAACCGTCTAGAGACGCACCGATACCAGAACCGTCTAGAGACGCACCGATACCGGAACCGTCTAGAGACGCCCTGACACCAGAACCGCCAGGAGATGCACTGATACCAGAACTGTCTAGAGACGCACCGATACCGGAACCGTCTAGAGACGCACCGATACCGGAACCGTCTAGAGACGCCCTGACACCAGAACCGCCTAGAGACGCACCGATACCGGAACCGTCTAGACACACCCTGACACCAGAACCGCCTAGAGACGCACCGATACCGGAACCGTCTAGAGACGCACCGATACCGGAACCGTCTAGAGACGCCCTGACACCAGGACCGCCTAGAGACGCACCGATACCGGAACCGTCTAGAGACGCCCTGACACCAGAACCGCCTAGAGACGCACCGATACCGGAACCGCCTAGAGACGCCCTGACACCAGAACCGCCTAGAGACGCACCGATACCGGAACGTCTAGAGACGCACCGACACCGGAACCGTCTAGAGACGCCCCGACACCGGAACCGTCTAGAGACGCACCGATACCGGAACCGTCTAGAGACCCACCGAGACCAGAACCGTCTAGAGACGCACCGACACCGGAATGTCTAGAGACGCCCCGAGACCAGAACAGTCTAGAGACGCCCTGACACCAGAACCGCCTAGAGACGCACCGATACCAGAACCGTCTAGAGACGCACCGAGACCAGAACCGTCTAGAGACCCACCGAGACCGGAACCGTCTAGAAACGCACCGACACCGGAATGTCTAGAGACGCCCCGAGACCAGAACAGTCTAGAGACGCCCTGACACCAGAACCGTCTAGAGACGCACCGATACCAGAACCGTCTAGAGACGCACCGATACCGGAACCGTCTAGAGACCCACCGAGACCGGAACCGTCTAGAAACGCACCGACACCGGAATGTCTAGAGACGCCCCGAGACCAGAACAGTCTAGAGACGACCTGACACCAGAACCGCCTAGAGATGCCCCGAGACCAGAACAGTCTAGAGACGCACCGATACCGGAACCGTCTAGAGACGCACCGATACCGGAACCGTCTAGAGACGCCCTGATATCAGAACCGCCTAGAGACGCACCGATACCGGAACCGTCTAGAGACGCACCGATACCGGAACCGTCTAGAGACGCCCTGACACCAGAACCGCCTAGAGATGCACCGATACCAGAACCGTCTAGAGACGCACCGATACCGGAACCGTCTAGAGACGCACCGATACCGGAACCGTCTAGAGACCCACCGATACCGGAACCGTCTAGAGACCCACCGAGACCGGAACCGTCTAGAGACGCCCTGACACCGGAACCGTCTAGAGACACCCTGACACCAGAACCGCCTAGAGATGCACCGACACCAGAACCGTCTAGAGACGCACCGACACCGGAATGTCTAGAGACGCCCCGAGACCAGAACAGTCTAGAGACGCCCTGACACCAGAACGGTCTAGAGACGCACCGATACCGGAACCGTCTAGAGACCCACCGATACCGGAACCGTCTAGAGACCCACCGAGACCGGAACCGTCAAGAAACGCACCGACACCGGAATGTCTAGAGACGCCCCGAGACCAGAACAGTCTAGAGATGCCCTGACACCAGAACCGCCTAGAGACGCACCGATACCAGAACCGTCTAGAGACGCACCGATACCGGAACCGTCTAGAGACCCACCGAGACCGGAACCGTCTAGAAACGCACCGACACCGGAATGTCTAGAGACGCCCCGAGACCAGAACAGTCTAGAGACGCCCTGACACCAGAACCGCCTAGAGACGCACCGATACCAGAACCGTCTAGAGACGCACCGAGACCAGAACCGTCTAGAGACCCACCGAGACCGGAACCGTCTAGAAACGCACCGACACCGGAATGTCTAGAGACGCCCCGAGACCAGAACAGTCTAGAGACGCCCTGACACCAGAACCGTCTAGAGACGCACCGATACCAGAACCGTCTAGAGACGCACCGATACCGGAACCGTCTAGAGACCCACCGAGACCGGAACCGTCTAGAAACGCACCGACACCGGAATGTCTAGAGACGCCCCGAGACCAGAACAGTCTAGAGACGCCCTGACACCAGAACCGCCTAGAGACGCACCGATACCAGAACCGTCTAGAGACGCACCGATACCGGAACCGTCTAGAGACCCACCGAGACCGGAACCGTCTAGAAACGCACCGACACCGGAATGTCTAGAGACGCCCCGAGACCAGAACAGTCTAGAGACGCCCTGACACCGGAACCGTCTAGAGACACCCTGACACCAGAACCGCCTAGAGATGCACCGATACCAGAACCGTCTAGAGAAGCACCGATACCGGAACTGTCTAGAGACGCACCGATACCGGAACCGTCTAGAGACGCCCTGACACCAGAACCGCCTAGAGACGCACCGATACCGGAACCGTCTAGAGACGCACCAATACCGGAACCGTCTAGAGACGCCCTGACACCAGAACCGCCTAGAGACGCACAGATACCGAAACCGTCTAGAGACGCACCGATACCGGAACCGTCTAGAGACGCCCTGACACCAGAACCGCCTAGAGACGCACCGATACCGGAACGTCTAGAGACGCACCGACACCGGAACCGTCTAGAGACGCCCCGACACCAGAACCGTCTAGAGACGCCCCGACACCGGAACCGTCTAGAGACGCACCGATACCGGAACCGTCTAGAGACCCACCGAGACCAGAACCGTCTAGAGACGCCCCGATACCGGAACCGTCTAGAGACCCACCGAGACCAGAACCGTCTAGAGACGCACCGACACCGGAATGTCTAGAGACGCCCCGAGACCAGAACAGTCTAGAGACGACCTGACACCAGAACCGTCTAGAGACGCACCGATACCAGAACCGTCTAGAGACGCACCGATACCGGAACCGTCTAGAGACGCCCTGACACCAGAACCGCCAGGAGATGCACTGATACCAGAACCGTCTAGAGACGCACCGATACCGGAACCGTCTAGAGACGCACCGATACCGGAACCGTCTAGAGACGCCCTGACACCAGAACCGCCTAGAGACGCACCGATACCGGAACCGTCTAGACACACCCTGACACCAGAACCGCCTAGAGACGCACCGATACCAGAACCGTCTAGAGACGCACCGATACCGGAACCGTCTAGAGACGCACCGATACCGGAACCGTCTAGAGACGCCCTGACACCGGAACCACCTAGAGACGCACCGATACCGGAACCGTCTAGAGACGCACCGATACCGGAACCGTCTAGAGACGCACCGATACCGGAACCGTCTAGAGACGCCCTGACACCAGGACCGCCTAGAGACGCACCGATACCGGAACCGTCTAGAGACGCCCTGACACCAGAACCGCCTAGAGACGCACCGATACCGGAACCGTCTAGAGACGCCCTGACACCAGAACCGCCTAGAGACGCACCGATACCGGAACGTCTAGAGACGCACCGACACCGGAACCGTCTAGAGACGCCCCGACACCAGAACCGTCTAGAGACGCCCCGACACCGGAACCGTCTAGAGACGCACCGATACCGGAACCGTCTAGAGACCCACCGAGACCAGAACCGTCTAGAGACGCCCCGATACCGGAACCGTCTAGAGACCCACCGAGACCAGAACCGTCTAGAGACGCACCGACACCGGAATGTCTAGAGACGCCCCGAGACCAGAACAGTCTAGAGACGACCTGACACCAGAACCGTCTAGAGACGCACCGATACCAGAACCGTCTAGAGACGCACCGATACCGGAACCGTCTAGAGACGCCCTGACACCAGAACCGCCAGGAGATGCACTGATACCAGAACCGTCTAGAGACGCACCGATACCGGAACCGTCTAGAGACGCACCGATACCGGAACCGTCTAGAGACGCCCTGACACCAGAACCGCCTAGAGACGCACCGATACCGGAACCGTCTAGACACACCCTGACACCAGAACCGCCTAGAGACGCACCGATACCAGAACCGTCTAGAGACGCACCGATACCGGAACCGTCTAGAGACGCACCGATACCGGAACCGTCTAGAGACGCCCTGACACCGGAACCACCTAGAGACGCACCGATACCGGAACCGTCTAGAGACGCACCGATACCGGAACCGTCTAGAGACGCACCGATACCGGAACCGTCTAGAGACGCCCTGACACCAGAACCGCCTAGAGACGCACCGATACCGGAACCGTCTAGAGACGCCCTGACACCAGAACCGCCTAGAGACGCACCGATACCGGAACGTCTAGAGACGCACCGACACCGGAACCGTCTAGAGACGCCCCGACACCAGAACCGTCTAGAGACGCCCCGACACCGGAACCGTCTAGAGACGCACCGATACCGGAACCGTCTAGAGACCCACCGAGACCAGAACCGTCTAGAGACGCCCCGACACCGGAACCGTCTAGAGACGCACCGATACCGGAACCGTCTAGAGACCCACCGAGACCAGAACCGTCTAGAGACGCACCGACACCGGAATGTCTAGAGACGCCCCGAGACCAGAACAGTCTAGAGACGACCTGACACCAGAACCGTCTAGAGACGCACCGATACCAGAACCGTCTAGAGACGCACCGATACCGGAACCGTCTAGAGACGCCCTGACACCAGAACCGCCAGGAGATGCACTGATACCAGAACTGTCTAGAGACGCACCGATACCGGAACCGTCTAGAGACGCACCGATACCGGAACCGTCTAGAGACGCCCTGACACCAGAACCGCCTAGAGACGCACCGATACCGGAACCGTCTAGACACACCCTGACACCAGAACCGCCTAGAGACGCACCGATACCGGAACCGTCTAGAGACGCACCGATACCGGAACCGTCTAGAGACGCACCGATACCGGAACCGTCTAGAGACGCACCGACACCAGAACCGTCTAGAGACGCCCCGACACCGGAACCGTCTAGAGACGCACCGATACCGGAACCGTCTAGAAACCCACCGAGACCAGAACCGTCTAGAGACGCCCCGACACCGGAACCGTCTAGAGACGCACCGATACCGGAACCGTCTAGAGACCCACCGAGACCAGAACCGTCTAGAGACGCACCGACACCGGAATGTCTAGAGACGCCCCGAGACCAGAACAGTCTAGAGACGACCTGACACCAGAACCGTCTAGAGACGCACCGATACCAGAACCGTCTAGAGACGCACCGATACCGGAACCGTCTAGAGACGCCCTGACACCAGAACCGCCTAGAGATGCACTGATACCAGAACCGTCTAGAGACGCACCGATACCGGAACCGTCTAGAGACGCACCGATACCGGAACCGTCTAGAGACGCCCTGACACCAGAACCGCCTAGAGACGCACCGATACCGGAACCGTCTAGACACACCCTGACACCAGAACCGCCTAGAGACGCACCGATACCAGAACCGTCTAGAGACGCACCGATACCGGAACCGTCTAGAGACGCACCGATACCGGAACCGTCTAGAGACGCCCTGACACCGGAACCACCTAGAGACGCACCGATACCGGAACCGTCTAGAGACGCACCGATACCGGAACCGTCTAGAGACGCACCGATACCGGAACCGTCTAGAGACGCACCGATACCGGAACCGTCTAGAGACGCCCTGACACCAGGACCGCCTAGAGACGCACCGATACCGGAACCGTCTAGAGACGCCCTGACACCAGAACCGCCTAGAGACGCACCGATACCAGAACCATCTAGAGACGCACCGATACCGGAACCGTCTAGAGACGCACCGATACCGGAACCGTCTAAAGACGCACCGATAACGGAACCGTCTAGAGACGCCCTGACACCAGAACCGCCTAGAGACGCACCGATACCAGAACCGTCTAGAGACGCCCCGACACCGGAACCGTCTAGAGACGCACCGATACCGGAACCGTCTAGAGACCCACCGAGACCAGAACCGTCTAGAGACGCCCCGACACCGGAACCGTCTAGAGACGCACCGATACCGGAACCGTCTAGAGACCCACCGAGACCAGAACCGTCTAGAGACGCACCGACACCGGAATGTCTAGAGACGCCCCGAGACCAGAACAGTCTAGAGACGCCCTGACACCAGAACCGCCTAGAGACGCACCGATACCGGAACCGTCTAGACACACCCTGACACCAGAACCGCCTAGAGACGCACCGATACCAGAACCGTCTAGAGACGCACCGATACCGGAACCGTCTAGAGACGCACCGATACCGGAACCGTCTAGAGACGCCCTGACACCGGAACCACCTAGAGACGCACCGATACCGGAACCGTCTAGAGACGCACCGATACCGGAACCGTCTAGAGACGCACCGATACCGGAACCGTCTAGAGACGCACCGATACCGGAACCGTCTAGAGACGCCCTGACACCAGGACCGCCTAGAGACGCACCGATACCGGAACCGTCTAGAGACGCCCTGACACCAGAACCGCCTAGAGACGCACCGATACCAGAACCATCTAGAGACGCACCGATACCGGAACCGTCTAGAGACGCACCGATACCGGAACCGTCTAAAGACGCACCGATAACGGAACCGTCTAGAGACGCCCTGACACCGGAACCACCTAGAGACGCACCGATACCAGATCCGTCTAGAGACGCACCGATACCGGAACCGTCTAGAGACGCACCGATACCGGAACCGTCTAGAGACCCACCGATACCGGAACCGTCTAGAGACCCACCGAGACCAGAACCGTCTAGAAACGCACCGACACCGGAATGTCTAGAGACGCCCCGAGACCAGAACAGTCTAGAGACGCCCTGACACCAGAACCGTCTAGAGACGCACCGATACCGGAACCGTCTAGAGACGCACCGATACCGGAACCGTCTAGAGACCCACCGATACCGGAACCGTCTAGAGACCCACCGAGACCGGAACCGTCTAGAAACGCACCAACACCGGAATGTCTAGAGACGCCCCGAGACCAGAACAGTCTAGAGACGCCCTGACACCAGAACCGCCTAGAGACGCACCGATACCAGAACTGTCTAGAGACGCACCGATACCGGAACCGTCTAGAGACGCACCGATACCGGAACTGTCTAGAGACGCCCCGATACCGGAACCGTCTAGAGACGCCCTGACACCAGAACCGCCTAGAGACGCACCGATACCGGAACCGTCTAGAGACGCACCGATACCGGAACCGTCTAGAGACGCCCTGACACCAGAACCGCCTAGAGACGCACAGATACCGAAACCGTCTAGAGACGCACCGATACCGGAACCGTCTAGAGACGCCCTGACACCAGAACCGCCTAGAGACGCACCGATACCGGAACCGTCTAGAGACGCACCGACACCGGAACCGTCTAGAGACGCCCCGACACCAGAACCGTCTAGAGACGCCCCGACACCAGAACCGTCTAGAGACGCACCGATACCGGAACCGTCTAGAGACCCACCGAAACCAGAACCGTCTAGAGACGCACCGACACCGGAATGTCTAGAGACGCCCCGAGACCAGAACAGTCTAGAGACGCCCTGACACCAGAACCGTCTAGAGACGCACCGATATCAGAACCGTCTAGAGACGCACCGATACCGGAACCGTCTAGAGACGCCCTGACACCAGAACCGCCTAGAGACGCACCGATACCGGAACCGTCTAGAGACGCACCGATACCGGAACCGTCTAGAGACGCCCTGACACCAGAACCGCCTAGAGACGCACCGATACCGGAACCGTCTAGAGACGCACCGAGACCGGAACCGTCTAGAGACGCACCAATACCGGAACCGTCTAGAGACGCCCTGACACCAGAACCGCCTAGAGACGCACCGATACCGGAACCGTCTAGAGACGCACCGAGACCGGAACCGTCTAGAGACGCCCCGACACCAGAACCGTCTAGAGACGCCCCGACACCAGAACTGTCTAGAGACGCACCGACACCGGAACCGTCTAGAGACGCACCGATACCGGAACCGTCTAGAGACGCACCGATACCGGAACCGTCTAGGAAATACATGAAAATAAAAATACAGGCCCGGTTGCTGAGTCAGCATTGCTGGGAGAAGCGGTGACGATGTCTGCAGCTTACTTTGTTGCTGACAGCAGCAAAACGGTGAGAACTGCTTACACTGATCATTTCTGCATTACAGGAAGCAGCAATCGGCTTCTAGTGACGTCTGAATGTGTCACTGCCTCACCGGGAACACACACTCTGAATATTCAGTCACTACAATCATCCTGCTGACCTCCATCTCCTGCAGACTGAGGACGTGGATTCCAGCCTGCTGGCCCCTCTCTACCAGACCGGTACTGGGGGTCTCCATCACAACAATGGTCTTCACCGAGTGCTTGGTATCCTGAACGCAGTCCAAAACCAGACTGACTTTATCTGCCACATCGCACAGTATCGTTGAGATGGAAGCTGAAAAGACGGAGAACAAACAGGTGAAAACTGGGACTGAACCGTCCGGTGTGCGTCTCCAGTTTAACGTTTTACCTTTGTCTATGATGTAGGCGATGGCTTCGGTTCCCAGCGTGTCGTACAGCGGGACGCTGACCAGAGAATAGGTGTAACACGCCAGCTCACCAATGGTCCACTGCACATGCAAACCAGCAGCAAACACAGCTGAGAAAACATCTCAGGGATTTACTTAACAAACGTCCTCAGAGATTATAAAAGTTTAACTAAAAAGTTCAATTAAATACCTGAAGCGTAAAAACAGAAAGTTTGACATTAGGATTGAAAATCAGGGGAAAAGTTTAAAACGTAAAAAATTAGAAGGTCAAATAAAGAGTGAGCTGAAATGTTCAAGGTAAAAGTTAAGAAAAAGAAGTTTAAATTACGTTTTTTTAAAGAAAAGGTTTAAATTTAAGCGAACAGTGACTGTAAATTAGGCCAAAAAGAAACTAAAAGGAGAAGTTTATCATTATGGAATGATGCTGATAGAAGTTTAACTTTATAAAAAGGTTTTTAAGGTGATTTCTGAGGGTTATGACAGTTATTTAGAGTTTTGCTTTAATAATCTTCCATTTGTTTTTTCCTTGGTTTCTTTTTGGTTTTGTTATTTTATTTTGTAACACTACAACATGTTGATGGGTAGTTTAGGTTTTTAAACAAGATAGGCTTCATTTCAAGCATCACGCTTCAGTCTGTACCTTTAGTCACAATATAATGTTTTGCTTGTATTAAATACATTTGTTGTTTATTATGTGATTTAATTATGTGACTAAATAAAACCTGAATATATATTTAATTAAAAAAAATACAATAAAAAAAGTAAAGTAAAAAACTTAAGATGGGGAGAGTTTTAATGTTGATAGCGTCCATCTTTGGTCACATGACCTGCATGCTGGTGAACTTTGTGGCGTAAACAGAAGAAAATAGGCCAGCTGCTACAGCAGGCATATGATGCATGCATAACCCCCCCCCCCAAACAGCGTAACAATGAGAGCGGTCCGTATTTACTTCCGGTCTGTTCTGAGAGAAAATCCCAATGTGGGGGTCGCCGGTCTTGGAGTGGCCTTTGTGAAGAAATGCAGAACCCAGGTTCTCTGCTCGCTCTTTTACCTACCACACACACACACACACACACACACACACACACACACACACACACACACACACACGCGTTAACAAACGTCAGTCTGTGGTTCCTGCAGCTGGACCATCATATTTCCACCACCACCGCTGGGGTCGCCGACCTCTCCGTAGGACATCCACTCATAGGGCTGTTTTGGTTTCCTGGAGCCCAAACAGGGACCATTATCTGGAGGATAAAACAAAAAAGTGTTCAGATCTGCTTCCTGGTGCACATTTAGAGTATCCTGCTAATCTGTACTGCAACATATTTTTTCCTGATTAAACACAAAAAGTGGGAATTTATAGAAATATGTGCAGACTCGTGGTTTAAAACCCACACAGGGGGTAAAGCTGCAGGGTGCTTCATCCAGAAACAGTCCAACAGACTCTCCGGTGACTCTGCAGCTGAAATCATAAAGTGCTTCTTACTTACTGGAGACTCGAATGCCTCTGAGGAAGAAGTCATACACTGTTCTGGCATCTTCATAGATGTGTGTCAGGAAACCATCTCCATTCAGCAGAACCGACTGACGGGCCAAATCTCCACCCTGAACAAGCAAACCCCTATAAATAAAACCTGGAAGCTGCAACATCACAGACAGCAGCTGCAATATAATTAATACGCAAGTCTCTGGAAAATCTGAATATTCAACAGTGTGTTTCATGTTTTCCACAGTTGGAATGCAAACAAATGTTCATCTGTCATTCCTTTATTCGCTGGAAACTTTAATAAACAGAAATTTATTTAGAAAATGATTTTCAGTGTCTTTACACACGAACCTGACTGTGGAAGCATAAACAAACATAAAACGTGACGCCTACAACAATAAAAAAGGGAGTGTAGCAAAGAAAAAAGGGTTGATAGAGAATAGAAAAATAGGACAGAAGATTTTATGAGTGACAGATTACTTGGTGAGGGTGTCATATTTGGGTATAATAAAAGAATAAGTCCACATGCATTAATGTTGCTGTCACCACTATTATACTGGTCTGGACAGTTAACCGGCTAAAAACCGCGGTTCATCTACGTTCTTCTGACTTGAAGCGGGAGATCGGGTACCCGTCAATCAAAAGGACACGCCCCTAAGTATGCCAAATTTCAAGATTAAATTACTTTTAAACGAGCAAGTTAGAAAAAAGTTTATTTTCTGCTGTAAACATGTTTGTTGCTACTGTAAACATGTTTATTTCTGCTGTAAACATGTTTATTTCTGCTGTGAAGTTGATCTTTTTAACATGGGAGTGTATGGGGATTCGCTGTTTTGCAGCCCCTAGTGGATGAAGGGGGAATTGCAGTTTTATGTACTTCCGCATCGGCTTCACTTTTAACTGCCGGAGGCTCCGTCCATCTTTCATATACTATGGTTGTGTTGCTGCTAATTGAGGCGCGTTGGTTAACGGTGGAGTGTTGCTGTTTCAGCGTTGTGGTTTTTGTATTGCTGTGACCCTTCAGGGCCACCGTAGAGTCCTACACATACATGTGTTTAGACACTTCAACTCACCGGGACCTCCACAGACTGCATGTTGAGGTCGCAGATGCACGGTAGAGGTTTGGGCCGGGTTGCCAGGTAGTAGGTTGTTGCTGCCGCCACTGCCCCCATGCTGACCAACATGGGCGTGGAGGCGTTCCTGATTAACCTGCTGATGTCATCCAGGTGTGGAATCTTGATGTTCTGGATGAAGTCCTGGCTCAGCATGATTTTGCTGCGGGTCTGGGCGGGTGTAACGACGAGGCTGGGAGGAGACTTGAGGAGAGAAAAACAGGAATGCTGTGTTAAGTTTAAACCCTTAACATCTTAACATAATTATCATTAAATAAGGAGGAAGCCAGACGAGACGATCTTGTTCAACTTGCAAGGAGGCTCATCTCAGAAGCCTGAGCTTCAAAAAACCTCCAAGCCATTTATTGAAAGGTACCACATGACATTCATACAAGTTGATACAGTTTCAGTGTGTGTGTGTGTGGGGGGGGGGGTGTGTGTTTGCTTGGTTCAAAAGTGTATGTCCTGATAGGACAATGCGTATGTGTGCTCCTCTTAAAGATACCATTCTGATAGGAACTGAATGTTGATCAAATTTGGTCAGACAACTCTGATCTTGCACATCACTGGAATGTCCTACTCATCCAAACAGCACACAGAGGAAAACTTTTAACTTGTACAAGAGGATTAATGAAGAACATCAATGTAAGACTAGTCAAAAAGATTATCATAATATGAACTCAAAATATTATAACTGAAATTCCCAACATGCTGAAACCCTTAACTTAAAGTTAATTATTTATGTTTCATCTTGGAGTGAAGTTAAAGAGCAAATCCACTGAGTTACATTTGTAAATGAGGTCTTGAACAATTTCCCTGAGAAATTTCTGAAAGAAGTTTGATTTAAATGAAACGTTTGAGAAAATGTAAATTTATCCATAAATACATCGTACAACAGAGACTCTGACATGAACTTATGATGCAAGTAGCAAAAAACAAAACAAAATCTGAATAATGGCTTTGTACAACAAACAATTTAGGAAGCGGCTGAAGCTCAATTTGATATAATTTCTTTACATTAGTTTTTATTGTTTTTCATTATTTTATTTTTTATTTATTTCATTTTCATTTTATTCGATTGACTTACTACCATCTATTTATTTAATCTGAATTATCATTTTTATCAATTTATTTATTTAACTATATTTTATTAGTAATCCCAGGACTCGTTGGTGGACACCAACAGTGAGGGATGCCGTCAAGCTGAAGGAGTCCTATCGGGCCTTCTTGGCCTGTGGGACTCTGGAGGCAGCTGATGGGTACCGGCGGGCTAAGCGGCATGCAGCTTCGGCTGTTGCCGAGGCAAAAACTCGGGCATGGGAGGAGTTCGGCAAGGCCATGGAGAAAGACTTCCGGACGGCTTCGAGGTGATTCTGGTCCACCATCCGGCGGCTCAGGAGGGGGAAGCAGTGCTCCATCAACACTGTGTACAGTGGAGGTGGGGAGCTGCTGACCTCAACTCGGGACGTAGTGGGTCGGTGGAAGGAATACTTCGAAGACCTCCTCAATCCTACCAACATGTCTTCCGATGAGGAAGCAGAGCTGGTGGACTCAGGGGTGGACTCTCCTATCTCTGGGGCTGAAGTCGCTGAGGTGGTCAAAAAGCTCCTTGGTGGCAAGGCCCCGGGGGTGGATGAGATCCGCCCGGACTTCCTTAAGGCTCTGGATGCTGTGGGGCTGTCCTGGCTGACACACCTCTGCAGCATCGCGTGGACATCAGGGGCAGTACCGCTGAATTGGCAGACTGGGGTGGTGGTCCCCCTTTTTAAGAAGGGGGACTGGAGGGTGTGTTCCAATTACAGGGGAATCACACTCCTCAGCCTCCCTGGTAAGGTCTATTCAGGGGTCCTGGAGAGGAGGGTCTGCCGGATAGTCGAGTCTCACATTGAGGAGGAGCAGTGTGGTTTTCGTGTGGTTTTGGACCAGCTCTATTCCCTCTTTGGGGTCCTGGGGGGGGGGGGCATGGGAGTTTGCCCAACCAGTCTACGTGTGCTTTGTGGACCTGGAGAAGGCGTTCGACCGTGTCCCCCGGGGGCTCCTGTGGGGGGTACTCTGGGAGTATGGAGTACCGGACCCCCTTGTACGAGCTGTCCGGTCCCTGTAGGACAGGTGTCAGAGCTTGGTCCGCATTGCCGGTAGTAAGTCAGATTCGTTTCCGGTGAGGGTTGGACTCCACGAAGGCTGCCCTTTATCACCGATTCTGTTCATAACTTATATGGACAGAATTTCTAGGTGCAGCCGAGGGGTTGAGGGGATCCGGCTTGGTGGCCTCAGGATTGGGTCTCTGCTTTTTGCAGATGACGTGGTCCTGTTGGCTTCATCTGGTCGTGATCGCCAGCTCTCACTTGAGCGATTCGCTGCCGAGTGTGAGGTGGCTGGGATGAGAATCAGCACCTCCAAATCTGAGACCATGGTCCTCAGCCAGAATAGGGTTGATTGCCCTCTCCGGGTCGGGAGTCAGGTCCTGCCTCAAGTGGAGGAGTTTAAATATCTCGGGGTCTTGTTCACGAGTGAGGGAAGGATGGAGCGCGAGATCGACAGACGGATCGGTGCGGCGTCTGCAGTAATGCGGGCTCTGCGCCGGTCTGTCGTGGTGAAGAAGGAGCTGAGCCAGAAGGTGAAGCTCTCGATTTATCAGTCGATCTACGTTCCTACCCTCACCTATGGTCATGAGCTGTGGGTCGTGACCAAAAGAACGAGATCTCGTATACAGGCGGCTGAAATGAGTTTCCTCCGCAGGGTGGCCGGGCTCTCCCTTAGAGATAGGGTGAGGAGCTCAGTCATCCGGGAGGGTCTCAGAGTAGAGCCGCTGCTCCCCGCATCGAGAGGAACCAGTTGAGGTGGCTCGGGCATCTGGTCAGGATGCCTCCTGGACCTCCCTGGTGAGGTGTTCCAGGCACGTCCCTCTGGGAGGAGACCCCGGGGAAGACCCAGGACACGCTGGAGGGATTATATCTCTCGGCTGGCCTGGGAACGCCTCGGGATCCCCCCGCAGAGTTGGCAAATGTGGCTGGGGAGAGGGAAGTCTGGGCTTCCCTGCTTAGGCTGCTGCCCCCGTGACCCGACCCCGGATAAGCGGCAGAAGATGGATGGATGGATTTTCTTTGTTGTGAATACTTTCAAGCACAGAGAAGCAAACTTTTTTGGGTTTAAATTTAGTTAATTTGTTTTTCACTTTCTTTCTGCATTCAGTTGGTACATTAGTCATTATTTCACACATTATTGTTTATTCTCTTTCTCTGGAAAGCAGCTTTCATCCTAATTCCACTGCAGATTAACTACAGGTGAATTTGTTGAGCCGTGAATCATATCGTACAACTTGCATCAAATGTCATGTTAGCAGACTTTTTCAGGTTCAAATTCAGCGGGTGATGGAATGAGCAACTTCAGGAGCTGTTTAGAGACAAACGGATTAGAAGCTGAGTCTGTTGTGTTTTGCAGACAACCAGAGAATCAAGGCCAAGCTGGACCGTTGAGCTTGATGTGATGCGAAACATGAACCATTTGCCCAACTTGCAGTTTCTGCTGCTCTAGTTTGGTTTGTTTTCTGCTTGTTCCTGTTCCCACTTGTCCTCTTACATGTGTGTAGGATTCGACATACATACACATATTCCTGCTACCAGTTGGTCAATAAAGGTTTTTGGAAAGAAGAAAGAAAAAAAGTTAAAGCTATTGTTGCTGCAAAAGGCCTGGTGTTGTGTTTAAGTACCTTTGCCTTTTATGCATGGGAACTTATTGTGCGCTCCAGTTGTCCTCGTATCTCAGATTCCGATAATTGTTGCAGGAAAAACCAGTTTTCCCAGTGCTGTGAAGGATTTTTTTTACGGCTTTTCGAAGCCCTCACCCCTCATTTCTCTTTCTAATTCCTCTTAAAACTCTGCTTTTCACTGTTATCTATCACAGATATCACAGACAGAGGCTTTTCCTCCTTAAATATCTGTAAAAGATTTGCGTCTCCTCCTTTGTCCAAACCATAGACTGTATATAAAAAGATGGGCGGAGCCTCCGTGACGTCACCCGAAGTTTTCTGAAGAGCTGAATTGAAGCTCGGTGGGCGGTTCCTACCATCACCATCTTGGGAGGGGTATGCGCGTCGTCTCGCCCGGAAAATACAAATATGGGCAAAGAGGTGGAGCTGAGAGGGGGGCTGTGAGCGTCATGGTGGATGATTGACATCGAGCGAACTCTGAGCTTTCTGTAGCTAAGAGCTAACCGAACTAACCCGGAGATAACAGGAGCTAACCAGCTAACGGAGGTAAGTGGGCTAAAGCTAAGTCACGTTGTTAACCGGCTAAAAACCGCAGTTGTTCTACGTTCTTCTTACTTGAAGCAGGAGATCGGGCACCTGTCAATCAAAAGGACACGCTCCTAAATATGTCGAACTTCGAGATTAAATTACTTTTAAACGGACGAGTTAGAAAAAAATTCACTCCCCCCACAGTTGTCATGAAGATAAACCTGATCTATTAAACCTAAAATGGATTTTTGTACCAGGCTGTAAACATGTTTATTTCCAGTGTAGACATGTTTATTCCTGCTGTAAACATGTTTATTTATTTCTGCTGTAAAAATGTTTATTCCTGCTGTAAACATGTTTATTTCTGCAGTAAACATGTTTATTTCTGCTGTAAACATGTTTATTTATTTCTGCTGTAAACATATTTATTCCTGCTGCAAACATGTTTACTTCTGCTGTAAACATGTTTATTCCTGCTGTAAACATGTTTATTTCTGCTGTGAAGTTGGTCTTTTTAACATGGGAGTCTATGGGGATTTGCTCTGTTTTGCAGCCCCTAGTGGATGAAGGGGGACATGCAGTTTTATGCACTTCTGCATAGGTTTCACTTTTAACCGCCCGAGGCTCCGTCCATCTTTCATATACAGTCTATGGTTGTGTTGCTGCTAATTGTGGCACTGGCCATCTTCATCTGAACTGAACTGGTCACGTGACCCTTACGTCACGTCCAGTGACGTGTAAATGTGTAAAAAAGTGTTTTCATCATACTTGCGATGTTCTTCTGTTCGGACTCGTTGAAAAACATCCTCATGAGAGCGAAAAAACTTCTTAGTGATATTTTTCTAAATATTTCTCATTTCCAGTTTTTATTGCGATATTTAGATTTAGTGAATTCCAGATGTAATGGAAACGCAGATACTAACATACGACACCTTCTGAAAAATACCATTTTCAGCAATAATATGCTAATTAACCAAAAACAGATTTCTGTTTCACATCATATCAGAAAAAAAAGCTTTTCTTCCTTTTCTTAGATGCAAAATGCTTCTGAATAATGGAAATATTATGCAGATATATAACTTATAAATAAGGTTGCACTCCTTCAGCTTTTCAACTTTTACACTTTGTAGTTCAAAACTTTGGTTATAATACCATGAATTTGTATTTTCTAACTATTTAAAAAAAAAAAAAGAAAACTAACAGCACAATATGTCTGGTGCAGGATTGGAGGCTTTACATGCTATTTACATGGTATTACTTTTTACCAGGTATTTACATGGTATTACTATATACATGGTATTACATGGTATTTACATGCCATTTACATGGTATTACTATATACATGGTATTACATGGTATTTACATGATGTACTGACCAGAAAAAGCAGAAGAACGCAGAGTTAATGACGTCCACACAGCTAAATGACAAACTTATCCGACTCCACGCCAACTAGCCTGTAAGAGAATCAGACTATTATTCCATCCACGGCAAAAATCTTTCACACACACACACACACACACACACACACACACACACCAGACTCTGTTAAAAGGTGATGTATGACCTCAGATACTCGTCCAGTCAAAGGTCACACAGGGACGGCTCTGATTGGCTGGTTGTCTCAAGGCGACATGTAAACAATCAACTCATCTGGAAACAACCTGAGAATGAAACTCTGCCAGTTTAGGAGTTTTTAGTTTTATTTAGGAGGAAAAGCATCGGCTGTTGGCTGCTGTACTGAACCCTAAAGTAGACTAGCAGATGTGGACCTGGCAGTAGGCGTCAGACAGGGTCGAGCAGCAGCTTGGTGGTCTCGCCTTCACCTCTGTGACCTCTGACCTCTGTGTGGTTAGCTGAGATAAGTACATTAAAGCTGATTAAAGCTGCACTGTTTGTGGAATCACTGCAGTTTGATGTGATCTGAAGCCTGAAAACTCAACATGTCGTCCAAACATTGTTTTATTATTTATCAGAAGCATAAACTGCTGTCAGTGGAAACGGCCGAGGTATTAAATGAGTTACTCGACACAGTCAGAGCGGGGAAGAAGTTATGCAATCATGTTTTATCAACTGGACCAAAGGTGAAACGGTGCTGAGCCCCCCCAGACCCCAAAGACGAGCCTAAACCGTTTGGTTGTGTTGTAACAGCTGCAACACTTTAAGGCCTCGGAAAGCACAGAAACTGTGAAATGTTGGAGCAAATTTATGCAAAATAATCTGAAATATTATAATATCTATAGAATTATGCTGAACTATTCAGACACAACTGAATCATTTTATATACGTGGAGGTCAAAGATGTTTATTATAATGTGCAAACAGAAGTGTAAATACCACCGTCACCTGACACACGCTTTTATTCATGTGAGAAGTGATCAATCAATCCTTTTATCAGCTTATCGGCACTTCTTCTGTCCTCCACTTGTCAACAATCAGAGTAGGACCCGAGGTCCGGGTTCTGGGGAGGATCCGTCCCTCCATCAGACCTGTTTCCACTTGTTTTCAGTCCAGTTCTTGGGTCATGTGACCAGTTCTTGTGTCATGTGACCAGTTCTTGGGTCGTGTGACCAGTTCCTCGGTCATGTGTCCAGTACTAGTGTCATGTGACCAGTTCTTGGGTTATGTGACCAGTTCTTGGGTCATGTGTGCAGTACTTGGGTCATGCGACCAGTTGTTGGGTCATGTGTCCAGTTCTTGGGTCATGTGACCAGTTCTTGGGTCATGTGTCCAGTTCCTCGGTAATGTGACCAGTTCTTGGGTCATGTGTCCAGTTCTTTGGTAATGTGACCAGTTCTTGGGTCATGTGACCAGTTCTTGTGTCATGTGACCAGTTCTTTGGTCATGTGACCAGTTCCTCGGTCATGTGACCAGTTCTTGGGTCATGTGACCAGTTCTTGGGTCATGTGTCCAGTTCTTTGGTAATGTGACCAGTTCTTGGGTCATGTGACCAGTTCTTGTGTCATGTGACCAGTTCTTTGGTCATGTGACCAGTTCCTCGGTCATGTGACCAGTTCTTGGGTCATGTGACCAGTTCTTGGGTCATGTGACCAGTTCTTTGGTCATGTGACCAGTTCCTCGGTCATGTGTCCAGTTCTTGGGTTATATGACCAGTTCTTGGGTTATGTCACCAGTTCTTGGGTCATGTGACCAGTTCCTCGATCATGTGACCCGTTCCTCGGTCATGTGACCAGTTCTTGGGTCATGTGACCAGTTCCCCGGTCATGTGTCCAGTTCTTGGGTTATATGACCAGTTCTTGGGTCATGTGACCAGTTCTTGGGTTATGTGACCAGTTCTTGGGTCATATGACCAGTTCCTCGGTAATGTGACCAGTTCTTGGGTCATGTGACCAGTTCCTCGGTCATGTGTCCAGTTCTTGGGTTATATGACCAGTTCTTGGGTTATGTCACCAGTTCTTGGGTCATGTGTGCAGTACTTGGGTTATGTGACCAGTTCTTGGGTCATGTGACCAGTTCTTGGGTTATGTGACCAGTTCTTGGGTCATGTGTCCAGTTCTTGGGTCATGTGACCAGTTCTTGGGTCATGTGTCCAGTTCCTCGGTAATGTGACCAGTTCTTGGGTCATGTGTCCAGTTCCTTGGTAATGTGACCAGTTCTTGGGTCATGTGACCAGTTCCTCAGTCATGTGACCAGTTCTTGGGTTATGTGACCAGTTCTTGGGTCATGTGACCAGTTCCTCGGTCATGTGACCAGTTCTTGGGTCATGTGACCAGTTCCTCAGTCATGTGTCCAGTTCTTGGGTTATATGACCAGTTCTTGGGTTATGTGACCAGTTCTTGGTTCATATGACCAGTTCTTGGGTCATGTGTCCAGTTCTTGGGTCATGTGACCAGTTCTTGTGTCATGTGACCAGTTCTTGGGTCATGTGTCCAGTTCTTGGGTTATGTGACCAGTTCTTGGGTTATGTGACCAGTTCTTGGGTTATGTGACCAGTTCTTGGGTCATATGACCAGTTCCTCGGTAATGTGACCAGTTATTGGGTCATGTGACCAGTTCCTCGGTCATGTGTCCAGTTCTTGGGTTATATGACCAGTTCTTGGGTTATGTCACCAGTTCTTGGGTCATGTGTGCAGTACTTGGGTTATGTGACCAGTTCTTGGGTCATGTGACCAGTTCTTGGGTCATGTGTCCAGTTCTTGGGTCATGTGACCAGTTCTTGGGTCATGTGTCCAGTTCCTCGGTAATGTGACCAGTTCTTGGGTCATGTGTCCAGTTCCTTGGTAATGTGACCAGTTCTTGGGTCATGTGACCAGTTCCTCAGTCATGTGACCAGTTCTTGGGTTATGTGACCAGTTCTTGGGTCATGTGACCAGTTCCGCGGTCATGTGACCAGTTCTTGGGTCATGTGACCAGTTCCTCAGTCATGTGTCCAGTTCTTGGGTTATATGACCAGTTCTTGGGTTATGTGACCAGTTCTTGGTTCATATGACCAGTTCTTGGGTCATGTGTCCAGTTCTTGGGTCATGTGACCAGTTCTTGTGTCATGTGACCAGTTCTTGGGTCATGTGTCCAGTTCTTGGGTTATGTGACCAGTTCTTGGGTTATGTGACCAGTTCTTGGGTCATGTGTCCAGTTCCTCGGTAATGTGACCAGTTCTTGGGTCATGTGACCAGTTCCTCGGTCATGTGACCAGTTCTTGGGTCATGTGTCCAGTTCTTGGGTCATGTGACCAGTTCCTCGGTCATGTGACCAGTTCTTGGGTCATGTGACCAGTTCTTGGGTCATGTGTCCAGTTCTTGGGTCATGTGACCAGTTCCCCGGTCATGTGTCCAGTTCTTGGGTTATATGACCAGTTCTTGGGTCATGTGACCAGTTCTTGGGTTATGTGACCAGTTCTTGGGTCATATGACCAGTTCCTCGGTAATGTGACCAGTTCTTGGGTCATGTGACCAGTTCCTCGGTCATGTGTCCAGTTATTGGGTTATATGACCAGTTCTTGGGTTATGTCACCAGTTCTTGGGTCATGTGTGCAGTACTTGGGTTATGTGACCAGTTCTTGGGTCATGTGTCCAGTTCTTGGGTCATGTGACCAGTTCTTGGGTCATGTGTCCAGTTCCTCGGTAATGTGACCAGTTCTTGGGTCATGTGTCCAGTTCCTTGGTAATGTGACCAGTTCTTGGGTCATGTGACCAGTTCCTCAGTCATGTGTCCAGTTCTTGGGTTATTTGACCAGTTCTTGGGTCATGTGACCAGTTCCTCGGTCATGTGACCAGTTCTTGGGTCATATGACCAGTTCCTCAGTCATGTGTCCAGTTCTTGGGTTATGTGACCAGTTCTTGGGTCATGTGACCAGTTCCTCAGTCATGTGTCCAGTTCTTGGGTTATGTGACCAGTTCTTGGGTCATGTGACCAGTTCTTGGGTTATGTGACCAGTTCTTGGGTCATATGACCAGTTCCTCGGTAATGTGACCAGTTCTTGGGTTATATGACCAGTTCTTGGGTCATGTGACCAGTTCTTGGGTTATGTGACCAGTTCTTGGTTCATATGACCAGTTCTTGGGTCATGTGTCCAGTTATTGGGTCATGTGACCAGTTCTTGGGTTATGTGACCAGTTCTTGTGTCATGTGACCAGTTCTTGGGTCATGTGACCAGTTCTTGGGTCATGTGTCCAGTTCCTCGGTAATGTGACCAGTTCTTGGGTCACGTGTCCAGTTCCTTGGTAATGTGACCAGTTCTTGGGTCATGTGACCAGTTCTTGGGTAATGTGTCCAGTTCTTTGGTCATGTGACCAGTTCCTCGGTCATGTGACCAGTTCTTGGGTCATGTGACCAGTTCCTCAGTCATGTGTCAAGTTCTTGGGTCATGTGACCAGTTCCTCGGTCACGTGACCAGTTCTTGGGTCATGTGACCAGTTCCTCGATCATGTGACCAGTTCCTCGGTCATGTGACCAGTTCTTGGGTCATGTGACCAGTTCCTCGGTCATGTGTCCAGTTCTTGGGTTATATGACCAGTTCTTGGGTCATGTGACCAGTTCTTGGGTTATGTGACCAGTTCTTGGGTCATATGACCAGTTCCTCGGTGATGTGACCAGTTCTTGGGTTATGTGACCAGTTCTTGGGTTATGTGACCAGTTCTTGGGTCATATGACCAGTTCCTCGGTAATGTGACCAGTTATTGGGTCATGTGACCAGTTCCTCGGTCATGTGTCCAGTTCTTGGGTTATATGACCAGTTCTTGGGTTATGTCACCAGTTCTTGGGTCATGTGTGCAGTACTTGGGTTATGTGACCAGTTCTTGGGTCATGTGACCAGTTCTTGGGTCATGTGTCCAGTTCTTGGGTCATGTGACCAGTTCTTGGGTCATGTGTCCAGTTCCTCGGTAATGTGACCAGTTCTTGGGTCATGTGTCCAGTTCCTTGGTAATGTGACCAGTTCTTGGGTCATGTGACCAGTTCCTCAGTCATGTGACCAGTTCTTGGGTTATGTGACCAGTTCTTGGGTCATGTGACCAGTTCCGCGGTCATGTGACCAGTTCTTGGGTCATGTGACCAGTTCCTCAGTCATGTGTCCAGTTCTTGGGTTATATGACCAGTTCTTGGGTTATGTGACCAGTTCTTGGTTCATATGACCAGTTCTTGGGTCATGTGTCCAGTTCTTGGGTCATGTGACCAGTTCTTGTGTCATGTGACCAGTTCTTGGGTCATGTGTCCAGTTCTTGGGTTATGTGACCAGTTCTTGGGTTATGTGACCAGTTCTTGGGTCATGTGTCCAGTTCCTCGGTAATGTGACCAGTTCTTGGGTCATGTGACCAGTTCCTCGGTCATGTGACCAGTTCTTGGGTCATGTGTCCAGTTCTTGGGTCATGTGACCAGTTCCTCGGTCATGTGACCAGTTCTTGGGTCATGTGACCAGTTCTTGGGTCATGTGTCCAGTTCTTGGGTCATGTGACCAGTTCCCCGGTCATGTGTCCAGTTCTTGGGTTATATGACCAGTTCTTGGGTCATGTGACCAGTTCTTGGGTTATGTGACCAGTTCTTGGGTCATATGACCAGTTCCTCGGTAATGTGACCAGTTCTTGGGTCATGTGACCAGTTCCTCGGTCATGTGTCCAGTTATTGGGTTATATGACCAGTTCTTGGGTTATGTCACCAGTTCTTGGGTCATGTGTGCAGTACTTGGGTTATGTGACCAGTTCTTGGGTCATGTGACCAGTTCTTGGGTTATGTGACCAGTTCTTGGGTCATGTGTCCAGTTCCTCGGTAATGTGACCAGTTCTTGGGTCATGTGACCAGTTCCTCAGTAATGTGACCAGTTCTTGGGTTATGTGACCAGTTCCTCGGTAATGTGACCAGTTCTTGGGTAATGTGACCAGTTCCTCAGTCATGTGTCCAGTTCTTGGGTCATGTGACCGGTTCTTGGGTCATGTGACCAGTTCCCCGGTCATGTGTCCAGTTCTTGGGTCATGTATCCAGTTCTTGGGTCATGTGCCCAGTTCCTCGGTAATGTGACCAGTTCTTGGGTCATGTGTCCAGTTCTTGGGTCATGTGACCAGTTCTTGGGTCATGTGACCAGTTCCTCGGTCATGTGACCAGTACTTGGGTCATGTGACCAGTTCCTCGGTCATGTGTCCAGTTCTTGGGTTATATGACCAGTTCTTGGGTCATGTGACCAGTTCTTGGGTTATGTGTCCAGTTCTTGGGTCATATGACCAGTTCTTGGGTCATGTGTCCAGTTCTTGGGTCATGTGACCAGTTCTTGGGTTATGTGACCAGTTCGTGGGTTATGTGACCAGTACTTGGGTCATGTGACCAGTTCTTGGGTCATGTGACCAGTTCCACAGTCATGTGACCAGTTCCACAGTCATGTGTCCAGTACTTGGGTCATGTGACCAGTTGGTTCTTGGGTCATGTGACCAGTTCTTGGGTCATGAGAGCAGTTCCAAGGTCATGTGACCAGTTCTTGGGCCATGTGACCTAAGCCCTCTCTGGTATCTCTCAGGTTTGGGTTCTGGTCTTTGCCGGATTTCTTCCTGTTTATGTGGATCGAGTTTCCTGAGAAGGAGGACCTACAGCAGCTGCGATATGCAACATTCTGGCTAAAATCTGTTCCTGTTGCGTCTCAACCAACGCTTCACAATCGTACAGACATGATGTTAGCTGCCTCCGCTAGTCAGATTCATATTTTATGTGAATAAATAACAGAATTTCTATATTTTGTTACTTTGTTGATGTAATTTAATAAAACACACCCACTGCTGTTGGTCTGCAGAGGAGACCAGCTCATTTTACCGCAGTGTTAGAACCTCCCTGGATGATTTTAAAATAATTTTTTTAGTTTTTAAAGCTGTCAAAAGTCTGAGCTGGAAGTATTGATCAGGTTTGCTGTCGGCTAATGAACCTCCCAGGGCTCCTAGCTCGTCTGGGCTGGTCTTTTATTTATTCCACTCGCCACCTGTGGAACAGACCTGCCGGGCGACGTGAAGGCAGCTGGGAGTTCCGATACTTTAAAGCTTTAGACCTTTTTGGAAAACTTTAAATTGATTATTATTTCAAACTATATTTGGTATTTTATAATCTTATTCTATATCTTATTTAATTGTGATTTATAGTGTTTTACCTGTTATAGTGTGTGGGGATGCACTGACACCGATACCAGTATCAGGATCGGCTCCATACCATGTGTATACTCGTATTTGTTGTTGTTTTTTTCTTAATAAGGTTTATTTGTCAGGGACCATGGGTAGAAACATTAACAAAAAATGCTTTACACAAGATTTTAGCCTTAGCTAGTTTCCATTTGCAATCCCTGGCAGGCAAAGTTTTACTAAAAGTGTACCGATACCACAACCGATACTTGATACCACACTAGTCCAGCCAGCGCAGATGTGTTAGATGACACGCTTTTGACATGTTTTAATAGAAATAAATGCATTGAATGTTAAAATGTGACATTTTTTGTTCCACTAAAAGCAGCTCTTTGTTTCAAAACCACATTTATAGTTGTATTTAGGTAAAATGTGCCAAATCAGAATAAAACTTGTTGAAATAGTTAGATCTGTAATGTTATTATATTTGTATTTGTGAGGTAACTTCAGAAAGGATGGTTCATTTATTACAACCTGATTAAATCTCACAGTTATAACAGCAGTAATAACCATAGTCACAATAATGTTCACATAAACACATCTGGTATCTGACGATACCAGATGTGCATCGGTAGGATGTGTGTGTTGCATGTGTGTATGTTTATGTTTATTACGCATCTCAGTAGAATTTTCTGTATAAAACCCTCCATAAATAAACTGTTTACAAACACAAAAGCTTCAGTTTGGTTTTTCAGTCCTACCGTTCAGTTTGTTAATAAAAATGTTGCATTTTGATCAATAATCGTAATCAGTAACTGAAGACAAAATCAATAAATGATCGTGTAATTGCAGAGAATATCAGCAACATGGATGGAACATGTGCAGCATTGCACAGCCTGAATGTTTACGTGACTTTTACATGATTTAGGCGTGGTGGTGAGGCCGACAGTGTCTGGATGCTGATTGGATGAAAAGCTTCTGCGTTTTTCTCACGTTTCAGACAAAAAGGAACCAAACAGCAGAGTTTTCAGTTTCAGAGCTGCTCCACCCGAAGTCTTATCAAGCTGCAGATACCGCATAATCTGCAGCGGTGCGAGTCCTTCCAGGTGCAGAAGGTCACGCCAGTCCCCCTGCACGACCCCCCCCCCCCAGACTCCACCTGAGAACAGCTTCATGCCAACCTGCTGCAGCAGGAGCAAAGGTCACGTGGTTCCTTAAAAACGCTCCAGGTAGACTTTAACCCCAATCACGTGTTTAACCTAACCGGACACCCCGCAGCGTCTCCCGCGTGCAGCTGCGTGGACGTGCGCGTTAACGCTGAATCCGTTACATTTTAGTAACCATGAAGTTAACGATTATCAAGCAACTTTTTACCAGACAGTCAGAAACCTTTCAGACAGAAATAAACTGCGCATTTTACAGTCAGCAGAATGGCGCAAACATCCAAACATAAAGTAAATAAAAACAAAATGACGCATAAATAAATGTGATATAAAAAGATATTAACAGTAATATTTACTCTTTTTTTTCCTTAAACACAACTTAGAACAAGTCTAAACATGATAACATGTGATCTATCAGTCTGACAGGTAAAAGTTCACCAGAACTCACCTGGATGAAGGATCCTACCAGCTGACAACTCCACGGATTCTTCTGGACCACGCGCACCTACCTGGAGCCGACTTCCTAGATAGGCGGTTTCAAAATAAAACACCGCAGATTTCAACCCGCTTTTGAAGTTAAAACAAGCAACAAAATCAAACTTTAAAAGGCGTAAATACACGACAGGCTTCTTTATGAAGGTTTTCAGACATGATAAAACGCTGTTTCATATTTCAAACTACGCTTTTATTTCAAAGCGTAGTTTGAGCGTATATCAGCGTATATATCAGATCATACCTGTATTATGTATTATACTACTACGGGTACTTCCTATCTAGTTTTAATAAATAAAAGTCAATGTTAAATGACCAAGAGAAGGAAAATAAAGGAGAAAAAAGGGGTCCATGACAGATTCAGATATTATTATTATTAGAGATTCTGTTTATTTTCTGTTCAGATTGTAAAGAAAATGAACAGCAGAGTTGAGTATGTGGATTTTTCCCAGAAAAACTTGACTAATATTCTCCACCAATGACCAAACCACTTATTCTGCTGTTTACTTTTGTTTGTTGTCGTTTATCGGATCGGATGGTTTCAATCTTCAGAAACAACTTATTGATCCTGTAACAAATAACTCATTCTAGTTTTACAGGCATGAAGACGTTACAATAAAATAGATCAAATGTTCATTCACATGCCCCGACATGACTTTCTCGTAAAATAACCACATTACAAACTTTAGAATAAAAAAATGACAAAACACTAAAACTGTATAAACACAGTACCTTAAAATATGATCAGAAAATAAAACCAGAACGACGACAAGATCAGATGTACAGATTTAAAAAAAGAAAGTATTTTAATAATGGTTCTCTGTTAAGCATTTGGTTATGGGGAGGGCTGGGTTTTGTTTCCCACAATGCATCTCCTGCTGCTGGAATACAGCAGGTAGCATCTCCAGTCTCTGAGGTCCTCCAGCAGGTTGGTCCAAAGGCCAGGACCATAAAACTGGAACGCCGTCTCGCCGTATGTTTTAGTTCTGACTTTTGGTATATTTAAAAGGCCAGTACCAGAAGACCTGAGGGTCCGCGAGGTCTTGTTGGTCTGTGACAGGGAGTGAGAGGATTTATCTATTTTTCTTCAGCTAAAGGTGATGATGAGCTTCGCTGCGTTAGTCCTCCACCGCTGACTGATTGTTGTCCTCAGCAGCATGCACCTGGGACGTTCCTGTTCTCGTCCTACAGATGCTGGTCTGCAGCAGGGTGTCTGCAGGCAGTCCCTCAGGGATTCTGTCCTGCAGGTTTTCAATGTATCCCTGCTGCAACACACTTGGCTTACATGCTTGAATGGATCCAGCAGCCTATGAAGTTCTGCACAATGACTGTCAGGAGTCAGGAGGGATACATGGAGAACCTGTAGGGCCGGAGCTGGACGCCCCCCGGTCCTGCAGGATACATGGAGAACCTGTAGGGCCGGAGCTGGACGCCCCCCGGTCCTGCAGGATACATGGACAACCTGTAGGGCCGGAGCTGGACGCCCCCCGGTCCTGCAGGATACATGGACAACCTGTAGGGCCGGAGCTGGACGCCCCCCGGTCCTGCAGGATACATGGACAACCTGTAGGGCCGGAGCTGGACGCCCCCCGGTCCTGCAGGATACATGGACAACCTGTAGGGCCGGAGCTGGACGCCCCCCGGTCCTGCAGGATACATGGACAACCTGTAGGGCCGGAGCTGGACGCCCCCCGGTCCTGCAGGATACATGGACAACCTGTAGGGCCGGAGCTGGACGCCCCCCGGTCCTGCAGGATACATGGACAACCTGTAGGACCGGAGCTGGACGCCCCCCGGTATGAACATGAGATGTGACAGGAACCATCCTGACGACATGATGAGATGCTCCTCAAAGTCATCCTGAGGTCCGTCTGAGGGTGCGTGAGGTATCAGTCAGATGGTGGATGATCATTAACATGTGGAGGAACCCTGACATCAGCCTGGTACCTCCCCCTCATGTAGGCATGTGTCACCAGTCAACCAGTGTGGTTGTGCTGGTCAAACTGGTTCCATCAGAAGCCCACCAGTGTTCAGACCAGGTCTGCAGACAGGTCATCCATCCTCTGGAGGTGGTCTCTGGTGGGGGGGGGCTCTCTGCTTCCACGTCTCCTCCACAGACGACGAGTCTCGTCTTTCCATTTTATTTATTTAGTTTATTTGACAGGGACGATGTTCATCAGCATTATTCACAAAGAAAATGTGCCTCGTACCAGATTTTAGCTCTCAGACTAGTTTCCATCTGGAGTCCCTGGACTAACAACACACACAAACATGAATTAAACACAATAAAACATAAAAAGATACAAAGTTCAATATTTCATAATAAAACAGTAAAAATGACCACAGTAAAAAGTGCATCTGTATACTGTAACTATAACAGTGAACTGTCACGGTTCTGATTGGTCTTCACCTTATGTGGACACTTCCTGAAGACTGGTGTTGATTGCCATAATTAACCTCACCTGTTCTCTTCCCTTTAAGAA
The DNA here is from genome assembly GCF_933228915.1 of Telmatherina bonti. Lineage (NCBI taxonomy): Eukaryota > Metazoa > Chordata > Actinopteri > Atheriniformes > Telmatherinidae > Telmatherina > Telmatherina bonti. The sequence continues at coordinate 37,719,939 of NC_136610.1, read as the reverse complement.
GCAGTGCCTGCCAGGTTGTCTGCAGTCAACACTCTGAAGTGGCCTCCTGACGCCTGTGAGATGTTTTGTTTCTGTACAGAATATTTTTGCAGAATTTAACTTTTGCAGGAAGTTTATTCCATTCTGTTTTAAATGAAAATGCTGATTTTTTTTGGGGGGGGGTCCCCAAACGTTTTTGGTATGGCACATTGTCCAGCTGTTGTTCGTGTCGTTCTAATAATTTTTTCAGATGATAATGTTCCAAACTATGAGAGGTGGAGGTGCCATATTATGAATTATTATGAATCTTAAAAAGCAGACATGATGAATGAGGAAGTGAGGAAGACACAGTCACACTGCCTCCACCAGACGCCGCTACCCCATCAGTGTATCTGCAGAGTTCTCCACATCTCCTCACAAATATGTCTCCGTTAGAAAAGCAAAAGGATTTTCCAACAATAAGGATTTATTACTGTGTTGTTACAAGGAAAACCTGCCAAACAATCATTTACTGATAAGTTCACATCAGTTGCCCAGAAAACAGACTTTCATTGTAAACACGACGTTGTGACAGGATGCAGCTGCATCGCCGACACAACAACCTCCCAGAGAGGAGTGTTCACCCTCAGCATGCTGCTGACCAGTAAATCTGGCCATCTTTAACTGATTTAATCTGCTCCATGAGCTACTTTCATCACCTCTAACTTACTATTACACGATAAATAACATTTCAACAGTTTCCTACTGCAGCAGTGAGTGAGATGCCGCTCAGTTTAAAGCCTTAAGCCCTGCAGGACAACAGCAGCATGAACAAACAGTTGCAGGATGTTTACAACGGCTCTGAAAAGACTATTTAGAGAAAAAAGTCAGGAACTGCATCATCGTTTATTTGCTGCCTGCATGAAGTTTAAACCAGATTTCCCGCCTGAAGTTTGTTTGTGGATATTTGAGAGAAAACGTGATGGGAGTTGCGTTCAAGCCAGGTACTGGATCCCAGGTTGGGTTCGGACCAAGAATCTGGTATGGGTCAGGGTCTAGCTTCATCATCCAACCTCTCCTGGACCTCTGGGTTAGGGTTTGTCACCTTAACGCTGTATAAACTTTCAAATTTAGATCTAAAGTTTCGTTGCCAGACAACAAGGAAGCGGTAGCTTCACATCTGACGTGGTGGATTCCGAGGCAACCTGACATATTTGCTCAGCAGGCCGTGCTTCCAGGCACCTGATGGCCAGTGGCAGGTGAGCATGAATGGTTGATGGACAGGCGGGTCAGGAAACCACCTGATGACGCTTCTGAAGATTTTTCTAAAAATTTAATCACCTGAGAAGGAAAGAAACTTTATAAGTAAAGTCAGACGTAACAAAGCCAAGTTGTCCCCTCGCTGCCTCAGGGCTCGAGTCGCACAGCAGCAAACCAACTTCCAGACTTCAGGTTTAATGTGATCTTTGTAGAAAAAAACCTATCAGACCCAAATTGGAGAAGTAGAACTGACACAGAACAGAAAATCTGGATCTTTGGTCCGACCCACTGGAAGTGGAACGGACGCTCATGATCTTTGGTCCGACCCACTGGATGTGGAACTGGAACTCCTGATCTTTGGTCCGACCGATCTTTGCATTCCACATCTGACCTACTGGATGTGGAACTAAAACTCCGGATCTTTGGTCCGACCTACTGGATGTGGAACTAAAACTCCGGATCTTTGGTCCGACCGATCTTTGCATTCAACATCCGACCTACTGGATGTGGAACTAAAACTCCGGATCTTTGGTCCGACCTACTGGATGTGGAACTAAAACTCCGGATCTTTGGTCCGACCGATCTTTGCATTCAACATCCGACCTACTGGATGTGAAACTGACGCTCCGGATCTTTTGTCCGACCTACTGGATGTGGAACTAAAACTCCGGATCTTTGGTCCGACCGATCTTTGCATTCAACATCCGACCTACTGGATGTGAAACTGACGCTCCGGATCTTTTGTCCGACCTACTGGATGTGGAACGGACGCTCCGGATCTTTTGTCCGACCTACTGGATGTGAAACGGACGCTCCGGATCTTTGGTCCGACCTACTGGATGTGGAACGGACGCTCCGGATCTTTTGTCCGACCTACTGGATGTGGAACGGACGCTCATGATCTTTGGTCCGACCTACTGGATGTGGAACTAAAACTCCGGATCTTTGGTCCGACCGATCTTTGCATTCAACATCCGACCTACTGGATGTGGAACGGACGCTCCGGATCTTTTGTCCGACCTACTGGATGTGAAACTGACGCTCCGGATCTTTGGTCCGACCTACTGGATGTGGAACGGACGCTCCGGATCTTTTGTCCGACCTACTGGATGTGGAACGGACGCTCATGATCTTTGGTCCGACCTACTGGATGTGGAACTAAAACTCCGGATCTTTGGTCCGACCGATCTTTGCATTCAACATCCGACCTACTGGAAGTGCAACGGACGCTCCGGATCTTTGGTCCGACCTACTGGAAGTGCAACGGACGCTCCGGATCTTTGGTCCGACCTACTGGAAGTGCAACGGACGCTCCGGATCTTTGGTCCAACCTACTGGATGTGGAACGGACGCTCCGGATCTTTGGTCCGACCTACTGGAAGTGCAACGGACGCTCCGGATCTTTGGTCCGACCTACTGGAAGTGCAACGGACGCTCCGGATCTTTGGTCCGACTTACTGGATGTGGAACGGACGCTCCGGATCTTTGGTCCGACCTACTGGAAGTGCAACGGACGCTCCGGATCTTTGGTCCGACCTACTGGATGTGGAACAGACGCTCAGGATGTGTGGTTCGTCCTGCTGGAAGTGGAACGGACACTTTGCTGATCATGACTGAATATTTCATGAGCAGAAGACTCGGATCACAAACCAGACCTTTCATGGCTTACTTTACATCTCACACTCCCTTCACTGGAACATCGTATTCCTCTGTGGCGTTTGGGGGAATTTCCGTCACCTTTTTTCCCCCCCAACATGACCGTTAAAGATGACATGTATGTAGTCTGGTGTAAATAAGCATGATGTGAAAGAAAATAACTGCTTATTTTAGAGGGTCTTATTTATATGAATTTTAGACTTTGATGTTTAATGTTCATTTATTGAATTATGATTCGGTTTCCGTGGTAACGGATGGTGTCATACAGAAATACTCATTTCCCAATCCCGTACTTGTGGCTGGATGGGCGAGTATTTCCAACGCTAATCGGTCAATCTCGGCCTGGTGGGGGAGGAAGAATGGAAACAGGAGGAAGAATTGACATGACCACACAACTCACCTATTAAAATAAACTAAACACCTGCAGGCTGCATCAGGTTCCGTTTGTGTTCATAATTTTAATTTAAAAAAAAAAAAAGTTACATGCGAACATAAAAAGACACAAAGGGTGGTACATGTACGTCCTACAGCTCATACTTACAGTTGAAACAGTCGTGTGCAGATCAAAACATTAAGAAAAGAAACATCTCATTATGTAAAAGTCAGATAAATAACATATAAAGTACAGTTGTTCATATAAAGAGATGTTTGTACAGTGACATGAAAAAACGATGGACCAGACGAAGCTTCACCAACTGCTCCGGAAACATCCAGAAGCTTGATGGCAGCTTCCGCAACATGAAGAAACAAACTACTTTTACCACTTCAAGTTTGCTTCAAAGACTTAAAGAAATGTTGAAAAGGAATGCAGTTGTTCTTGATGAAACTATTCTCCTCTCATCTGGTTTTGCTCCAGTGGAAACAGAAAAGCTGCAATAACATGGGAGGAACTTTGATCTTCATATGAATATTTCAGCATAAATACTGATTTGTTTTGCAAATATGAGTGAAAAGTGCATTATGGACGAAGCTCGAGCTGGATGTGTCAAACAAAAATGATTTTGTAGACAAACGAAACTATTGGTCCAGTTTTTTTTTTTAAATCTTGTTTTCAAGTAGTACTTATAGTTACTGTGAAGGAGTGGAGCAGAAGGAGCAGTGGATGCCTCCTGTCAGGTCGGTGACGGCTCCCTCTCTGACGAGTCTCTGGAGGAACCGAGTCTCTTGGTCCACATTGTGCATCTTCTGCTGCTGCATGGCGCTCATGGGCAGGTGGTCGTAGTAGTGCAGCGGCGCTTCCTGATGGGTGAGGTTGTAGCCGAAGCCGACCAGGCTGACCTCGTCGCACAGCAAGCTGGCTAAATTCAGCGCGGTGACGCCCAATGTCGGCACGTTCTGCAAAAACAAAACCTTCATATCTAACATTCCGCAGCAACAAACGGTTCAGTCATGAATAAAAGTTACGCTCTGAAGCCCAGGAGAGATTCTGCTCCTCATGTTGTTGCATCTTCATATAAAAACTTAGCAAACTTTACTTAACTTTATACGAATTTGCCCATATCTGAACCAGAATCAACCTTATTGTTCCTGGAGGGAAATTTCTTACAAACAGTGGAAACAGATAAGAATGCACAGTAAGCCACGCTAACGCTGCTATGTCAACACTCTGATTGTGTTCCTTGGTCTGACACTGCCGTGATGAATGAAAATCTCCTTTTCTCTTCATTCTTATATCTTCCTCAACAGAATCAGATGGTCCCAGGAAAAAGTCCTCCACGTTATCATGCTGCAGCTACTTTAAACCCAGCTAGCATCTTTAAATAAACCTGGATCATGTAGCGCTAGCTTAGTCGGCACAAAGCAGATCATCTTTAAAGTTTATCTTCAGCTCCACTGTTAAAATATTGAACTGAATTTGTCCTTAAATACACTCCCTGAAAACTAAATATGCCAGGAGCTGTGTCTCAAGTCAGGGTCTGCACACTTCAAAGTGCGGATTCGTCCAAGATGATTACAGGATTGCAACTGGAGGAGACCTTTTCAGTGTTCTACCTTGGAAATATACCAACTGGACTACGAAAAGAAGATAGATATCTTTTGCTTATTATGTTGGCTGCAAGTAAAAAAGCTATTACGCGGAAATGGCTGAAAATGGATCCACCGACTGCTAAAGAATGGACAGAAGTGATAAACGAAATACACACAATGGAGACTGACATTTTCACTGAGACATACTTCAGAAAAAGGGGAGCGTTTTTGGAGAAAATGGGCAAACTCATTAGAAACTGAAAATGTAAAAGAATAACTATGTAAGATAAGCTAAATGAAAGGGAAAACAAGGAAAAGGAGAAAAAAAACAAAAAACAAAAAAAAAAACACTTAAAATATACATACTTAAATATACATGTGTAACCTGTGACAGTGTGCCCTAAAAACCTGTAAATTGGGGTTTGTATGTATCGGTCCATCTATTGTTCTGTTTCTTTTATGTTATGTCTGTATTATTTCTGTTTGAAAATTTGAAAATCTTTCAATAAAAACAAAGTTTAAAAAAAAAAAAAAAAGTGCGGATTCGTCGGCTACATACGTCATAGCTACGCACCAAGCTCTGTCAGATTTTAAAGGCTCCTTCAGATCTGCACTTTTTGACTCCAGATCAGCTTAAAATGAAGGCTTCGCTGCCGCTTTTCTCCCAGAATTCATTGCACACCTGATAGAAAAGACTGAGCAGCAGAGCGCCGGTGTAGGTCCAACACTGGCGAGGATGTTTGTTTTTTTTAAATGTATATATACACACATTTGTCCCAGCAGACAAACTGGGACGACAGCGGCATTGTGTCCGTTAACCAGAAATGGATTTAGAGCAGGTTCACATCAGCTGTTCTGATCCGAATCAGAATCCGTTTCCTCAGAAAGTCGCTTCGTTTGGGGAAATGTGAACGCGCCAAACTAATCCTGATTCAGATCAAAGAAGTGACTTGGTCCGTCTACAAACGCAGGTCTCTGCCCGTTTCAAGTGGACCAACTACAGGAAGCGGACTACAAACCAAGTCCCTTCCTGCATGTGGTGTAGCATTGCATTGTGGGTAAATCCATAGCGATGGCGTTAAGGGTCCTCTGCCTCGTCTGGTGTTCATACTGCGTCCATTGTTGCAGTGGATTTCTGCAGGATACTTGCATAAGACACAATAAAAACCCAAAACAGCCATAGTTTGGTCTCCATGTTTAACTGGCAGGTGGAGGAAACAGAGTTTTCTTCTTCATGCCGGTCTGGTCCTCTCTTCTGCTAAATACTAGTGCAGCGCCACCTCTGGTGGGAATGGGGAGATATTATTCTAATGGTTTGGCTGGTTTGACCAAAGTGCAGCGTGAACACGGTCCGCATGGATAAACCCCCCTACAGCTGGACCCAGTCCCCGACCAGACCGAGTCCCCGACCGGACCGAGTCCCCAATGGGACCGAGTCTAGCAGACTGTCCTGATGGGAATGCTTCCTTAATTACAGTCGTCTGACCAGGATTATTTTCCACTGAAGTTAACGTCAGCTTGACAGGATGAGCCGTCAGCCAGAGGAGAGCTCGTCTAAACCGCCTCCTCCTCATGTTTGTCATTTAGACACACAAGTAAAAGAAAAGAAATAAAATAAAATTACTGGCACCATTTTCTGTCATTTTAAAAAATGTTTTCTTGTTTTTTGTGGAAGAATGGGATCAGTAATTAGATAAACTTCGCATATGTAGTTGCTAGGCAACGGAGGACTGGTGCACTACGGGTATTCTTGTACACTTGGTAGGCCGTCTCATTTTACTTGGGGTTGGGACACAGCTATGGTTTCCCCGCATTAGCTTAAATCTGATCTAGTGCTATGTTAGCACTTTTACGTAGCTTCATGCTAACATCCAGTTAACAGCGTCACTAAGCAGAACTGTGCAGACGCATGCAGATAGTTTAAAAGGATGACTAGTTAGGAAACTAATTAACTGGTAGCTGGTGATCCGTGCAGGTCTAGACAGGTGTTTCCAGGCTCCTCCCAACCATCTGAGGTGGCCGCTGCGGTGTCCAATCAGATTTCAGATTTCCTGCTGACCTGATTACCTGACATCAACATGTGTTTTTTCCTTTTTGCTGCATTATTAAAACTTAATAAAAAGTTATAGAAATAACATGTTTTATTCCAAATGCATCCCCCAAACTTTGCATGTTCTTTATTTTGTTCCCATTTCCCCTGACAACGAAGAGACTGATTCATCAGCTGGAGCGTGGCGTGTCTTCTACCTGGTCCCAGCCCCACAGACGTGGTCTGGGTTTTTGGTACTGAAGGAGGTCCAAAGCAGTCTGTCTGATGATGTGAAGGTTCAGCAGTCGGAACATCTGGGGCTCCAGAGGGATTTCACTCGGAACCTTCTGCCAGAAGAAGAGCCAGTCCCACAGAGGCTGCAACACAAACCAGAGAGCAGGTGTTAGTGAAGAGACACCTGAAGACAAGTCAGCTTTAGATCCGCTGCTGAGACGTTAAAGTTAATGAGGACGTCCATCTGCAGTGACATTACTGTGTGACGTGTGTGTGGTGAGTGTGTGTGGTAAGTGTGTGTCGTGAGTGTGTGCCGTGAGTATGTGATGTGTGTTGTGAGTGTGTGTCCTGAGTGTGTGTCCTGAGTGTGTGTCCTGAGTATGTGATGTGTGTCCTGAGTGTGTGTCCTGAGTGTGTGTCCTGAGTATGTGATGTGTGTCGTGAGTATGTGATGTGTGTCGTGAGTGTGTGTCGTGAGTATGTGATGTGTCCTGAGTGTGTCGTGAGTATGTGATGTGTCCTGAGTGTGTCGTGAGTATGTGATGTGTGTTGTGTGTGTGTCGTGAGTATGTGATGTGTTGTGTGTGTGTCGTGAGTATGTGATGTGTTGTGTGTGTGTCGTGAGTATGTGATGTGTGTTGTGTGTGTGTGTCGTGAGTATGTGATGTGTGTCCTGAGTGTGTGTCGTGAGTATGTGATGTGTGTCCTGAGTGTGTGTCGTGAGTATGTGATGTGTCGTGAGTGTGTGTCGTATGTGATGTATGTCATGAGTGTGTGTCGTGAGTATGTGATGTGTGTCGTGAGTATGTGATGTGTGTCGTGAGTGTGTGTCGTGAGGATGTGATGTATGTCATGAGTGTGTGTCCTGAGTGTGTGATGTGTGTTGTGAGCGTGTGTCGTGAGTATGTGATGTGTGTTGTGAGTGTGTGTCCTGAGTGTGTGTCGTGAGTATGTGATGTGTGTCCTGAGTGTGTGTCCTGAGTGTGTGTCCTGAGTATGATGTGTGTTGTGTGTGTCCTGAGTGTCTGTCGTGAGTATGATGTGTGTTGTGTGTGTCCTGAGTGTGTGTCGTGAGTATGTGATGTGTGTCCTGAGTGTGTGTCCTGAGTGTGTCGTGAGTATGTGATGTGTGTTGTGAGTGTGTGTCCTGAGTGTGTGATGTGTGTTGTGAGTGTGTGTCGTGAGTGTGTGATGTGATAGTGTGTCCTGAGTCTGTGTCCTGAGCGTGCGATGTGTGTTGTGAGTGTGTGTCCCGAGTGTGTGTCGTGAGTATGTGATGTGTGTTGTGAGTGTGTGTCCCGAGTGTGTGTCGTGAGTGTGTGATGTGTGTTGTGTGTGTGTGTCCTGAGTGTGTGTCGTGAGTGTGTGTCCTGAGTGTGTGTCCTGAGTGTGTGATGTGAGAGTGTGATGTGAGAGTGTGATGTGAGAGTGTGATGTGTGTTGTGTGTGTGTGTCCTGAGTGTGTGTCCTGAGTATGTGATGTGTCCTGAGTGTGTGTCGTGAGTATGTGATGTGTCCTGAGTGTGTCGTGAGTATGTGATGTGTCCTGAGTGTGTGTCGTGAGTATGTGATGTGTGTTGTGTGTGTGTCGTGAGTATGTGATGTGTGTCCTGAGTGTGTGTCGTGAGGATGTGATGTGTCGTGAGTGTGTGTCGTATGTGATGTATGTCATGAGTGTTTGTCGTGAGTATGTGATGTGTGTCGTGAGTGTGTGTCCTGAGTGTGTGTCGTGAGTATGTGATGTGTGTCGTGAGTGTGTGTCGTGAGTATGTGATGTATGTCATGAGTGTGTGTCCTGAGTGTGTGATGTGTGTTGTGAGCGTGTGTCGTGAGTATGTGATGTGTGTTGTGAGTGTGTGTCCTGAGTGTGTGTCCTGAGTATGTGATGTGTGTCCTGAGTGTGTGTCCTGAGTATGTGATGTGTGTCGTGTGTGTCCTGAGTGTCTGTCGTGAGTATGATGTGTGTTGTGTGTGTCCTGAGTGTGTGTCGTGAGTATGTGATGTGTGTCCTGAGTGTGTGTCCTGAGTGTGTCGTGAGTATGTGATGTGTGTTGTGAGTGTGTGTCCTGAGTGTGTGATGTGTGTTGTGAGTGTGTGTCCTGAGTGTGTGTCGTGAGTGTGTGATGTGAGAGTGTGTCCTGAGTGTGTGTCCTGAGTGTGTGATGTGTGTTGTGAGTGTGTGTCCCGAGTGTGTGTCGTGAGTGTGTGATGTGTGTTGTGAGTGTGTGTCCCGAGTGTGTGTCGTGAGTGTGTGATGTGTGTTGTGAGTGTGTGTCCTGAGTGTGTGTCGTGAGTGTGTGATGTGTGTTGTGAGTGTGTGTCGTGAGTGTGTGATGTGAGAGTGTGTCCTGAGTGTGTGTCGTGAGTGTGTGATGTGTGTTGTGAGTGTGTGTCCCGAGTGTGTGATGTGTGTTGTGAGTGTGTGTCCCGAGTGTGTGATGTGTGTTGTGAGTGTGTGTCCCGAGTGTGTGTCGTGTGTGTGATGTGTGTTGTGTATGTGTGTCCTGAGTGTGTGTCGTGAGTGTGTGTCCTGAGTGTGTGATGTGAGAGTGTGATGTGTGTCGTGAGTATGTGATGTGTGTTGTGAGTGTGTGTCCTGAGTGTGTGATGTGAGAGTGTGTCCTGAGTGTGTGTCCTGAGTGTGTGTCGTGTGTGATGTGTGTTGTGAGTGTGTGTCGTGAGTATGTGATGTGTGTTGAGTGTGTGTCCTGAGTGTGTGATGTGAGTGTGTGATGTGTGTTGTGAGCGTGTGATGTGAGTGTGTGATGTGTGTTGTGTGTGTGTCCTGAGTGTGTGATGTGTGTTGTGTGTGTGTGTCCCGAGTGTGTGTCGTGAGTGTGTGATGTGTGTCCCGAGTGTGTGTCCCGAGTGTGTGTCGTGAGTGTGTGATGTGTGTTGTGAGTGTGTCCTGAGTGTGTGATGTGAGAGTGTGTCCTGAGTGTGTGTCCTGAGTGTGTGTCCTGAGTGTGTGTCCTGAGTGTGTGATGTGTGTTGTGTGTGTCCTGAGTGTGTGATGTGTGTTGTGTGTGTGTGTCCTGAGTGTGTGTCGTGAGTGTGTGATGTGTGTCCCGAGTGTGTGTCGTGAGTGTGTCGTGAGTGTGTGATGTGTGTTGTGAGTGTGTGTCCCGAGTGTGTGTCGTGAGTGTGTGATGTGTGTTGTGAGTGTGTGTCCTGAGTGTGTGATGTGAGAGTGTGTCCTGAGTGTGTGTCGTGAGTGTGTGATGTGTGTTGTGAGTGTGTGTCCTGAGTGTGTGTCCTGAGTGTGTGATGTGTGTTGTGAGTGTGTGTCCTGAGTGTGTGTCCTGAGTGTGTGTCGTGAGTGTGTGATGTGTGTTGTGAGTGTGTGTCCCGAGTGTGTGTCGTGAGTGTGTGATGTGTGTCCCGAGTGTGTGTCCTGAGTGTGTGTCGTGAGTATGATGTGTGTTGTGTGTGTCCTGAGTGTCTGTCATGAGTATGATGTGTGTTGTGTGTGTCCTGAGTGTGTGTCGTGAGTATGTGATGTGTGTCGTGAGTGTCCTGAGTGTGTGTCGTGAGTATGTGATGTGTGTCCTGAGTGTGTGTCCTGAGTGTGTGTCGTGAGTATGTGATGTGTGTTGTGAGTGTGTGTCCTGAGTGTGTGATGTGTGTTGTGAGTGTGTGTCCTGAGTGTGTGATGTGAGAGTGTGTCCTGAGTGTGTGATGTGAGAGTGTGTCCTGAGTGTGTGTCCTGAGTGTGTGATGTGTGTTGTGAGTGTGTGTCCCGAGTGTGTGTCGTGAGTGTGTGATGTGTGTTGTGAGTGTGTGTCCCGAGTGTGTGATGTGTGTCCTGAGTGTGTGATGTGAGAGTGTGTCCTGAGTGTGTGTCCTGAGTGTGTGATGTGTGTCCTGAGTGTGTGTCCTGAGTGTGTGATGTGTGTTGTGAGTGTGTGTCCCGAGTGTGTGTCGTGAGTGTGTGATGTGTGTTGTGAGTGTGTGTCCCGAGTGTGTGATGTGTGTTGTGAGTGTGTGTCCTGAGTGTGTGTCCTGAGTGTGTGATGTGTGTTGTGAGTGTGTGTCCCGAGTGTGTGTCGTGAGTGTGTGATGTGTGTTGTGAGTGTGTGTCCTGAGTGTGTGATGTGTGTTGTGAGTGTGTGTCCTGAGTGTGTGTCCTGAGTGTGTGATGTGTGTTGTGAGTGTGTGTCCCGAGTGTGTGTCGTGAGTGTGTGATGTGTGTCCCGAGTGTGTGTCCTGAGTGTGTGATGTGTGTTGTGTGATGTGTGTCCTGAGTGTGTCGTGAGTGTGTTGTGAGTGTGTGTCCTGAGTGTGTGATGTGAGTGTGTGATGTGTGTTGTGAGTGTGTGTCCTGAGTGTGTGTCGTGAGTATGTGATGTGTGTCCTGAGTGTGTGTCCTGAGTGTGTGCTGAGTATGATGTGTGTTGTGTGTGTCCTGAGTGTGTGTCCTGAGTGTGTGTCGTGAGTATGTGATGTGTGTCGTGAGTGTGTGTCGTGAGTGTGTGTCGTGAGTATGTGATGTGTGTCCTGAGTGTGTGTCCTGAGTGTGTGTCCTGAGTATGTGATGTGTGTCGTGAGTGTGTGTCGTGAGTATGTGATGTGTCCTGAGTGTGTGTCGTGAGTATGTGATGTGTCCTGAGTGTGTGTCGTGAGTATGTGATGTGTGTTGTGTGTGTGTCGTGAGTCTGTGATGTGTGTTGTGTGTGTGTGTCGTGAGTATGTGATGTGTGTTGTGTGTGTCCTGAGTGTGTCGTGAGTATGTGATGTGTGTCCTGAGTGTGTGTCGTGAGTATGTGATGTGTGTCGTGAGTGTGTGTCGTATGTGATGTATGTCATGAGTGTGTGTCGTGAGTATGTGATGTGTGTCCAGAGTGTGTGTCCTGAGTGTGTGTCGTAAGTATGTGATGTGTGTCGTGAGTGTGTGTCGTGAGTATGTGATGTATGTCATGAGTGTGTGTCCTGAGTGTGTGATGTGTGTTGTGAGCGTGTGTCGTGAGTATGTGATGTGTGTTGTGAGTGTGTCCTGAGTGTGTGTCGTGAGTATGTGATGTGTGTCCTGAGTGTGTGTCCTGAGTGTGTGTCGTGAGTATGATGTGTGTTGTGTGTGTCGTGAGTGTCTGTCGTGAGTATGATGTGTGTTGTGTGTGTCCTGAGTGTCTGTCGTGAGTATGTGATGTGTGTTGTGAGTGTGTGTCCTGAGTGTGTGATGTGAGAGTGTGTCCTGAGTGTGTGTCGTGAGTGTGTGATGTGTGTTGTGAGTGTGTGTCCCGAGTGTGTGTCGTGAGTGTGTGATGTGTGTTGTGAGTGTGTGTCCCGAGTGTGTGTCGTGAGTGTGTGATGTGTGTTGTGTGTGTCCCGAGTGTGTGTCGTGAGTGTGTGATGTGTGTTGTGAGTGTGTGTCCCGAGTGTGTGTCGTGAGTGTGTGATGTGAGAGTGTGTCCTGAGTGTGTGTCCTGAGTGTGTGATGTGTGTTGTGAGTGTGTGTCCCGAGTGTGTGTCGTGAGTGTGTGATGTGTGTTGTGAGCGTGTGTCCTGAGTGTGTGTCGTGAGTATGTGATGTGTGTCCTGAGTGTGTGTCCTGAGTGTGTGTCGTGAGTATGATGTGTTGTGTGTGTCCTGAGTGTCTGTCGTGAGTATGATGTGTGTTGTGTGTGTCCTGAGTGTCTGTCGTGAGTATGTGATGTGTGTTGTGAGTGTGTGTCCTGAGTGTGTGTCGTGAGTATGTGATGTGTGTTGTGTGTGTCCTGAGTGTGTGATGTGTGTCCTGAGTGTGTGTCCTGAGTGTGTGTCGTGAGTGTGTGATGTGAGAGTGTGTTGTGAGTGTGTGTCCTGAGTGTGTGTCGTGAGTATGTGATGTGTGTCCTGAGTGTGTGTCCTGAGTGTGTGATGTGTGTTGTGAGTGTGTGTCCCGAGTGTGTGTCGTGAGTGTGTGATGTGTGTTGTGAGTGTGTGTCGTGAGTGTGTGATCTGTGTCCTGAGTGTGTCCTGAGTGTGTGTCGTGAGTGTGTGATGTGTGTTGTGAGTGTGTGTCCCGAGTGTGTGTCGTGAGTGTGTGATGTGTGTTGTGAGTGTGTGTGTCCCGAGTGTGTGTCGTGAGTGTGTGATGTGAGAGTGTGTCCTGAGTGTGTGTCCCGATTGTGTGTCGTGTGTGATGTGTGTTGTGAGTGTGTGTCGTGAGTGTGTGATGTGTGTTGTGAGTGTGTGTCGTGAGTGTGTGATGTGTGTTGTGAGTGAATTTATAGTTTATGGAAGGAAATCCTGCCTGAGCCGTTTGCTTTTAGTAAAACATCCCCACATTGTTGATAATCTAACTAAAGCCTGGACTATTTCAGTTTTTATGTTATTGATTCCAAACACAGTAATTTTTATTTAAAGCATTTTCACATCTTTTTATTGAACCTACTTCTTTTCTTATCATTGAAACAGCAGATTCTCCTGTAAACCGTAGCAGAAACACTCACCACAGACCGCTTGTTTATCATGGCTGAAGTCCAGCTCAGGTCTCCAGCTTTGTACACCACAGCTACAAACAGAGCCTCAGGGTCTGTGTCCACCCAGCGGCATGGCGTGCCTTCTGGGTAACTCATTCTGATGCTGGTTCGATTCCCCACATCATGGCTGAACTCTCCCAGAGGGCCCCTGTTCAACCTGACAAACACAGAGTCACTGACTTCATCAGGATCATCATTACACTGAAACTCAAACAAAGACTCTGTGTTCTCGGTTTGTTTAGCGACCCCTTATGTCCTTCCTGTCCCCCCCTCCAATGCAAACAGCAGAACGAGAGACCATTATGGCTGTTTTCCACCTGCACCTACTGGATTCCACTCGTCCTGGTTTGGAGGCGTTGCCATCTGGACTTTCCAGGTTAATTACCAACCCCGTTGGGGTTCTGTCACTGTGGAGTCGGGCTGAAAATGTGACGTGTGCGGTTCGCACGCCACTCCTGACCAGAATATGACGAGACAGGATGAGTCTTCAGAGCGATTTTGGGTTATATGATGTTTCCACCAGCAGCCTTCGTGGAATCTCTTCCTGATTACAAGCAGACCGAGCAGCAGGTAAAGCCTCACCTCCACATCCCAAATAAACCCCATTGTCTTCACGATACGAATCCCGTTGCTACGGCAACCCTGCCCACACTGAGGGAGCCTTGTGATGGAAACGACGTAAAGCATGTCGCGCGGTATCCGCTGGGTTTAGTAGGTGCTGGTGGGAAAGGGGTTAGAAAGTCTAGCGGTCACACACCAGTTCTGACCTGATAATTGTATCAAAGCGATCGATCAGTGGGCCCAGCTCCAGGCCTTTGAGGATGCCTCCGTTTCCCACGACCACGCAGCGGTGGCATCCACCCAACATCTTCTCCGGCCTGGATGAGTCTGAGGCTGGAAGCTGGAAACATTTCAGCACAAAGCTTTTGTTAAGCCAGCAAGGAAGCTTTGTTTCAAAGATAAGAGCACAAAGTTTTCTACCGTAAAAACACCAGAAAGACATGAACATTATTAACGCTGCTGTGAACTGCAATAACCAGAAGTCAGAGTGAAACTGCAGTAGGGCTGGGAGACATGACCTCATATCAACATCACAATTAAATGATCAGATTACCTCAAATATGATTGATTAGCCATTTTCATTTAGCTTCATAGCTAACAGAATTTTCTGTTGCATTTTCATAACTGCACCGGTGATGCAAAGCTGCAGTTTGCATGTTCTGGACCAAGTGCAAGAAACAGATAAGAACAAGAAACAGGAAGGAAAAAAGAACATAAATAATAAATGCACTGTGCTACAGACGGATCCTGCATTGTTAAAGCGGACACCTGAAGCCTGGCTGGTCGACACCTGTGGACAAACATCTGTGGAAACAGAACTTACTAGAAACCAGCTACTTTGCAAGTTAAAACCTTCATTCTCTTTCATCAGAGTCTCTCATGCAACCAGATGCTGGAATAAACAGAAGTTCCTCTGCAAACAGGATTTCTTTTGGCTACAGCGATGCATCATTTCACACATTTTTCTGGAAGGTTTCCGTTGTCTTGCTGCAGAAACATTTCTTCATGTTTAAAGGGAGGAATCTGTACTTTATAAAATCTTAGGTTTATTGTCGACATTCTCCAAGATCACAGGAATCAGACACTAAACTTCTATCTATGAAATATAATCCAGATCTTGCTCAGGAATATCCAGATTATATCCAGATATAATAAGAGATGATCTGCACTCACCAATCGCAGCAGCTCCTCTACTTTACTCTGAAGACCTCTGAACCCGAACGGTGGCGGGTACAGGAACAAGTCGTCAGGGAGCGGCTGGTTTTTCCACAGGAAGGGTTGGATTGCCTGGCCGGAAGCAGGAAGCTGAGACAACAGGCTCTGTCTGGCACCGCTGGGACGACACTGAGCCTGCAGAACTCTGTGCACGTGTTCACGCACAAGCTGCAGGTGAATAAATAAAAATAAAAAAAAGACATATGAAACTCTGGAAGACGTCTGTCTCGTCTCCGTGGGACAGAAACTCTGGAAGACGTCTGTCTCGTCTCCGTGGGACAGAAACTCTGGAAGACGTCTGTCTCGTCTCTGTGGGACAGAAACTCTGGAAGACGTCTGTCTCGTCTCCGTGGGACAGAAACTCTGGAAGACGTCCGTCTCGTCTCTGTGGGACAGAAACTCTGGAAGACGTCTGTCTCGTCTCCGTGGGACAGAAACTCTGGAAGACGTCTGTCTCGTCTCCGTGGGACAGAAACTCTGGAAGACGTCTATCTCGTCTCCGTGGGACAGAAACTCTGGAAGACGTCCGTCTCGTCTCCGTGGGACAGAAACTCTGGAAGACGTCTATCTCGTCTCTGTGGGACAGAAACTCTGGAAGACGTCTGTCTCGTCTCCGTGGGACAGAAACTCTGGAAGACGTCTGTCTCGTCTCCGTGGGACAGAAACTCAGGAAGACGTCCGTCTCGTCTCCGTGGGACAGAAACTCAGGAAGACGTCTGTCTCCGTGGGACAGAAACTCTGGAAGACGTCTGTCTCGTCTCTGTGGGACAGAAACTCTGGAAGACGTCTGTCTCGTCTCTGTGGGACAGAAACTCTGGAAGACGTCTGTCTCGTCTCCGTGGGACAGAAACTCTGGAAGACGTCTGTCTCGTCTCTGTGGGACAGAAACTCTGGAAGACGTCTGTCTCGTCTCCGTGGGACAGAAACTCTGGAAGACGTCTGTCTCGTCTCTGTGGGACAGAAACTCTGGAAGACGTCTGTCTCGTCTCCGTGGGACAGAAACTCTGGAAGACGTCTGTCTCGTCTCTGTGGGACAGAAACTCTGGAAGACGTCTGTCTCGTCTCTGTGGGACAGAAACTCTGGAAGACGTCTGTCTCGTCTCCGTGGGACAGAAACTCTGGAAGACGTCCGTCTCGTCTCCGTGGGACAGAAACTCTGGAAGACGTCTGTCTCGTCTCCGTGGGACAGAAACTCTGGCAGCTACAGTCACACATCACGTCTTCTTCACCTGGAAATTGCGATTTTTTATTTTTTTTTTAACTTTTTTTTTTTACATTTTAAAAATGTCTTTTGAAGTGATGTCCACATAAACGTGCACTGCGTGCGTCCCAGCTGCTGTGGAGCTCCTAGGCAGATTATAGCATCGAACAAAAACCAGTTTCCAGCGTTAGTCAGACACTGTTGCCAACTTGGAGACTTTCTCGCTAAATCTGGAGACTTTTTTTGTTAAAAGCGACAAATCCAGCAGCTTTTACTGGAGTTATTAGAGACTTTTCTGGTGTTTTGGCGACTGACTTGAAGGCACATATTGTCCTGCAGTTACTGTAAGGAAGGAGCAGCGGGAGCCTCTCCCGTCCTAAAGCACTCCCAGGCGGCCAGTCTCAGTCGGCTCCGGCTGCAGGTCAATGTAGAATAACTGCAGTAGGTTGTGGAAGTTCACCTAAACATAGTTTATACCATTGTCAGTGACAACTGGCTGCATTATTTTCCTATACATAGTTCGGCCAGTTAAACACTGTAATATCCCTCCGCTACGGGGCGTTACCATAGCAACGGGTTAACCAGCTGGTTCAGATCAGCCGTCCTTTAACAGGTGAATGAGAGAAACGCGCTGCAGCCTGACAGCCGTTGTTTGGTATAAAACGTACATCCAGGCCAACGTAAAATAGTTCCTATATAAGCGGTAAAAGCAGATTAATCAACTCATTAGACGTTATAATGCACGACACGGAGTCTAGAACACCACGACGCGCAGCGTTGTTTATAAATACTGGATAATTGTGTTAAATTATCCAGATCTCAATTTCAGTCTAAATAATCGTGATTATAATTTTGTCATAATCGAACAGGCCTGGTCGGTCTCATTCTGTACAGATCATATAAATGTGTGAGGCTTGTAGCGATGTTTAGCAAAGTAAGGAAAAATGTAGAAAACTGCTGTGGCAGACTTGTTCTATGGTGGGTTTCTAAGGTTTTATCTTTTATTGACTCATCTTATGTAATAAATTATGTAACATTACACTTTGCTTATGTCTTCATATCCAAACATGAGTAAGTTCAAGCATGTTCAACCCCCTTTTGAGATCCTCAACAATCCAACATCAGAGCCTCTATCGGTTCTTCTTGTTCCACCTTCTCCGCGCTTCTTCTGTTTATCAGATAAACAGAGGGAAGAAGTACAGTCAAGCATGTTTGGTTATGAGAGCAGGAATTCTGTTTCTCACCTTCTTATGTGCCGGGTTGACGTGCCACCCCACGGGTCTACGGGTCTCTGTCCAACCCAGCGGTACCGACAACATCACCAGACCCAGCGAACATAAAACCACTGCAGCCACCAGAACCCGCCTGGAGGGAAAATGTTTCTGTCACGGTCTGAAAGCTTAAATACCAACCACTAAGTGTCAGGAAAGTTACAGCCACGGTACAGATGAGACAGATTTTTAAACCTTAAAAGCAAGAAAAGGAGAAGTACAGACTTGTGGGATAAAACCCCAGAATGTTGCAAGAGTGTAAAACGAAGTTTGTGCAGAAACCACCTCAATGTCAACCTGATGTAATACCATCTCATCCTCGACAGCTGGTCCCGCGAACAAAATGAAAATACATGTGGAGGTAAAGGAAAAGCTGCTTGTACGGGTGGAGGAGGAGATATGGAGGACCACTGTTCAACTGGAAAAACCACTAATAAACAAAGAAGAATGCTTCAGGCATCAACGTGCTATCCTGCTCATTCATCTCATTTTCACTTCCAGATCTTCGCATGAAAAGTCCTGAAATCAGACCAGGAGAGCCGAAACGTCTTCACAAGTTCACGTTTTACATTTAACCCTTAAAACTCCAGCAGGCCAGAGTTTGTCAGGATGGGTGGATGGATGTCTTACCCTTACCCAGCTCATGTTTCCTGATGGAGCTGCTACACTGGGGCAGGAAAACTCCAGCTGCACTTCTGATCTGAAGCCAGCTTCTCTAGCCTGTTTTACAGCTGGTCGATGCAACATCTCCCATGGTTTGCTCTCTGTCTGCTGCTGGGGGTGTTACGTAACACAGATATGATGCATTTTACATGAGAGGTGAATAAAATCAAGCAGAAAGTATGAACCTGCTGTAGAGGAAAGGGAACCTTAGAATACTTCTGTTGGCATCTGATGCAGAAATAAGAAAATATTTGCTTTTATAGTAATTAAACAAAATGAAACGAACAAGCTGGAGGGGGGGGGGGGGGGGGCTAATGTAGTAAAAACGTCCATCTATGAGATAAAAAGCTTGTTGAGGTAAAAATACTGATGAACTGAAATTGAGCAGCGTTTGCTTCCATTATACTGGTGTCTTTTAAAGCAGGTTGATGCAGAATTACTGTGTCAGAGATTATAATGCAGAAAATATCAGTATTTTGGTTGCATATCGCCCAGACTTATTAATTCCTCTGAAATGTGTCCCTTTCTGATAAAATCCGGATTCTCTGGAAATGTGGAGGAGAATTCAGCCGGTATCACAGCCCAGTTTGCATCTCGCTGCCAACATATCTGATCAATAATCAAATTGAGCTGCTGGCATCTTGTGTAGCTCAAACACGGTGGAGGAGCCTGAACATCTCTTCCTGTTCACATTTTTCGCTGCAGAAATAAAACCACGGAGGGGGCTGGTTAATGTCTCAACATGGAGCAGAAACCACAGAAGAGTTTGATCTGATCAGCTGCCGCAGCATCACAAACCAAACATGTTCCACCTCCGTGTCTGAGCCGACTTCTAGCACCCAGTCTCTCTCAGGTCTGTTTCAGCAGCTTCAACCACATAGAAGACAGGAGTTACTCAGATCAACATGTTTTTCAAGCAAGTCAGTCGTCAAGCAAGCAGAGGCAGATGCTGAATCTCACAGTGTGGAAATCCTGCACGGCACCGTGCACGGCACAGAGACCCAGGAAGAGTTTCAGGTTAACATACGGAAACACACCAAGGCTTCTCGGGGTGAAAGTCCGATTCACCAACATCATCTGTCTGCTCTGAAGCTTTTAACATGAAAAACAACCTTTTTAAGCCGTTTACAGCAAATATACAGCAAACTGCATTTAAATTAAATTCCTTTAAATGTGACCAATTTAACCTATCTGGTAATATTTATGTATTTACTTTTACATGACTGATTTTTCTTTCATTTATTTAATGCTTGTCATTTATTTTACTCCAGTCTTTTTATTTTGTGTAACTATCTGTATTTAGTTTATAAAAGTAATGCAGAAGTAAAGAGATTTATGATGTTCTGTCACTGAGCGGGCCTGTCTGAATACGTTTGAGTTCACCTTTTTAAAAAGAGAAAAAGAGCAGAAGCTTGCTCCTTGCTCTGGTTTCCTGGAAAAGACGCCGGAGGCAGGGTTTGTGGTAAGCTGCTACTCGTCTGTAGCGTCAGCAGCCTTAATGAGACGAAACGCACGCCGTCTCATCACGGCTGGATTACGGACAATCAGTTAGGGATAAAAGCATCCATACCTGCGTCTTCTTACAGTTTGTCACACAACATTGTTTGCTTCCCAACCATAGACTGTATATAAAAGATGGGCGGAGCCTCCGTGACGTCACCCGTAGGTTTCTGAAGAGCTGAATTGAAGCTCGGTGGGCGGTTCCTACCATCACCATCTTGGCAGGGGCATGCATGTCGTCTCACCCGGAAAATACAAATATGGGCAAAGAGGTGGAGCTGAGAGGGGGGCTGTGAGTGTCATGGTGGATGATTGACATCCAGCAAACTCCGAGCTTTCTGTAGCTAAGAGCTAACCGAGCTAACCCGGAGATAACAGGAGCTAACCAGCTAACAGAAGTAAGCAGGCTAAAGCTAAGTCATGTTGTTAACCGGCTAAAAACCGCGGTTGTTCTACGTTCTTCTGACTTGAAGCGGGAGGTCGGTTACCTGTCAATCAAAAGGACACGCTCCTAAATATTCCGAATTTCGAGATTAAATTACTTTTAAACGGGCGAGTTAGAAAAAAATTCACTCCCCCCACAGTTGTCATGAAGGTAAACCTGACCTATTAAACCTAAAATGGATTTTTGAACCAGGCTGTAAACATGTTTATTTTTGCTGTAAACATGTTTATTT
This sequence comes from Telmatherina bonti, assembly GCF_933228915.1. Lineage (NCBI taxonomy): Eukaryota > Metazoa > Chordata > Actinopteri > Atheriniformes > Telmatherinidae > Telmatherina > Telmatherina bonti. The sequence goes on along the minus strand of NC_136610.1, from coordinate 37,699,285 downwards.
CCGCTGTAAATGTGTCTATTTCCACTGTTAACGTGTTTATTCCTGCTGTAAACGTGTTTATTCCTGCTGTAAACATGTTTATTCCTGCTGTAAACATGTTTATTTCTGCTGTGAAGTTGGTCTTTTTAACATGGGAGTCTATAGGGATTTGCTGGAGGTTGCTGCTTGGTTCTAACAGTCTCCACTTCTGCTTTACATTAATATTTTTAGAAACGTGAAAGTTGACAGTCATGTCAGTTCAACGCTACAGCAGTGACGGCAGGGGGAGGGGTGGATGCATGAATACCCATCCTGCAGACTCAAAGCGTGTGGCCCCGCCTTACGTCTGCAGGCTGATTGAGATGGTCATGTCTCTTTGACAAGCGTTACAATCAGAGCTGGAACAGATCCTTTTCATCCCGACAGACATCAAGAAAGATAACTAAGATAAATATTATTAGTTCCACATTCTAAGTCTCTTGTTTTACACATAGATGTGTGTGTGTGATCCCCGCTGGTGGTCCAGAAACATCACCTGTGTGCTGTCCAGCGTGCGAGGAGCCTCATGTTGTCAGTCCCTGTGGATCCCGGGAACTCGTCTGGTCCCTCCGTTTTAGCCTGGAAACGTCCGGCTCTCAGGGATCTCCTCCTGCAGACACAGATATCTACTTATTTAGAAACGATGGGATCGAATATGAAACAGCCGTGCAGCAACGCTGCTTCCTCCAACCTTCAGCATCACTGCAAACATCCGACCAATCACACCATCTGCTCTGCTGACATATGAAGAACAAGCAGCGTGACGTTCCCGACCACGTGCACGAGCAGAAGGTTGTGCTTCATTCAGAGGAAGCAGCAGCTTTACGGCTGAAATGTTTATAGTGAAACAATAAAAAGTATTTTTATTTCCTAAAGCTGAGTGATGCCAGTCTGAGTGGTTCCACCAGCTGCTGGTGGTTTGATACAAGGATTTTTAATCTGTTTCACATTTTCACTACTAAGGAAGGAAACATTTCCTTTAAATCATTCTGGTCCACAAACAGATGAGCAGGAAGCAGAAAGAACCTTTCAGGCTTTTTCCTTTTCACTGTTTATATGTGTTTATTTTGAAACTATTTCATTGTACGATAATATTTATGTACTGAACAAATGTCAAAATAAAACTAGTTAAGACAAAAAAAACATTAAACATTCATCTTTTACCATTAACCATGGGAATGGACATGGTGTCTGCATCCTGGTGATGATGATGATGAGTTTACACGGTCTCTTTCTCCTTGCTGGGTTTTTAAATCAATAAAAGATGGATGATTAAAACCTGATGTGAATGAGATTCTGGAGCCAGTAGCGATGCCACATCTCCAGAACCAGAACCGGAACCAGAACTTTCAGACTTCACGTCTTTACTGTACTTTCTTTCCCAGAATTTGAATGTGAATGTTATTACTGTAATAACTCCTCATGAAAGCAGCTTGCATTAAGTTCATCCGGATACTTCTATAAAGAAAAATACTGTGATCTAAAGAATTATTTAAAATGTATTCATTAAATTAAAAAGTGTACATAGAGACGCTCATTTACAATATAGCCTTGATATTTCCTTCTTCTGATTCAGTGTTTGAAGACTTCAGCTGCTAATCACAGATTTATCACCAGATAAAAACACAACACTTGGATCAGTTTAAAAGAAAACAAACTTTGTTTGTAACATAAATGTTGTTTAAATAAAAACAAATAGCCAATATTATTATAAGATGCATTTATTAAGATAACTGTCACTTATTAAGATGCATTTAAGAAGATAAATGTCATTAAATGTGTTAATATTTACACCAAAGTTCAGCTTGTTTAAAACTGGGGCCTTAAATTCAACCCAACAAGGTTTTAATTAAACACTACTCACAATAAACATGGAGCTAATCATCTTTATGGTAGAATAATGAGAAAATGACTAAAGTTTATTCTACACTGATACTTTATTATAAATGTGTGACATTTTAATGGTAATTCCTTTATTTCAGACTGCATATAAAAAGTAAAACTAACAGTTTATCACAACATTACACTCGTGTGTTAGATGTGGTCTTGTTGTGATGAAGCTTATAGAGGAGGATGATGATGATGAAGATGCTGCTTACATGTAATTTAATCAGAATATTTAAGAGAAGATTCATGATTCAGATGCTTCTTTTGGGTGTTTTTATGGTTAATCACCTTGTTAGAGAAGTCTACCATGTATTTACTGCTTAAACACTGAACAGAAAGTCAGATTGGGTTAATCTGTAAAGTTTATTTTACATATTAGATTAATTCTGATCTCATGTGAGAAGTCTATTTCTCACTAATGTGGCCTGTAATGTCCAAAGCAGCTCACCTGTCCGTGCTAGAGATAAATGGGCCATTGTGCCATAATAAAACCTGATCATAACACTTGAGCTTTACAGCAGACGGAACCGCTTTAGGCAAACCGCTGCTAATTTGTTTAACTGACGGATAACAGTTTCTGCAGCTTTCCTCATTATTTATCTTGAAAGCAGCGCCGTAACCGATGCTAATATCTACAAACCTGCCTTATTTTACATGTTATATATATATATAGCCTCCTTACCGCTCCATGAGCTCCTAGATGTCCCCATGTCGCTGTTTGTGGTGGAATAAGTGACAGAACTCGACGTCGCTCCTCTGGTTTCGGCCGTCCATTTGTCCCTGTCGGGATTCCGTCCGTCCGAGGAAATCACGGAGACGACAGCCAATCAGAGGGAGCGTTACAAACCACCACTTCCGTTTTTTTTGTTTTTTTTTAAATGCATAAGAATCATTTAAGTCAATTTGATCCGATTAAACATAATTAAACCTCGGAGTAAACTGTTTTATGTTATTGTGCATTCATAAATATAATAAAATATATTTTTAAATCAAGTTTTTTGTTGGTACCACAGTGATACCTTCTGGCCTCTTAACACATACAATTTTATATATATACATATTTTATATATACACACACATATATATATATATATATATATATATATATATATATATATATATATATATATATATATATATATATATATATATATATACATTATATATATATATATATATACATATATATATATACATTATATATATATATATATACATTATATATATATATATATATATACATTATATATATATATATATACATTATATATATATATACATATATATATATATACATTATATATATATATATATATACACATTATATATATATATATATATATACACATTATATATATATATATATATATATATACATTATATATATATACATTATATATATATATATATACATTATATATATATATATATATATATATATACATTATATATATATATATATATATACATTATATATATCTATATATATATACATTATATATATATATATATATATACATTATATATATATATATATATATATATATATATATATATATATATATACATACATATATATATATATATATATATACATACATATATGTATGTATAAAAAATAATATATATAATTACATATAAAATAAAAATAAATATATATATAATATAAATAAATGTGTGTGTTTATATATCTATATATATATATATATATATATATATATAATATATATATATATATATATGGCCAGAAAGAAAAGGAAACAATAAAAGCATAAACAGTGAGACAGAAGACAATAAAATTAAATAAAATTCACAAAATTAAAATATGACTAAAATTCATGTAGAGAAATACTCTTGAGCATCTCTTGTTCCACCACATCCATGATTTGCTGTCTAAACTGTTAAATTGTTCAACAACAAAACTCCTTTTGTCCTTTGACAGTTTGCATTTATTTCCACATAGATTATTTCAGACCATTTTTTACAAGAATATTTGGGTCAAGACGTCACACGAAGCAGGAAACCACATACATTCTGTCATAGTTGCAGTAAAAACAGTTCATGATCTGACAACTTTCACTGCAGTGGCTGCTTGAGCTCGAACAGCCCAGTTCCTCCCCTGACCACCTTCCCCACCACCAGACAGGCTGAAGGTGACGCCAGCTGATCATGTGACCCTGAAAAACAGACAGAATCAGAAACTACAAACAGCCAAGGCTCTAACCTCACAACTCATGCAAAGAGAAAGCAAATAGAAACTTTCCTTTCTTACCGAGCATGGTGGCCTGTTTCAGGAACTTGTAACTGGTCTCAAAGGTCATCTGCTGCAGAGGAGAGGAGTTGGATGTGATGGCGTGTCGGTTCAACGGCTTGTAAACACCTTCGAAGCACATGTAATCCGCCACCAGTGACAGATGTCTGGGGTCCACCTCGATACCTGGAGGTAGACAGATAAACAGTCACGACCTGGATGCTTGTCGCAGCTTTGTGTGTCTTTCAGTGTGTTTGCCCACCATAGACTCCAAAGACGTCTTTGATTTCTTTCTCTATGACTTTGAGACCAACTTCGATCCCATAGGTCTTTGCCATGGCGTGGACCTCGTTGGAGTAAAGTCTGTTGAGGTCTAAAATCTGCAGAAAGGAAAACCAAACCGAGGATAATCATAAAAAACGTAGCAGAATAAACACGAAGGACGTTTATGTTCGGCTGTCATGCTGCTTCTGACATGTTCCCCCCGAGCCTTCCTCATATTTACTGACATCTGGAGACCTTTACGGCCTAAAAAGTTAATGCCACTTTCATTGTTTTCATTCTTCCTATAATAAACACTGGGGGGGTCATGAAGACAAGCAGCAAAACTGATGATGTTATTAACATCTGTAAGTCGGATCACACACTCCCTCTGCACACCTTTGTGGCCAAAATCGTCTCTTAAACTTTGATCAAACTGCACATAAAGATCTCACAGTCCGATTTAAAGTCATTCATTCTTGAATGTAAGAATTCAGTTGTATGAAAAGTTGTGAATTTTCAAACCAATCGATTCTGAAAAGAATGTAAAACCAGCAGAAGCCTGAGAACCATTCGCTGGAGCAAAGTTTTTAACAGTAAATGCTGATTAGGAAATGATTTCAGATAAAACAGCAAGGAGCCGCCATGCAGCTCTGTAGCATTACTGATAAAAACAGCAGAATTTCTGGTGAAACGATGCGAAACCAGTTAAATCTGGAGGAATCCAGTAAAATGTCAAACAGCACCGTTGTTCTTCTGAATGAAATGCTGACATGAGAGATGGAGCGATGTTCAACTGGAACGACTGGGAGATTGGAATAAGTTGTTTTAATAAAAGTCAGTTTTTTGGCCCTGAAGGTCCCCAGAGCGGGATCATACATGATAACACATAAAATACACTCATAAATTCTCATCTTTTTGGTGCATATCTACACCTTGATATTTTACACTATTATGTTGAAAATAATTCATGGTTTTGTTATTTTAATAATTAAAACAATCAAACTGCGTTAAAATCATAAACAATTGAAATGTTTTATGGTTTTGATCAGATTGGAAGTTTTTAAACAATTTATGGGGAAAAAAACGGAACATAAAACTGAAGTTTGGTTATGTTACGGCTGTCAAAAAGCCTCCAGACGGAGTAAAACATATCCATGCACGACAAGGACATGTGAGGGAAAAGCATTGCAGATTCCATAACTTTTAATAAAAAGCAGATTTAAATTAAAAAAGTAGCTTTAACACAAAATGTGACAAAACGCCGGAGGACAGATTCAGTTTCAGGCTGAAATATTTGGGCCTGACAGGATGGAAGCAGTGTAAACCAACGTGTTGGGAACACATACGTCGCTGTATTTGGAGATTTCATGCATGTTGATTCCCTCTGTGTTGAGAACCGTCTCCTTTTCTCCAGACTTTGTTGTGGTTTCGCTCAGCAGGCAGCGAGTCAGACCCCGGGTTTCCATGATGACAGCATTCTGGGCCAGCGAGGACACCACGGAGGTCAGGTCAAAGTGCACCTTGTTCACGGGCAACGACAGCTGGACCTACGAGGAGGCAGAAGACAATCACAGCTGTTGTCTTCCCATCCGTTTTAACATCAAACCACATGTGATAGTTTCACCTCCTCTTTATGACTGAGGCCGACAGATTGCCTGTAACCATGGCAGCATTTTCTGGTTGTGTCACATCAAGAAGATGAGATAAGAACCTCGTTGTTTAGTTCCTGTTATCTATCAGCTCTTTAACCTCACATGCAGACGTTGCTGATCTACTCTACTCTGCACAGCGATCCCCACCCTGGTCTGGAGGACCGGTGTCCTGCAGGTTTTCTAAGTGTTCCTGCTGCAACACACCTGGTTCAGACTCAGACCAGCTCTGCACATGTCTGCTAAACACACACTGATGTGAATCAGGTGTGTTGCAGCAGGGACACATGGAAAACCTGCAGGACTGGAGGATCCCTGATTTAAACAACATAAGGATGAAAATGAAACCCATTCACGTGCGAGTCAGAGTGCTGCGAGTCCAGCTGGACGGATGCTGCCGTGCAGAGCAGCGCTTTGCTCCACTTCCCTCCCTACAACAGTCCTCATGTTGAACTGCAACAACACGATCTCTTTGTGTTAGACACACACACCCTGTTCAGGCTAATCTTTCCAACACATCCTGACAAGGAGAGGTCAGCTACGTGCAGGAAGCTCCATGGACAGCTGGCTTGTTCTTCAGGAGGATCAGGGTTCATCCGGTCGGTCCACCACTGAGGAAGAGTGGAGCTCCGGATTTCGCCCCACATGGTGGTGGTACCTGTGGTCAGGTAGACAGGAGCTATGTGGGTTTCTGCTGTAAACCAGAAGCAGAGCTTTGAATCTAACGCGCTGCAACTGGAAACCAGTGGACGTGTGATGAGCAGCGGAGCAACAGACGGACACGCAGGCGGACACGCAGGCGGACACGCAGGCGGACACGCAGGCGGACACGCAGACGGACACGCAGGCGGACACGCAGGCGGACACGCAGGCGGACAAGCAGACGGACACGCAGGCGGACACGCAGGCGGACACGCAGACGGACACGCAGACGGACACGCAGGCGGACACGCAGACAGACACGCAGGCGGACAAGCAGGCGGACACGCAGGCGGACACGCAGACGGACACGCAGGCGGACACGCAGACGGACACGCAGGCGGACACGCAGACGGACACGCAGACGGACACGCAGGCGGACACGCAGGCGGACACGCAGACGGACACGCAGGCGGACACGCAGACAGACACGCAGGCGGACACGCAGACAGACACGCAGGCGGACAAGCAGGCGGACACGCAGGCGGACACGCAGACGGACACGCAGGCGGACACGCAGACGGACACGCAGGCGGACACGCAGACGGACACGCAGGCGGACACGCAGGCGGACACGCAGGCGGACACGCAGACGGACACGCAGGCGGACACGCAGGCGGACAGTTTGGTCCGTCTGGTGCGTCATTTTCGCAAATTATTCTGTTTTCAAGAGGTTTTTCGATCTTTTATTCGATCTTTTATTCGAAGCAGAAAACGAAGCAATAACATTGGAGTTTGTGGAGTTTGGTTGTAGAACTGACACACAACCAGAGAAAGAAACCAAACACAGAAGAAGAGAAACAACAAGAAGAAGATGCAGAAGTGGAGAGCAGCAAAAAACTTTGTGGTTTTTGGACAGTTGTAAGCAACCTTACTGCAGTGCGTTAGCACTACCAACCGCTGTCAGCACCCTGTACTGCCCCCTAGTGGATGAACTGAACAACCATGGAAAGTAAAAGATGCATGGAGGTACGACAAAGCTTGAAACAGATGTCTGCATTTATGCATGTTAGGGAGCAGAAATGGGCTTTAAAAGCTTGTTACTAACTGGGAAGTTAGAAGTGAGCACTTCGTTCTTGTTCTCGAAGCCACAAGAACATAATTTTATATTTAACGGTACACCGTTGCAGGACGGGGTTCTGCACGCGGCAGTGTCTGTGTCATGTAAACTAATATGTGTGTCGCTGTTAAAATACTCAAATACGTTGAAATTACCGTCAGAATAAATGTAAATGTGCAAAAATACACAAACATCTCTGCACTTTGTTTTTTACCTTTAACCCATGTCAAACAGTTTCATGTTCAAAAGGCGAATCGTTAATGTGCTGGTTCGCTCGGACAGAACTGCATTCATACAGAATCCTGCAGACTAGGATGATCATTTAGCAGCTAACACCGATGATAATGCATGTAGTGCATCTGACCAGCATCATCTGGCTGCTACTGACTCAACCTCTTCTCCTAATGAGCTCTTCTTCATCTGAGGCTGCCTTGCCCTGCTCTGAAGACCTGATAAGGACCCGATGGCGGTTAGGACGGATGCGCTACATACGGACCCACCTCACACCAGAGCTGATTCTGCTCATCGAAGCTGTATCTCTGGATGGCTGGGTTTATATCCAGGACAGAGTTCACCCTCATCTGGGTGGACGACTCGCCACCTGACGCTCGTTGAGCTTGTTTCTTCCTCGTCTCCACCCCGACTTCTGCCGCTTCAGAATCCTCCGCCGTGTTCATCTCAGAGTTCTCCGCATCCTCCTCGCCCTGCTCTTCCTTCTCTTCAGCTTCTTTTTCATCCTCATCTTCACTTTCGTAGTCCACCTACAGAGAATAGCAGTCGATACTTCATCGTGTTGACGATGCTGTGATATTTAATCAAAGTGAGATGGTTTTCTAACACAAGTCTGGTAAAGAGCTTTAACTTGAATCATGTGTTCTGGAGCAGGGAAACACTGGAAGCCTGCAGCCCACAGCTGCCAACCCCTGCTCAGCTGATCTACGGAGGTTTCTATCTGGTGCAGGAGGTGTACGATCCTCCTGGATGAGCAGTTTTCCATACCAACATGTCGAGAGGAGCGTTCAGCTCAGCAGGATACAATTTAATTCAATTCAACTTTATTTAAATAGCATCAAATCACGGCAATGCCGTCTCAAGATGCTTTACAGACAGGAAGAAAACATAATGAAAGCCAATTCTAACCAGTGGTTTATCAGTCTGTAAATATGCATGGTGGTGCTTCTGTTCCTGTCTGGAGATGAACTGAGAAGCAACGGGAAGGGATGTAAAACAGCCCTGAAGAGGAACTTCACACATGCACAGCAAGTTAAAGCCCTGATTTATGAACATGCGGTGGCATTCAGCTCAGCTGGATGCACTCACAGTCCCCGTTTCCACCGCTGTTTGCAGCTACATCCATCAACCCGGCCCGGCATTTTACTGGAGATAACTGAAGCTGCTCCGCTTGTAGCACGGCTAAACACTGTGGTCCTCTGCAAATGTTCAAACTGATCCAGTTTTAGACAACAACTGTTTTAAAAAAGCATGAAATCATGAGACCTGATAAGTTCAGATTTACCACAATGTGGACATCAGAACAGCTGCTCAGGGGTTGAACTCACGACATGCGTGTGGTTAACCGCGAGATCAGTCATTTTGTCAGGAAATACGAGCTCGTGGTCGCGACCTGATTTCTGTAAGTTTCAGACGGTTAAAAGCATGAAATCTAAAGGAAATACATCGTCCTCCAGGTGCTGTTTTCACCGTGAAATGAGGTTTAAAAGCGTCTAAGAGGGAAAAATAGCTCTATTCATGTTAAAAGTTAAAAACATGACATAATATATAAAAGATGTTTAAAGAATTGCTGTGTACAATCTGAGAAGTAAAGTTATGTTACAGAAACCATACATACGAATTTATTTTGCTGCTTTAAATGTTGCCTTCTGTTAACTTCAGTCTGTGGAGGTTGCCATATAACTGTGTAAACTAAAGGAGTCGGATTTAAACCAGTGTTTTACAACCACTGTGCCGTGAGAGATCATCAGGTCTGTCCTGAGAAATGATCCAACTTCACCTGATTGGTCTAAAAAGCAGCTCTGTGTTCATCCAAACAGGCCCTGGTGAAAGATAATAAAATTCCATCTTCTTGTGTTTATCAGATTTCTATTCAAGAGGCTTTGACGAGATGGACTTTATGTTATTAAAATGGACTTCTGATTTTTCAGAGAGAAAAAGAGGCCTTGGCTCCAAAAAGGTTGAAAAACACTGATCTAAACAAGCCTTGGCTTTCCTTCTGCTCCTTCTCAAACAACGTATAACGTTCCACTAATGTGCAATCTTTGTTTTGTTCTGTAAATGTGTTTGAGATAAAAATAAAAAACAACTCGGGACAAACCTGGTCTGCTGCAGAGACAACAAAAACCTGCTTAACTGTTTTTTAACAGACTTGTAAAGTGGTTTCTCTGGTAGTTCAGTTGATCAGATTATCTCCCGTGCAGACATGTTTTATCATATTCTGATGGAAACACAGTGAACTGATGTTCCGACTCTTTAACCTCTACATGTCCTGCAGGACGTCATCTGGAGACACAACATGAACTTCCACAGTTATTCTGATGATTTATTTCTTATTTTAATGGCTTTTAGATTAAAAAAAAAAAACTTGTGGAACTTTAATTAGTATTTAGATGTTATGCAGCAAACAGAGGTTAAACTTCACTAAATTCAGGTTGAAATAAAACATTCAGGCTAACTGTTATCCTGCTTTTAATCATCTTTCTGATGCTTTTAATGTTTTATGTAATGAGCTTCGAGTGCCTTGCCTTGTTTTTTCTATTTTACTTTTTTAAAAATTTTATTTATTTTTATATATACTTTTTTGTTCATTTTAAGTAATATCTAAATTCGTTTTTAATATCTTTTTCTATTTTTACTTACTTTAAATGATTTTTTATTTAATCATTATAGAAGTTATTTTATCAAAATTAAAATTTTTGTAAAATTATTTTTATTACAATTTATTGTTCTTTTTCTATTTTTTTTTAAATATTTACATTTTTTAATTATTTAAAATAAAAAAATATTAGTTTGTAAAGCTCTTATTAGTTTATGTCCCATGTATTTAGGTTATGATCTTTCCAGGCCCGTCAGGTCATCAGCAGCAAATCTTTTATTATTTATTCTGGATCCAGAACAGGAACAAGTTTTCATCAATGCAAGAGAACAAACATGCAACACACACCACAATGTATCGGAGACACTGTGGATTCATGACCAGTGAATCTGGAATCTGATCGTGGATCCACAGAAGATGGATGTAGGACCAGAACATCTGCTGCAGGTCTGGACTGTCTGGGTTATTAACTTCTAAAAGCTGAGAGCAGGACTCATGGAGAAGCACGGTTTGGTTATGATGATGCTCTTCTGTGGGAACACCTTCGTGGCTCGCTGAGGGCCGCCTGGAGTGTCGGGTTGGACGGGTCATGTGACCAGGACGTGGATTTTTAGCTGTTTTATTCTGAGTTCTGACGATGGAAAGCACACTGAGCTGCAAATCTCCTGCATGAAGAGTTCACTGATAAACAGTCAGACCTGAACCGGTCAGCTGTTTATCATTCAGCGATGAGACAACTGGCGGAAACCTCGCCAGCTTTCCTGGAGATGAAAACACCCTCATCCAGCTTCATACCTCTTCTTCCTGTCTGCCCTTTCTCTTCGTATCTGAGGCGTCGGCGTCTCCTTCGTCTTCCTGGTCGTCGACAATCTGCCGTTCCTCTTCCGCGTCCCCGTCGTCCAGCTGAGGAAGGAAAATGTCACTTCAGCCTTTCTTTGTTTTAAGGAGGAAATAAGATGTCAGGAGCTCAGAAACCAGGTCCAAACAGAGGTGGAAAGTCCTGGTCCAGAAAGTAAAAGTCCAGTCCGGCAGCCGTTCCGACCAGTCACCAGGTAACCTCCAGGTAAACGAGCCTGTTAGTGAAAACACCTGTTCTGGACGCTCAGGTAGATCCAGACACATGGCAGGACTTCTACCTTCTGGACCAGGAGCTACCTCCTCTGCTTCCAGACAACATTTAGGACAAAACTGAAGTGAAGTCAGACCCCTGCAGCGCCGGCTGCTCCGCCCTCGTCGGCGTCTCCATCCCTGAGGTTGGCCTTCCTCGTCTCCACGGCGATGGAGGCCAGCTTGGCGGTGCGCTTCTTGATGGCTTCCAGGAGGAGGCGGAAAAACCTGGTTGGCATGAAGTGGGAAAACGGTGGTGGTCAATGGTTTCTGACACTGCGAGGAAAACACACACACACACACACACACACACACCTGGTTTCCATGTAGTGGAGGATCTGATGAGGGGATAACAGGTTGTCGTCACGGTAACGGTCAGGTGGCAGGAAGCTGAAGGAGACTTTAAACACCCGCTGCTTCTGGTAGTTTTCTATCAGGAGAGTCTCCACCACATCCACCTTCTGCAGCACCTGCACACACACACACACACACACACACACTCATATAACCCACCTGCACACACACACACACACACACACTCATATAACCCACCTGCACACACACACACACACACTCATATAACCCACCTGCACACACACACACTCATATAACCCACCTGCACACACACACACACTCATATAACCCACCTCTACACACACACACACACACACTCATATAACCCACCTGCACACACACACACACACACACACACTCATATAACCCACCTGCACACACACACACACACACACACTCATATAACCCACCTGCACACACACACACACACACACACTCATATAACCCACCTGCACACACACACACACACACACTCATATAACCCACCTGCACACACACACACACACACTCATATAACCCACCTGCACACACACACACACACACACACACTCATATAACCCACCTCTACACACACACACACACACACTCATATAACCCACCTGCACACACACACACACACACACACTCATATAACCCACCTGCACACACACACACACACACTCATATAACCCACCTGCACACACACACACACACACACACACACTCATATAACCCACCTGCACACACACACACACACACACACTCATATAACCCACCTCTACACACACACACACACACACACACACTCATATAACCCACCTCTACACACACACACACACACACATAACCCACTTCTACACATACACACTCATAACCCACCTCTACACACACACACACACACACACACACACACACACACACACACTCATAACCCACCTCTACACACACACACACACTCATATAACCCACCTCTACACACACACACACACACACATAAAACCCACCTCAACACACACACACACACACACACACACACACACACACACACATAAAACCCACCTCAACACACACACACACACACACTCATATAACCCACCTCTACACACACACACACACACACACACACACATAAAACCCACCTCAACACACACACACACACACTGTAGGTCTGGACCGATTCCCGACTGAATCGATTCATCGCATCGATTCATAAATGTTCAGAAATGATTATTTTTGACAAAAGTTTTTAATGATATTCTTTCATCATGTGACTCCGGTGACTGTGTGATCCTTATTTACTGGACTTAACTGCTGCATTTGATACGGTCGATCAGGATATTTTAATCTCACGTTTGGAACATTGTGTCGGCATAAAAGGTGTGGCTCTGGATCGGTTCAGGTCCTCTTTAAACGACCGAAGCTTTTCAGTTTGTCCAGGGGACTATGAGTATTCCAGTGCGCCACTAGAATATGGAGTCCCACAGGGATCCATTCTGGGCCCAGTTCTGTTTTCTTTATATTTATTCCCTTTGGGCTCAATTCTTAGGAGACATGGCATCTCCTTTCATTGTTACACCGATGACTGCCAGATTTATCTCCCTCTTAAAAACAATGATGGGTCTCCTCTTGATTCTCTTCAAACATGTCTGAAGGACGTCAAATCTTGGATGGCAATGATCTTTCTTAACCTAAATGACTCCAAAACAGAGATGGTGGCGTCTGGTTCCAGGCCTGCTGATGTAACACCTATCGATCTGGACCATTTTAATTTATTTTACAAGCCAGAAATTGTGAACCTGGGTTTTAAAATTCTGAATTAAAGCTTGAAGCCAGATTCGGTCCGTGGTTAAAACAGGTTTCTTCCATCTGAGGCAGCTGGTGGAAGTTAAACACTTTTTAGCACGTCTGCACTTTGAAGCAGTAATCCATGCCTTTGTAACCACCCGGCTGGATTACTGCAACGCACTTTATTTTGGGGTGAGTCAGTCGTTTTTATCTCATCTGCAGCTGGTACAAAATGCAGCTGCACGTCTTTTAACTGGAACACGCAGATATGAGCACATCACCCCGGTTTTATCATCTCTTCACTGGCTGCCCGTGCACTTTAGGATCCATTTTAAGCTCCTTTTATTTGTTTTTAAATGTGTGAATGGTGCTGCCCCGCGGTACCTCTCTGAGCTCCTCCATCCCTACACACCCTCTGGTCTCTCAGGTCGGCTGACCAGCTGCTTCCATCAGTACCGAGGAGGAAACGGAAGCTCAGAGGGGACCGGGCCTTTACACCTAAACTGTGGAATGAGCTTCCTTTCCACGTTAGACAGGCCTCCTCTGTATCTGCTGTTAAATCTGGACTGAAGACCCGTTTGTTTCAGCTGGCTTTCCGCACAATAAGTTGACTTTTTAGATCCAATTGTTTTAATTTGATTGCCTTTATTTATTATTTGATTGTTTTTAGATGTCTGAAATTTTTTTTTGGCACTTTGGTCAACATTGTTGTTTTTAAAGTGCCTTACAAATAAAGTTGTATTGTAAAATGAAGAGGTTCAAAGTAAACAGCAGAGCTAGCAGGAAGCTAGCAGCTAGCCTTGCAGCTACGGTTACCGAGCGAGAGATTTCCTGATCGGGTCTGAAGGCAGCGTTGGGGAACATTCTGGTTTTTATGGACATGAGGACAGATGAGACGTGGACGGGACTTCCTGCAGATGGAAGCTGTTAAACGCCAAAATAAACACGCATCAGTCGCTCCGTTCTGCTGCGAACACATTGTTCCTGAAGATTCCAGCGAAACGTGCGCTATGTGTTGGATTTATTCATGATTCCACAGGAATAAGAGCTACTGGACAGAAATGTGACGAGATGGAATGGACACTGAATGAGTCTTAAGTCGTATGAATGTGACCACGGACAGAAAAAACCTCGCCGGGGAAAAAGAAGCATGAAATCCTGATGATGGAATCGCAGCACCTGAACCTGAGGTGTCTCCGACACAGATAACATTCCATTAAAACCAGGAAAAGAGATCTGGAAAAGGAGGCGGGTACCTCAGCCAGGCAGACTCTGGCCAGCTTCTTCCTCAGCATCTTGGCTTTCTTCAGAGCTTTCTTGTTGTTCAGCACCGGGACGCTCATCATGGGGGTTTTGATGTTGGAACTGGCAACCATCAGGATCTCCCTGAGACTGAGAGGAGAGCAGAGATCAGTGTTTTATAGTAATACCAGCGTCTCCAGATCCTCTGGATCCATTCAGGATTTGTCTGTACAACTAGATGATCAATAATCTGCTTATTGTGAGAGACTCTACCTTTGTGAGGTGCTCCTCGTGTTACTGGATCTCTAATGAAACGCATGTTTGTCATGCTGCTTTGTGAAAGTATCGCTGCCTTCATCAGACTTTCTGCTGCTGAAGTTCGGCCGATACTTTACAGGAAACACAGAGTGAGGCGGATCTTGCGGGTCTTCCAGGACATAAACCGTCTCGTTTCTCACCATTTCCCATGTTTTCTACTGCGGTTGCATCAAAACTCTGCTCAGATCTCGTTAGATGTGTTTCTGCCTCGCCGGCTGGCCTGGT
The DNA here is from genome assembly GCF_933228915.1 of Telmatherina bonti. Lineage (NCBI taxonomy): Eukaryota > Metazoa > Chordata > Actinopteri > Atheriniformes > Telmatherinidae > Telmatherina > Telmatherina bonti. The sequence goes on along the minus strand of NC_136610.1, from coordinate 37,683,617 downwards.
GGTTGTGGTGTTTAACGAAGCAGGAGGGAAACGGGTAAACACACCAGACATCCTCCAGGCTTCAAACATGCAGACTCTTCCTGCTTTTCTCTGGTTTATTTTAGTTTCGGAGGCTGAAAAACCGATGTTTGGTTTTTAACCCTTTAAAAATCATGTTTTCTTTACTTTGGAAATGTTCTAGATCAGCACGTTTGTTTGTTTAGATAATAAAATATGATTTGTCATATTTATGGCATCATTTAAACCCTTTTTATAAGTTATTTATATTACATATAATATATATATTGTCCATGTATTGATCATAGATATATGCAGCATTATGAAACAACACTACTATCCGCAGACGGAGCTTTTCTAATGTCGTTTCTAAAGGTTTAACACCAAAACATTATTATAAGGAGTGATTTATCTGCAATAAGTTGATTTAAAGTCGTATTTCTGCTGATTTATTTTGCTGAAAACGACTGGAAGACATCTGCCAGCGTTCCTGTGTTGGGCTGACGTGCTTCCCACAGTGTCACAAACTGCTCAGTGTTTTTACGTGCTGAGGCGTCCTTACCGAGGAATTCCCAGCGTGACGTTCATCTCTCCTCTGCCGGCGAAGTGGAAGGTGTTGAGGGTCATCTGGGTGGAGGGTTCTCCGATGGACTGAGCTGCCAGCAGACCTACAGCTTCGCCCGGATCGCACAGCGAGCGCTGCCACTTGTAATGCAGCAGCTGCCGGAGGCTGGCCGCAGAAAACGCGCGTTAAAGCACAGAAAAGATCTGATCAGAGGAAAACTGTTTCTCTAGAAGCAGCGTGACTCACGCCGAGGACGTGCTTCACAATGACAAGAAATCATTTATCTGTGTGAATTATCTAAGTATGAAAAAGCTGTGAGGTTTAATGAATCTGACGCCAGCAGGCGCCGTTCAACCTGATCTCGACTCGTTCCCAGACAACCAGGAAGGAAGGTCTGGTTCCGTCTCTGGAGCACGGCTGTGTTCTGATAACTTGACAACATTCCCAGCAGCTTTCACACCTGCTGTCGTCCACGCCGTCGGGATCCCCGCTGCCTCTGCTCTGCAGGTACTTCTCCGTGATGGCGTGAAAGTTTTCTGAGACCGATCCGAAGCAGACGTCGGGCCGGAACAGGCCCAGCGAGGGTTCAGGGCAGCGGCAGGACTTCCTCAGGTATTTCGTTCTGCTGGCTTCGTCCAGAGAGTGCCACTGCTTCACGAGCTGCAGAGAGAAGCGGCGATGATGGCGCTGAGGCAACACGAGCGCCGACATTTTCATGCAGAAATACCTCCAGCGTGGCGTCGTCTCTGCCGTTACCGGCCTCCGCTCCCGGCATAGTCTGTTTTAGTTTAGCCAACTTCTTCTGGGAAAACAGCAGGAACGCTCCTGGAACAGGTCGAACACCACAGACGCTCACGCAAACACACCCAGACACAGAAATCAGGCCTACAGCTGTGCTCATAGTTATTCATATTTACTCGTATTTATTCATATTTACTCATATTTATTCATATTTACTCGTATTTATTCATATTTACTCATATTTATTCATATTTACTCGTATTTATTCATATTTACTCGTATTTATTCATATTTACTTGTATCTAGAAGGAAAAAAAACAGCTGCCTGTAAAATAAGCTGAAATTGACTAAAGTAAGAATAAATAAAGATTTTATGGAAATCATCACATTATTTTCTAATTCTGGTTCAATAGAATTTTTTTTTTAAAACGCAAACAAATAAGATAATTTATTCCATCAGTCATAAAGTAATATTTAGTTGAACGATCCTTTAATGTTTCCGCTCCAGTCAGGTGTTTTCTGTTCCTCTCAGTCAGACTTCTGCACCTGTTGACAGGTATTTTCTCCCACTGTTCAACAGAAAACTGCTCTAATTTGTCCAGGACACATTTGTTTGTTTGTTTTTTTTCTTTCTTCAACTCAATTAAATGAAAAAACAGTGTCTTATATTACTAAATTATATTTTTGCAAATTTTTAGTTATTGTTCCCTTTTTAAGTCTCCAGTTATTTGAGTGACTGTTGTAAATTCAGCTTTTCTTTAATGAAAGGGGATGAAGACATATGAGCACAGCTGTAGAACCGACAACATGTTATCCACCTCTGCGAGGACACGCCGTCTCTCTCTTGGACTTCCAGCGCTGGATGGCTGCAAAGTGGTGACTGGCGGTCTGAGGGTTCATCTGTGTCAGGACGCTGTCCAGACCCTGAGACCTCCGGATGACCTGCGATCAAGCAGAAGGATCAGTTACATCTATGTGCACTGAGGAAACCTGTCAAAGCTTCTCTCTTCATTCATTTTACAGATTTACATTCAGTCTGACGGCATGGCTGCTTCATCCAGCAGCTAACACAAAGATGTGGAAAAAACAGCAGAAAAACTGCTGCAGAGAACAGAAACACATGCAGACAGGTGTGTTTATAAGTAGCACACATTTATCCCCGGCGGCCGCGTACGTTGTTACTGTGGCAACCAGTTTGTCCAGTGGAGCCCACTGAGGAGGGAAGAACTGGATCTGACAAGGCTGCGAGGACTCAGTGTCCTGATGGACGCTGGAACTTTGTTCCAGTCTGGATGCAGAAGACAGATTCGTAGATGGGCGAACTGGGTCGTCCTTGCTTTGCGTTGGTTACGTACGCTTAGCTCAGCGGATTCAAATCAATCACTAATCAGCAGAAAGTTTCATGCATAGACTGTATATAAAAGATGGGCGGAGCCTCCGTGACGTCACCCGTAGGTTTCTGAAGAGCTGAATTGAAGCTTGGTGGGCGGTTCCTACCATCACCATCTTGGCAGCATCATGTGTGTCGTCTCACCCACAAAATACAAATATGGGCAAAGAGGCGGAGCTGAGAGGGGGGCTGTGAGCGTCATGGTGGATGATTGACATCTAGCGAACTCCGAGCTTTCTGTAGCTAAGAGCTAACCGAGCTAACCTGGAGATAACAGGAGCTAACCAGCTAACAGAGGTAAGCGGGCTAAAGCTAAGTCACGTTGTTAACCGGCTAAAAACCGCGGTGGTTCTACGTTCTTCTGACTTGAAGCGGGAGATCGGGTACCTGTCAATTAAAAGGACACGCCCCTAAATATGCCGAACTTCAAGATTAAATTACTTTTAAACGGGCGAGTTAGAAAAAAATTCACTCCCCCCACAGTTGTCAAGAAGGTAAACCTGACCTATTAAACCTTTTGTACCAGGCTGTAAACATGTTTATTCCTGCTGTAAAAATGTTTATTCCTGCTGTAAACATGTTTATTCTGCTGTAAACATGTTTATTCCTGCCTTCCTGATGCTGCTAACGCATCTTCTGTTCTGTTCTGCCTCTACTAGACGTCTTCTACTGGACATCTCTACTGGACGTCTCTACTGGACGTCTCTACTGCATGTCTCTACTGGATGTCTCTACTAGACGTCTTCTACTGGACATCTCTACTGGACGTCTCTACTGGACGTCTCTACTGCATGTCTCTACTGGATGTCTCTACTAGACGTCTTCTACTGGACGTCTCTACTGGACGTCTCTACTGGACGTCTCTACTGCATGTCTCTACTAGACGTCTTCTACTGGACATCTCTACTGGACGTCTTTACTAGACGTTTTTCTACTGAATATCTCTACTAGACGTCTCTACTGGACGTCTTCTACTAGACGTCTTCTACTAGACGTCTCTACTGGACGTCTTTACTAGACGTTTTTCTACTGAATATCTCTACTAGACGTCTCTACTGGACGTCTTCTACTAGACGTCTTCTACTGGACATCTCTACTGGACGTCTCTACTGGACGTCTCTACTGCATGTCTCTACTGGATGTCTCTACTAGACGTCTTCTACTGGACGTCTCTACTGGACGTCTCTACTGGACGTCTCTACTGCATGTCTCTACTAGACGTCTTCTACTGGACATCTCTACTGGACGTCTTTACTAGACGTTTTTCTACTGAATATCTCTACTAGACGTCTCTACTGGACGTCTTCTACTAGACGTCTTCTACTAGACGTCTCTACTGGACGTCTTTACTAGACGTTTTTCTACTGAATATCTCTACTAGACGTCTCTACTGGACGTCTTCTACTAGACGTCTTCTACTAGACGTCTTCTACTGGACGTCTCTACTGGACGTCTTTACTAGACGTTTTTCTACTGAATATCTCTACTAGACGTCTCTACTGGACGTCTTCTACTGGACGTCTTCTACTAGACGTTTTTCTACTGAATATCTCTACTAGACGTCTTCTACTAGACGTCTTCTACTGGACGTCTCTACTGGACGTCTTTACTAGACGTTTTTCTACTGAATATCTCTACTAGACGTCTTCTACTAGACGTCTCTACTAGACGTCTTTACTAGACGTTTTTCTACTGAATGTCTCTACTAGACGTCTCTACTGAATGTCTCTACTGGACGTCTACTGAATGTCTCTACTGGACGTCTCTACTGAACGTCTCTACTGGACGTCTTCTACTAGACGTCTCTACTAAATGTCTCTACTGGACATCTCTACTGGACGTCTTCTACTAGACGTCTTCTACTGGACGCCTCTACTGGACGCCTCTACTGGACGTCTTCTACTAGACGTCTCTACTGAATGTCTCTACTGGACATCTCTACTGGACGTCTTCTACTAGACGTCTCTACTGGACATCTCTACTGGACGTCTTCTACTAGACGTCTCTACTGGACGCCTCTACTGGACGTCTTCTACTAGACGTCTCTACTGGACGCCTCTACTGGACGTCTTCTACTAGACGTCTCTACTGGACGTCTTCTACTAGACGTCTCTACTGGACGCCTCTACTGGACGTCTTCTACTAGACGTCTCTACTGGACGCCTCTACTGGACGTCTTCTACTAGACGTCTTCTACTAGACGTCTCTACTGGACGTCTCTACTGGACGTCTCTACTGAATATCTCTACTGGACGTTTTCTACTGGACGTCTTCTACTGGACGTCTCTACTGGACGTCTCTACTGGACATCTACTGAATGTCTCTACTAGACGTCTCTACTGGATGTCTCTACTGAATGTCTCTACTGGACATCTACTGAATGTCTCTACTGGACGTCTCTACTGGATGTCTCTACTGAATGTCTCCACTAGACGTCTACTGGACATCTCTACTGGACATCTCTACTGGACGTCTTCTACTAGACGTCTCTACTGAATGTCTCTACTGGACATCTCTACTGGACGTCTTCTACTAGACGTCTCTACTGGACGCCTCTACTGGACGCCTCTACTGGGCGTCTCTACTGGACGTCTTCTACTAGACGTCTCTACTGGACGTCTTCTACTAGACGTCTTCTACTAGACGTCTCTACTGGACGCCTCTACTGGACGTCTCTACTGGACGTCTCTACTGGACGTCTTCTACTAGACGTCTCTACTGGGCGTCTCTACTGCATGTCTCTACTGCATGTCTCTACTAGACGTCTTCTACTGGACATCTCTACTGGACGTCTCTACTGCATGTCTCTACTGGATGTCTACTAGACGTCTTCTACTGGACATCTCTACTGGACGTCTCTACTGCATGTCTCTACTAGACGTCTTCTACTGGACATCTCTACTGGACGTCTTTACTAGACGTTTTTCTACTGAATATCTCTACTAGACGTGTCTACTGGACGTCTCTACTGTAAACCCAACATGCCAACGTTAAACAACGAAGCTTTAGTTTGGAAACATGGAGGCGAAATGTTTCTCTGCGCTACCTCGTAGTTTTCCTCGATGAAGGGAAACTGCCGCGGCTGCAGGAACTGCGTCTTGGGGATGTCCAGGCCATCCTCGCCGTACAGGAACTGCACCACAGATCCATCGCTGTCCCTCACAGTCAGATCATACTGCACCACCAGACCCTCCAGATGCTTGATGATACACCTGCAGAGCAGAAGAAGGATGAAGAGATGGTGAATAAATAAGTACAAGTCTGGAAAAACATGCAGCTGATGAGCGTGTACCTCTGCAGATATCCTGATCTGGAGGTTTTCACCGCCGTGTCCACCAGTCCTTCTCTACCCGCCATGCAGTGGAAGAAAAACTCCTGCAGGTAATGAAGATCACAGAGAGGAAGAGAGAGACAGGCGTCATGAAGGAAGGAACCTTTTCCACCTTTTTATTACCGCAAGCGAGCGGATTTCTGAAAACCTTCAGACCCTTCAGAGCAGCGTTTCCTCACGCAGGACCCCCGCCCTGCAGGACCCCCGCCCTGCAGGTTTTAGAGGTCACCCTGCTTCAACACACCTGAAGGAAGTAAAGTCTCGTTACCAGGCTGCAAAGAGTTGATGAGAAAGTTCAGTAACTCGGTGCTGGGAGGAGGAATGTGTCTGCAGGGCGGGGGCTCCTGACGGCCTGCATGAGGAAACACTGGAATAATACAGTAGAGAAAACTGAGTTTGAGACTTAAATTCTTCTATTTACAATCTAATTTAATGGATAAAATACACTGAAAGTAGCTGAAATAACAGTGACTCGTCGCCAGCGATGCATCAGTGTGTGTTGCACGGCGTCTGCAGCTGCTGCAAAACGCTGCTGCCTTTAGGAGCCCTTCCCGGGGTTCCCGTCCGTCTATGAATCCATTTTAAGATCCTTTTCTTCTTTTTAAGTCTATTAATGCTGTTTTTTGGTTCTCTGTTTTGTTTTGCAGGTTTATTGATTTAACCTTCATCACACTGCTTAAAAAAATGATGTTTTTTCCTTACAAAACTGCAGAACAGAAAAAAAAAATCATGCCTACCTTTTAAAAGCACATATCTTTCTTGTTTAGTTGTGACAGCCTGGTATTTTGTACATGCTTAAATAAAGAATGACTAAATATCTTTATAATGTCTTTTTCACATTTTTCTTTTTAAAAAAAACAACCTTTGTTTACAGTTTAGTTTTTTTACTTTTTAATGGTGAAGATCAGGGGTTTATTCTAGCTTGAAATTCAAAGTGAGCAACGTGACTCGATCGTCCTGCTTTGCATCCTTTACCTGCTCCGCATCCCGACGAGTCCGGCCGACGAACGGAGAGATGACCTCTTCGCTGAAGAATACAGACACATCATTGTCCTCTAAATGTGGCCCTGCAGGTTCACCTACAGGGAACTGTGTTACGTCTAGGGGTGGGAAAATCAAATAGATTTTTTTGCTTCACAATTTTAAAATCAATTTTTTGTTAAAAAATCTTTTTTTTTTTCAAATTAATAAAAATAATCCATGATTAAAAATTGTCATTTTTATTGTTTATATTGATCTTTTTACTTGTCTTCTTGGGTATTATAGCAGCAGAATTATTGTGTTTTTTCCTCATTAAAATCAAGAAAAAGCAAAAAAAAGAAGTTTTATACATTTATTTTCTCTTTAATCTACAAAAATTTGCAATATTAAAGAATAGTGAGAATCGCAATTTAAATCGAAACGGCACCAAAAAAACGAATCAAACCGGGACAAAAGCGTAGCGTCACAGCCCTAGTTACTTCGGTGCGTTCAGGCGCCGGCGGTGTGTTGAAGGTTAAAGCGCTTCAGAAATAAAAATGTTCAGTTTCTGACTTCATTCCTAAAACTCTGCAGTCGTTTTCTCCGTCACTGCCTGCAGACGCAGATTACTGAACAAGAACACACAACTTTACCTTCTCATGCATGAATTTATAAAAAATGCAGCGATTTTATAAAATACAGTATTTTATCTCTACAGACACATGCAGTGATACTTTTTAATACAGATCTTTTTAATACAGATATTTACAGTTTATCATGACGTGATTTATTTTAATGTATTATATGAAATATTTATAATCATCATATTATGTGAATCTCCTGTAAAATGGAGCTGTTCCTGTGTATCACAAAGCCAACTTGTGTGCTGATATTTACTTATTGTCCAGTGGGTGGAACGTATCGGACGTGGTTTATTTCCACACATCCATCCAGGCCTTATGCATGAAAGGGTTAATGGACGTAAACTGAGTTTATGCACCTGCGGTTTGATGCCCGTCAGAAACCTTCCGGAAACGAAGCCTCCAGCGCCGGGGGAGGGGTCATACGGCTGGAAGCACGGGAGGAATTTCCCAGAAGGCATCAGTGGAGGTCTGCGGCCCTCCAACTCAATCTGACCAAGCAGACAGGAGATCTGAAACGCAGCAGGAGGAAAATGCAGCCAGCGGAGAGACTAGACGTTAAACTGGAGCAGAATGACGGGGACAGTCAGCGTGGGGGGGGGGGGGGGGTACCTGCATGGTGTTCACCGTCGATCCTTTGGCTCCTGATTGGACCATCAGCTGCAGGTTGTTGTCTGGGAAGGATGTATGCAACCCGATCGGCATGCACACCTTCAGACGGAGACATGAACGCGTCGTTAGAACGACTGAAACTCAACGTTGCCGCAGGAATTAAAACAACGGTTCGCAGGGAAACTAGCAGCTGTCTGGTTTCTGGGGGTTAGCAGGCTCAGCAGACCTTCAGTCCAACAGTCAGAAGGAGGGAGGAGGTCTCCGTCTGGTGTCATAATCCTAAACCGCACCTGGTCTCATGTGGTCTAGATGCCAAACAATCCCAGAAAACCGGTAAAATAACGGTTCCACACAGCAGAGCTGCGTGTTAATGAAACTACATGACATGAGGAATAACTCAGTCCAGACTGGAACCTGCCGGACCTGGTCTGGCGAGGTCACGGCCCCTAAAGAAGCAGAGGAAAGGCCCTTCATGCAGCCAGGCTCACGTCTCTGGACTGTTTACGCCCATCGCCATGTTGATGACTGAGAAGTTTGGTGGGAAACATGCGGCCCCGGGGCCACAAACCAGACCAGCTGCAGAGTGAGCGGCGGCGCTGCCAGCTGACCTTGTTAACCTCGTTGTTGACCTGGTTGGCCACTTCTTTGAACTTGTGGTCGGCCATGGTGAAGTCTCTCTGGTCGGGGTTGAGGTGAGCGTCCTGCCATCGACTCCGAGCTTCAGCCTGGTCCACGTCAGCCGGCAGGTTGAACGCAGCCTGGAGGGCCTGCGTGGCAGAACAGAAACGGGCTGAGTCGGCCGCCAGAGGCCCGTTTATGCTGGACGGACGGACAGCGTCGGTTATGGACGCAATGTGGTCGTTTTGATTGGTGTATGAACCTCCCGTGACTGTAAACCTGCTGGGCACGACATTAATGCCCTGAAAACTTCTGATGATCGCCTAAAGCAGGAGTGTCAAACTCCGGTCCTCGAGGGCCGGTGTCCAGCAGTTTTTGTTGTCTCCCTGCTCCAACACACCTGACTGAAATCCATGAATATGTTGACAAGCAGCTGATGGATCCATTTGATTAGAATCAGCTGTGTTTGTGGAAGGAAACAACAAATCCTGCCGGATGCCGGCCCTTTAGGACTGGAGTTTGACACCCCTGACCTAAAGGTCAGATATCTCCAGATCACCCCACAGAGTGGCGCGCCACCAGGCGCTGACGATGAAAAACTCACTTTGGTTCCGATCGTCAGCGACTGTTCGATGATATTCGATCTCTGCATGTTGGCGCCTGGTTTCACCAGGATGTCCTCCACACCTGCACAGAAACACAGAGCCAATCAGGGCCTAGCTTTCGGCCGCAGCGCTCTTCAGATTTAGCGAAAGGGGGAAGGAGTCGCCACCCAGAGTGAAGCCTCGGTACAGCTGCAGGTAGGCGGTGAAGAGCCGAGCCAGGCAGCTGAGCAGCTTCCCGCTGGTCTCTCCTCCGTACAGCTCGTAGCAGCAGTGGACCAATCCGTAGGCCGAGGAGCCGTAGTGAGCTTTGTCCAGAACGCCGAGCAGCAGCTCGCCCTGGCGGATCACCACCTGGAAACCCAGCACAGATCAACACACCGGAGAAACTCAGTTACTGCAGCTCTTCCGATGGAATGACGTGCAGGAAATAAACTAATGTAACACATAACTCATAAATGGCCTGAGCTCGTACCTGCGAGTCACACATGCTGTCAGGTCTGTATCCCGGAGCGGCTCGAGGTGGAAGCTGGATCCAGGCTTTGCTGGGGATTTTGGATCTGCCCACCAGGTTGAGCGGCACGGCTTTCTCTGGGATGACGTTCAGCAGCAGCGTGGACACCACCTGGAAGGAAGCAGCAGAGTCCTGAGCCGAGCCTGCAGCCGGTCTACATGAAACCCACCTCACTGCACCGGGTTCATTTCATCTAAACGCCCCGACAGAAACACTGAACCAAACGCCATGACTAACAGCGACCATGAAACTGTCCTGGTTTACATCCTGCAGAGCAACACAGACGAGCTAATGACGATTAAAGAGCCGAAAACCGACAAACAAGCAAGACGAGGATATTAAGGAGGATTCTTACTGCTGCTCTACATGTTCATACAAACTAATCCCACTTTCCACTGACAGTAAAAACCAGGAAGAAACGACGACTTTTAGGGTTTTATATCATTTCCAATAAAGCCGAAGTTACAAAAAATATCTGGTTCAAAGGTCGTGTGAGGAAAATGACATCATGACAAATAACAGACATCAGCAGCTGAAACAAGATGCAGGCGGCCGTCCGTTTATGAACGAGCTCCGTTCCTACGCCGCGGCGTAACACGGATTTTAACCCTTACATACCCCTAAATTACTCCTAATCACTAAATTACTTTCTAAATACACATTTTATACATAACATTAATGGAAAAATAGTAGAGGCAGTTAAAAATCTACATTTTAATTAAAATAAAATCAGTAGACACACAGTGAAGCGTTGTCTCAGCTGCGTTACGCAGCTTATATGGAAACTCGCAACTTCACAACTTTCTCTTTTTTTTAATTTAAATTTATTTAATGAGCGTCGTGAAGTCAAAATGACAAAAGTCACGAACGGTGTAACCCGAGGAATGGCGTATTAAAGAGCTTCTGCAGTTACAGAGGAGGATCAGCTGTCTGGTGGGCGACACTCATTTCTCCAGCATTGTGTAAAGAAAAACCAGCTCCATCCGATGAAAGGAAACTTCTGGACTTTAACAGAGCGCAAAAAAAAAGGAAATAAAGAAAAATACAACATAAAAAAATAAAGAAAAAAATCTAAATAAAACTCAAGAAATAAAGTTAATGAGTAAATAAAAATTAAATAAAAATTTTAACAAATTAATATAAAATATATAAATTAAATGAAAAATATTATTGCAATAAAAATGTACATAACAGACACACATTAGGCTTCCTTTCACTGTGATATGAAATAAAAGGGAATTTGCCAGCAGCTTGAATTTCCCTTCAGGGATGAATAAAGTATATTTGATCTGATCTGCAGACGGAGACGAAGCAGCACATGAAGTAAAAAACAAACTGAACATGAGGATCTCTCTGCAGCTACAACGGCAGCAGAAGGTCAGTCACCTGCTTCCCCGTCCACAGATGCTGCGGTTTGAGGATGGCCGGAGGCAGCAGCTTCACTCTGCCCTGTTTGTCGGTCAGCCCTCTGTACACCAGCTCAGTGTACTGGTCTCTGGTGAAGAAGCAGCCTCGGATCGTCATCCTCGTTCCTGACACCATGTGGTCCTGGATCAGTCCCGCTAAAGGCTTACCGTCCTGAGAAAAACCAGACGGATTACTGAGCCTCATGATGGAGGGTCTGAGCCATCGGCTGAGTGGTTGGCAGATAAACACCCACCTTGGGGACGAGGTACTGCTGGTTGGTGCTGACCAACGTGTAGGCCTCCGCTCTGCCCAGCTCGCTCTGAGGGAAGTGGGCATTCATTTCGTCTCCATCGAAGTCGGCATTGTACGCCTTACAGTTGGCGTAGTGGAGCCGCAACACCTGAGAGACCAGAGGGAGAACATGGCTGGGAATTACTTATTTTATTATTTAGATATTATTATTCCACAAAAATTAAAAGAATAGAGGGAAGAAAAACAATCCCTGTCCTTGTTTTCAGTCCCATCACTGATCACCGATCAGCCGATCACATGGCAGCTGCTCATGCAGACACATGGTGAAGACAAACATGGCCTCAGCGGGGTGAAACCATGAGATTCTCATCATGATGAGGTGGAACGGGAGATTCTCATCATGATGAGGTGGAACGGGAGATTCTCATCGTGATGAGGTGGAACGGGAGATTCTCATCATGATGAGGTGGAACGGGAGATTCTCATGGTGATGAGGTGGAACGGGAGATTCTCATGGTGATGAGGTGGAACGGGAGGTTCTCATGGTGATGACGTGGAACGGGAGATTCTCATGGTGATGAGGTGGAACGGGAGATTCTCATCATGATGAGGTGGAACGGGAGATTCTCATGGTGATGAGGTGGAACGGGAGGTTCTCATGGTGATGACGTGGAACGGGAGATTCTCATGGTGATGAGGTGGAACGGGAGATTCTCATCATGATGAGGTGGAACGGGAGATTCTCATGGTGATGAGGTGGAACGGGAGAATCTCATGGTGATGAGGTGGAACGGGAGATTCTCATGGTGATGAGGTGGAACGGGAGATTCTCATGGTGATGAGGTGGAACGGGAGATTCTCATGGTGATGAGGTGGAACGGGAGATTCTCATGGTGATGAGGTGGAACGGGAGATTCTCATGGTGATGAGGTGGAACGGGAGATTCTCATGGTGATGAAGTGGAACGGGAGATTCTCATCGTGATGAGGTGGAACGGGAGATTCTCATGGTGATGAGGTGGAATGGGAGATTCTCATGGTGATGAGGTGGAACGGGAGATTCTCATGGTGATGAAGTGGAACGGGAGATTCTCATCATGATGAGGTGGAACGGGAGATTCTCATGGTGATGAGGTGGAACGGGAGGTTCTCATGGTGATGAGATGGAATGGGAGATTCTCATGGTGATGAGGTGGAACGGGAGATTTTCAAGGTGATGAGGTGGAACGGGAGATTCTCATGGTGATGAGGTGGAACGGGAGATTCTCTTGGTGATGAGGTGGAACGGGAGATTCTCATGGTGATGAGGTGGAACAGGGAGATTCTCATCATGATGAGGTGGAACGGGAGATTCTCATCATGATGAGGTGGAACGGGAGATTCTCATGGTGATGAGGTGGAACGGGAGATTCTCATCATGAGGTGGAATGGGAGATTCTCATGGTGATGAGGTGGAATGGGAGATTCTCATGGTGATGAGGTGGAACGGGAGATTCTCAAGGTGATGAGGTGGAACGGGAGATTCTCATCATGAGGTGGAACGGGAGATTCTCAAGGTGATGAGGTGGAACGGGAGATTCTCATGGTGATGAGGTGGAACGGGAGATTCTCATCATGAGGTGGAACGGGAGATTCTCATGGTGATGAGGTGGAACGGGAGATTCTCATGGTGATGAGGTGGAACGGGAGATTCTCAAGGTGATGAGGTGGAACGGGAGATTCTCATGGTGATGAGGTGGAACGGGAGATTCTCATGGTGATGAGGTGGAACGGGAGATTCTCATCATGAGGTGGAACGGGAGATTCTCAAGGTGATGAGGTGGAACGGGAGATTCTCATCATGATGAGGTGGAACGGGAGATTCTCATCATGAGGTGGAACGGGAGATTCTCATGGTGATGTGGTGGAACAGGAGATTCTCATCATGATGAGGTGGAACAGGAGATTCTCATCATGATGAGGTGGAACGGGAGATTCTCATGGTGATGAGGTGGAACGGGAGATTCTCATGGTGATGAGGTGGAACGGGAGATTCTCATGGTGATGAGGTGGAACGGGAGGTTCTCATGGTGATGAGGTGGAACGGGAGATTTTCAAGGTGATGAGGTGGAACGGGAGATTCTCTTGGTGATGAGGTGGAACGGGAGATTCTCATGGTGATGAGGTGGAACAGGGAGATTCTCATCATGATGAGGTGGAACGGGAGATTCTCATCATGATGAGGTGGAACGGGAGATTCTCATGGTGATGAGGTGGAACGGGAGATTCTCATCATGATGAGGTGGAACAGGGAGATTCTCATCATGATGAGGTGGAACGGGAGATTCTCATCATGATGAGGTGGAACGGGAGATTCTCATGGTGATGAGGTGGAATGGGAGATTCTCATGGTGATGAGGTGGAACGGGAGATTCTCAAGGTGATGAGGTGGAACGGGAGATTCTCATGGTGATGAGGTGGAACGGGAGATTCTCATGGTGATGAGGTGGAACGGGAGATTCTCATGGTGATGAGGTGGAACGGGAGATTCTCATCATGATGAGGTGGAACGGGAGATTCTCATGGTGATGAGGTGGAACGGGAGATTCTCATGGTGATGAGGTGGAACGGGAGATTCTCATGGTGATGAGGTGGAACGGGAGATTCTCATGGTGATGAGGTGGAACGGGAGATTCTCATGGTGATGAGGTGGAACGGGAGATTCTCATGGTGATGAGGTGGAACGGGAGATTCTCATCATGATGAGGTGGAACGGGAGATTCTCATGGTGATGAGGTGGAACGGGAGGTTCTCATGGTGATGAGGTGGAACGGGAGGTTCTCATGGTGATGAGGTGGAACGGGAGATTCTCATGGTGATGAGGTGGAACATGGGGATATGAGGGGTCCTATCCGGTAGTAGAAACGTGGACAGTGAGTTTTAAAAGGAGTGTTTAATAAAAGGTACCTTCTCTCCTGGTAAGATGCGAGCGCAGTGAGCTTGTATGGAGGGCCTGTGCAGAGTCGGCTGCCTGTTGAGTAACAAAACGTCTCCGTTCTTAATGTGACGATTCACCTGCAGAGATTAAAAACAGAAAAGGTCAAAGGTCATTCTCATCAATCCAGTGGCTGTGATTCAGACTCGGTGTCTGACTTACGATCTTCATGGGCATCTTATGCGGCCCTGTACAGGGTGTCAGCAGTTGCTTGGCAACCGCCTCCCTCTGCGCCGGGTTGGTGGCAGACAGGATGGTTTTCCTGCCGTCCTCGTTTATCACCATGGAGGCGCCGGGATGGACGTTGGGCCCGTTAAGAACGGCCTGGCGAAGCTCCTTCACATTCCACGGTGTGACCGGCTGAGGGTAGGTCAGCTTGGTGGCAAAAACCTGGAGGAGACAAAGAAAAAGGACTCTGAAACTAAATCTGTCCTTATCGATCTGATTGATCAGCTTTGGGAAAAGTATCGGTGAAGTATCAGGAAGCAGCGTACCATTGGTATTCCTATCTCGTTCGTTCCGATGTACATGTCGGGACAAATGACAGATCGTGCGGCGAAGTCCACTCGTTTTCCCATCATGTGTTTCCGGAACAATCCCTCCTTCTTCTCCAGGATCTGGCAGGCGAACGAAGCGTCCACAATCATGTGAATATTGATTTGTTATAGACGAGTCTATAACCTGCTGAACAACCGCCACAGGACAGAGGCAGCCTGGGATGCGGTACCTGTCTGATTCCCGGGTATTTCTCCATCATCAGCTTGTCCATGTCACTGTCAAACACGATGTTAACGTGACTCTGCAGGCGGATCCACATGTTGTAGAGCTTGTCCGTTAACGTCAGCCCGACGAGTCCAGCCAGGAAGGTCTGGTCCGTTTGCTCTACAACCTGCAAAGAGCCAGAACCGATGAATTACCGGCCGGCAGAGGATGGTCGTGTCAGCAGCGGTCTGCCGCCTCACCTCAGCCTCCTCGGAGTTCTTCTCTCCAGCGATGATCGCCAACAGCTTTCTGATGACTCCGCAGTCCTTCATCACAGCCTGCATGTTGACGGTCTGGCCGTTGGTGAACATCTGGTCGCCCATGCGGTTGATTGGACGATACCTGGCGGGGAGAGAAGCGAAATGTGTTAAAGCCACTTGGGATCGACACTTTGGAGAAGCTGGAGCGTTTCCTTCCAGGATTTCATACTTTAAATAAAGTTTTTTATTTAAAATGACTTCCTGTCATAAGTTGCAGTGCCGCTGTGTTTCACAGCAACGTATCATCCGGCACTTCATCAACAAACTAACAGCGCAGATTTACTCATTAAGCTGCTACCTTCCCCTGACAAGACGGGGGGGGGGGGGGTTTCAAGGTCCGTCAGCATTCAGTGGCCTTGTTGTACACTTTCAAACAACTAAAACGTTTTTTCTTTTCCATTGTTTCCTCAAAACGAAAGTAAAACAGAAAAACGGACCCGGATGTCTTCCGTTCTCCGTGCACGCCGCGTGTACTACACGCTAAACCCGTGTTTTTCAGCAGTCCAGCGACTATCACACGACGTTTTTCTGGCCTTACATTCCAGGACGGCAGCAGGATGAGTCTCTGTTGCGCTGATCTGCCATTGTGGTTCAGACAGCAGGTTTTATAGAAACTTCTAAGGAATCTTTTAATACGGCAAATAACTGTGAAATAAGTCATGGCGACATCATTAGTATATCGCACTAAGCGGTCAGAGAAAAAGTGGCCTACTTAAAATATAAAGAAAGTATGTTTTCAGGAAATGCACATGTAGAAGATAAAGGTAGGACGTCTGGACGGTGTGACCACCAGACCGCTGTTGGAATACTTTAAGCCCTGCAGGACGTCGCCAACATCCCGCGGGATGATGTCCACGTCTACGCCGTACCTGCACGGTGGAACGACCAGCTGCTCGAGGAAGAAGAGGTCAGGACAGAAACTGTTCGTTGTCTCCTCCAGTCCAGGAAACAGAGACTTCAGGAAGAAACCTGGAGCCAAAACAGAAGCTGGAGTTAACATTTAATCATTTCTTCTTCTGACTGTGAAAAATGGAGCGACTTTGACATTCTTCTGCTCATTCTGTCATTTTGCATCCTGAAAATCTCTTTGGAACATGATGAAAGTCTTGTAAAAACCGGTTTCAGAGCTCCTCTGTAAATGTGGGAATGTGATGTGTTGGGATTTTAACGTGGAACCGGGACAACTTCACCTTCTGCTTCCCATGTTTTGTTGACGTGATCTCTGGCTGTGCTGGCAGTTAGGTAGACTCTCTTTCCAGCCATGGCTTCCTCTGCAAAGAGACGGTAGAAGATTGGTTTCCAGCATTCATTTATACAGATAATCTTTATTTACATACAGCAAATGTCAGTGAAGTTGGTGCATAAAATAAAAAGGAAAAAGAAGACAGAAAACTGCAGCCTGTCTGGTGTAAACCAGAGTCACAAGCAGGCCGTCAGCGCTGCTGCAGCTCAGCAGGAAGTGAACACAAGCTGACGTTTTCTAGCTGAGCTTTGGGCTGAAGAGCAACTTTTTCATTTTTCAGTCCCTTTTTTTCTCGTTGTGTTTTGTTTTTGTGGTTTATGACAACTGGTCTGTAAATATCACCAGAACTTCCCCTCAAGCTTATTTACTCATATTTGCCTAAACGGGATCCATGCTGGATCACGTTAAAGACCAAGAAGTGGTGTCTAGTTTTCCTCTGCGTCTCACTTCATTCTCACGTCAGCGCTGTGGAGGTCGCTTTGGAACGACCATCTGAACGATCTATCTATGAACACAAAGTCCATTTCATTTCACATGTGGATAAATGAATAAAAACGCTTATTCCTTATTGTTTTAATATGAATAATTTTAATTATCAGTAATAATCATTTTCATTTTAATGTAGTTATCATTTTAATGCAAAGACAGTTTTTTTTTTACGTCTGAAGTGGAGTTTAATGATTAAATTTTCAGTATTATCTGATAAATAAACCAGTGTTTCATGCTGACAGACATCTTTTCTCTGCTTGAAAAGTTATTATTGCTTTGCAAAAATATTTTTCTCCAGTAAATTAACTAATAGATTACTCTGTTACCTAAATACTGATCTCCTGCAGCTCAACACATCTTCTCTTCCCGTTAGCTTACTCACCACCAGTAGCATCGGTTGTTTGAACGCCTCCTGTCGGCATGGTGACGATCAGCTTACTGTTGTGCTCACGGCGCACCAGCGCTCTGCCGCTCCTTCACACAGAAACAAGATGTTTACAGGATGAGACGGACAGAAAGGCTTCGGTTCAGATGCAAGAAAACACTGACGACATCCACACGACATGAAAGTTTTAATGTGAGCAAGATGCTGGAATATAATGCTGAGGTTTTTCCTCTGATAACAGCAGAAAATTATACCGAGATTTTTGTTCAACCTAGAAACTCTGGATGGATGGATGGATATGATGGATGGATGGATGGATGGATGGATGGATGGATATGATGGATGGATGGATGGATGGATGGATGGATGGATGGATATGATGGATGGATGGATGGATGGATATGATGGATGGATGGATGGATGAAAAATGGATGGATGGATATGATGGATGGATGGATGGATGGATATGATGGATGGATGGATGGATAGATGGATGGATGGATGGATATGATGGATGGATGGATGGATAATGTATGGATGGATGGATATGATGGATGAAAGATGGATGGATGGATGGATGAAAGATGGATGGATGGATAGATGAAAGATGGATGGATGGATATGATGGATGGATGGATAGATGAAAGATGGATGGATGGATAGCTGGATGGATGGATGGATGGATGGATATGATGGATGGATGGATATGATGGATGGATGGATGGATACTATGGATGGATGGATGAAAAATGGATGGATGATGGATGGATATGATGGATGGATGATGAAAGATGGATGGATGGATAGCTGGATGGATGGATGGATATGATGGATGGATGAAAAATGGATGGATGGATGGATAGATGGATGGATGGATGGATATGATGGATGGATGGATGGATGGATATGATGGATGGATGGATGGATAATGTATGGATGGATGGATATGATGGATAAAAGATGGATGGATGGATGGATATGATGGATGGATGGATGGATATGATGGATAAAAGATGGATGGATGGATGGATATGATGGATGGATGGATGGATGGATATGATGGATGGATGGATGGATAATGTATGGATGGATGGATATGATGGATAAAAGATGGATGGATGGATGGATGAAAGATGGATGGATGGACAGCTGGATGGATGGATGGATGGATGGATGAAAGATGGATGGATGAAAGATGAATGGATGAAAGATGGATGGAAGGACAGATGGATGGAAGATGGATGGATGGATGATGGATGAAAGATGGATGGATGGACAGATGGATGGAAGATGGATGGATGGACAGATGGATGAAAGATGGATGGATGGATGATGGATGATGGATGAAAGATGGATGGATGGACAGATGGATGGAAGATGGATGGATGGACAGATGGATGAAAGATGGATGGATGGATGATGGATGAAAGATGGATGGATGGACAGATGGATGGAAGATGGATGAAAGATGGATGGATGAAAGATGTATGAAAGATGGATGGATGGATGGATGAAAGATGGATGGATGGATGGATGGATGGACAGATGGATGAAAGATGGATGGATGGATGGATGATGGATGAAAGATGGATGGATGGATGAAAGATGGATGGATGGATGGATGGACAGATGGATGAAAGATGGATGGATGGATGGATGGACAGATGGATGAAAGATGGATGGATGGATGGATGATGGATGAAAGATGGATGGATGGATGAAAGATGGATGGATGGATGGATGGACAGATGGATGAAAGATGGATGGATGGATGGATGGACAGATGGATGAAAGATGGATGGATGGATGGATGATGGATGAATGAAAGATGGATGGACAGATGGATGAAAGATGGATGGATGGATGGATGGACAGATGGATGAAAGATGGATGGATGGATGGATGGACAGATGGATGAAAGATGGATGATGGATGAAAGATGGATGGATGGATGGATGGACAGATGGATGAAAGATGGATGGACAGATGGATGGAAGATGGATGGATGGATGGACAGATGGATGAAAGATGGATGGATGGATGGATTGATTAAAAAAATTTTTTTTTAAAAATGCATCAAAACTGATTAAATTTCATTAACAAACCACTAAATAAATAAAAGAAAAATAAATTACACCAATAAAAAAGAAACAAATCAATAAATGAAAGAGTAAATAAATGCAGAGATGAATGACTTCATAACTAAATAGTAATAACAGAACAGATAACGAGTAAATGTGCTCGGTGGGGTTCGTTACCTGCAGTGAGGACACTTCCTGGGCTTCATTTGGATCTTCCAGAAGTCATTTATCAGGCTGCTTTTCTTTTCCACCAAATGTTTGATCTGACAAACCAGGATGAAATAAGTTCAGTGTGAATCCAAACTGGTTTTAACTGGTCAGGATGAGTCTAATCTGCAGAATATAATTCCAATATGTTGTGTTCTTATTGGTGTGAGTGTGTTCTTACAGGTCTGGAGCTCCCTGAACCTCCAGGATGTACTCCCACAACTCCGTCTGTGAACTGCTTCAACACCAGTTCAAGCTCGTCTCCTGTGGCTTTGGGGTTTTCCTCCAGGTGCTAAAAACACACAAAGTTCATACAGGAGCTTCTTTAATCACAAAAACTGAAAAAATTCCAAGCAAAAGGAAGACAGATGCACTTTTTCTCCTGCTAAACACCAAATGATGACATGATGAACGAGTACACAACCCCTCCACCGTAACGGCAGCGCATCCCATATTCACAGGAAATATAAACATTTCCCATGATGCCCTGCACCAACGGAACGATCAACAACTCGTCACGTGAACTGATCTCCTCTCCATGGTGAAGCATGGTGGTGGCAGCATCATGCTGCAGGTTGCTTTTCTTCTGATGGATGTGGGACAGCTCCAAACAGCAGATTCACTTAAACCGCCGGACGTTTGAGAGAGCAGTGATTCGTTCTGAGCAACAACCCCAACGACACCATCTGCTGGTGATCCTGATCCAGACAGACTGAATACTGAACCAAAAGGTGCTCCAACGACCTATTAGTTTCAACCTTAAATCTTCATGCATACAGCAGCATGAAGATCAACCCCAAGAAGAAAACAGGAGTAAGTGATTTATTGATGAAGTGGAGACAGCTGCAGTAAAGGCTGGAAGCTCAGGCCTCTGCAAGGGATTCAATTCTGCAGGAAATATAAACCTACCTGGTAAAGAACTTCTTCAGCCTTGTAGACCTCCTGCAGGGCCCCGTGGTCCACCAGCCTCAGCTGGTTCAGCAGCAGGTGGATGGCCGATCGGGGGCACGTCAACATGTGACACGCCAAACAGGACCCACGGATCAGCAGGTAGAGCTTCTGATGGGGGGGAGCAGAAATAAGACAGCAGGTTCACCACCGACAAGCATCCAGGTCAGGTTGAGAGGATCAAATCAGAGCAGTAATGAGTTAAATTATTGATCAGAAAGAGTTTATTGATCAAGCTGAAGCGTGTTAAAGCTTACGTCGAAGAACAGTGGGTTGTAGACAGGTAGAGGAAGCTCGATGTGTCCGAGGTGTCCTGGACAGTTGTTGAAATCCTGACAGCAGGTTGAACAAACCTGCAGAAGCAGCACAGATATGAGGACAAATACAACATCAGGAGGACTTTAAATCATATTTACTAGGGCTGGGAAAATCAAATCGAAAAATAGAAAATCTGGATTTTTTGCTTCACAATTTTAAAATCAATTTTTTGTTAATTTTATTTTTCTTCAAATAAATAAAAATAATACATTATGAAATTTTTGTAATTTTTATTGTTTTCATTGATCTTTTTACTTGTCTTCTAGCCATTACAGAGGCAGAATGATGATCTGGCTTATTGTGTTGTTTTTTCCACATTGAAATCAAGAAAAATGACAAAAGAAAGTTTTGTACATTCTTTTTGTTTTTAATCTACAAAAATCATCAATATTGTAGAATTGTGAGAATTGCAATTTAAATCAGATCGCCACCCAAAAAAATCGGAATTGAATTGGGACAAAAGCATATCGTCACAGCCCTAATATTTACAGAATTTTACCAGATATGATCCCAAGATGCACTTCACTCACAGGTACCACGACTTGCGACAAAAGTTTTTAAATATTCTTTTTCATCTTCCATGACACGACTCATACGTGACGCAGACTGGGCATAAAGCGGTTTGGGCTTTTTTAGCGATGATGCAGCTCAGGCATCACATGAATCCGGTGTGACGCAGCTCGGATGTATTACAGCTTGGACATGGCATCGTGTACGCCAAGAGTGACGTACACCAGGCACGACGTACGCCAGGCACGTCGCACGCCAGGCACGACGTACGCCAGGCACGACGTACGCCAGGCACGACGTACGCCAGGCACGTTGCACGCCAGTCACGTTGCACGCCAGGCACGACGTACACCGACTTGGGAACATCTGATCTGAATGCTGTACCTCCTTGATGTCCGCTGGTCCAAGGGCCAAGTCATACAGCCCGTTTGGGGCCACATTTCCAACATTATCCAGGAACCTGGGGTTGGTGACTGGCTTCACACTCAGCTTCCTGAACAAGGGACGAAAACATTGTTACATACAATCATCATGGAATATAAACGTCAAGTCATTTTATCAAATCAAACTTATTTCTTATTATTTCTTGATCACTTTTCATGCAACGGTCAACACAAAGTTACAACATAAAATCAAGTTATAAGGATTAAAACAAACAGTAGACAGACAAGACATTTAAGAACAAAGACGCAAGCTATTTCCACACACACACACACACACACACACACACACACACACACACACACACACACACACACACACTCCCTGAAATACATCATTCCATGAATACTGACTCTTTAACCCAACGCAGGTTAATAAAACAAATAAAACATTTATTAAGTGATAAAATTTCTGACTTGATGCTGATGTGAGGAAAGTGCTATAATCCTTTCTATTCTCATCTGGGCTGATTATAGTATAATAATAAAACACTGATCTATGGTGTGTTGATGTGGGACTAGTTTGTGGTGTGTTGATGTGGGACTAGTTTGTGGTGTGTTGATGTGGGACTAGTTTGTGGTGTGTTGATGTGGGACTAGTTTGTGGTGTGTTGATGTAGGACTAGTTTGTGGTGTGTTGATATGGGACTAGTTTGTGGTGTGTTGATGTGGGACTAGTTTGTGGTGTGTTGATATGGGACTAGTTTGTGGTGTGTTGATGTAGGACTAGTTTGTGGTGTGTTGATATGGGACTAGTTTGTGGTGTGTTGATGTGGGACTAGTTTGTGGTGTGTTGATGTGGGACTAGTTTGTGGTGTGTTGATGTGGGACTAGTTTGTGGTGTGTTGATGTGGGACTAGTTTGTGGTGTGTTGATGTGGGACTAGTTTGTGGTGTGTTGATGTGGGACTAGTTTGTGGTGTGTTGATATGGGACTAGTTTGTGGTGTGTTGATGTGGGACTAGTTTGTGGTGTGTTGATGTAGGACTAGTTTGTGGTGTGTTGATGTGGGACTAGTTTGTGGTGTGTTGATGTGGGACTAGTTTGTGGTGTGTTGATATGGGACTAGTTTGTGGTGTGTTGATGTGGGACTAGTTTGTGGTGTGTTGATGTAGGACTAGTTTGTGGTGTGTTGATGTGGGACTAGTTTGTGGTGTGTTGATGTAGGACTAGTTTGTGGTGTGTTGATGTGGGACTAGTTTGTGGTGTGTTGATGTAGGACTAGTTTGTGGTGTGTTGATGTAGGACTAGTTTGTGGTGTGTTGATGTGGGACTAGTTTGTGGTGTGTTGATGTGGGACTAGTTTGTGGTGTGTTGATATGGGACTAGTTTGTGGTGTGTTGATGTGGGACTAGTTTGTGGTGTGTTGATGTGGGACTAGTTTGTGGTGTGTTGATGTGGGACTAGTTTGTGGTGTGTTGATGTGGGACTAGTTTGTGGTGTGTTGATATGGGACTAGTTTGTGGTGTGTTGATGTGGGACTAGTCTGTGGTGTGTTGATGTAGGACTAGTTTGTGGTGTGTTGATGTGGGACTAGTTTGTGGTGTGTTGATGTGGGACTAGTTTGTGGTGTGTTGATGTGGGACTAGTTTGTGGTGTGTTGATGTGGGACTAGTTTGTGGTGTGTTGATGTGGGACTAGTTTGTGGTGTGTTGATGTAGGACTAGTTTGTGGTGTGTTGATATGGGACTAGTTTGTGGTGTGTTGATGTGGGACTAGTTTGTGGTGTGTTGATGTGGGACTAGTTTGTGGTGTGTTGATATGGGACTAGTTTGTGGTGTGTTGATGTAGGACTAGTTTGTGGTGTGTTGATATGGGACTAGTTTGTGGTGTGTTGATGTAGGACTAGTTTGTGGTGTGTTGATGTGGGACTAGTTTGTGGTGTGTTGATATGGGACTAGTTTGTGGTGTGTTGATGTAGGACTAGTTTGTGGTGTGTTGATGTAGGACTAGTTTGTGGTGTGTTGATATGGGACTAGTTTGTGGTGTGTTGATGTGGGACTAGTTTGTGGTGTGTTGATGTGGGACTAGTTTGTGGTGTGTTGATATGGGACTAGTTTGTGGTGTGTTGATGTAGGACTAGTTTGTGGTGTGTTGATATGGGACTAGTTTGTGGTGTGTTGATGTAGGACTAGTTTGTGGTGTGTTGATGTGGGACTAGTTTGTGGTGTGTTGATATGGGACTAGTTTGTGGTGTGTTGATGTGGGACTAGTTTGTGGTGTGTTGATGTGGGACTAGTTTGTGGTGTGTTGATGTGGGACTAGTTTGTGGTGTGTTGATGTGGGACTAGTTTGTGGTGTGTTGATATGGGACTAGTTTGTGGTGTGTTGATGTGGGACTAGTTTGTGGTGTGTTGATATGGGACTAGTTTGTGGTGTGTTGATGTGGGACTAGTTTGTGGTGTGTTGATGTGGGACTAGTTTGTGGTGTGTTGATGTGGGACTAGTTTGTGGTGTGTTGATGTAGGACTAGTTTGTGGTGTGTTGATATGGGACTAGTTTGTGGTGTGTTGATGTGGGACTAGTTTGTGGTGTGTTGATGTGGGACTAGTTTGTGGTGTGTTGATGTAGGACTAGTTTGTGGTGTGTTGATATGGGACTAGTTTGTGGTGTGTTGATGTAGGACTAGTTTGTGGTGTGTTGATGTGGGACTAGTTTGTGGTGTGTTGATGTGGGACTAGTTTGTGGTGTGTTGATGTGGGACTAGTTTGTAGTGTGTTGATGTGGGACTAGTTTGTGGTGTGTTGATGTGGGACTAGTTTGTGGTGTGTTGATGTGGGACTAGTTTTTGGTGTGTTGATATGGGACTAGTTTGTGGTGTGTTGATGTAGGACTAGTTTGTGGTGTGTTGATGTGGGACTAGTTTGTGGTGTGTTGATGTGGGACTAGTTTTTGGTGTGTTGATGTGGGACTAGTTTGTGGTGTGTTGATATGGGACTAGTTTGTGGTGTGTTGATGTAGGACTAGTTTGTGGTGTGTTGATATGGGACTAGTTTGTGGTGTGTTGATGTGGGACTAGTTTGTGGTGTGTTGATGTAGGACTAGTTTGTGGTGTGTTGATGTGGGACTAGTTTGTGGTGTGTTGATGTGGGACTAGTTTGTGGTGTGTTGATATGGGACTAGTTTGTGGTGTGTTGATGTGGGACTAGTTTGTGGTGTGTTGATGTGGGACTAGTTTGTGGTGTGTTGATGAGGGACTAGTTTGTGGTGTGTTGATATGGGACTAGTTTGTGGTGTGTTGATGTGGGACTAGTTTGTTGTGGTGTGTTGATGTGGGACTAGTTTGTGGTGTGTTGATGTGGGACTAGTTTGTTGTGGTGTGTTGATGTGGGACTAGTTTGTGGTGTGTTGATGTAGGACTAGTTTGTGGTGTGTTGATGTAGGACTAGTTTGTGGTGTGTTGTAGGACTAGTTTGCGCGAGCTGCTCACCGTATTTCTGCGGAGGAGTACAAGCCAAACGACATGCCCTCTACACGCCGCCATGGCACCTCTTTCTCGAACAACATTTTGGAGAGAAATAACCACTTTTTGGTAAATTAAAGACATAAAGTCGCAGCGCAGAAACACGAATCGCTTCCTCCTGTTACACACGTGGGACCGTAAGAAGCAAGCTCATTTTAGAGGGGGGGGGGGGTTCAAAAATATATACTACGTTTGTCATCCAGATACGACACATTTAAATTAAAAATCACAATTATATGATAAGTCTATTTAATTCCATTCAAAATTATTGTCATGTTGTTTTTACTTGAAAAACTAATAATTATTTTAAACCCCCCTGTTTTTTTGCGACATGGTTTGTTCCTCCCATCATCCTTCAGTTAGAGCCAAAATGGCGGCTCCCGGTGGGCATGTTCGACATTGTCTCCAGAAAAACGGAAGATTTCTGCTTTTTAACCTTCAACAGTTGCGGGGAAACAGGTAGGATCAACTTTAAAATAGTTTCATTTAACCGAAATGTCATTCAGACGTGATTTAATATAGCTTCATGAACCGCTGCAGCATCTTCTGACAGGAGGTCATGACGTCACGCCGTTTTCTGACGTCATAAATACTGGATCAACGTTTAATGATCACGCAGCTACAGTTCTGGTTAATCCAACAGCTCCTGGCCTGTTCAGGGCTGCATGCACAGTGATTTATTCAGCTTTGTGCAGCCTGAAGTTTAATCTGATCATTACATAGTTTTACATAAAAACTTTATCAGGAATGATTTAGATTTATTCAGTTCAACTTTATTTATATCACGTCAAATCACGGCAATGCCATCTCAAGACGCTTTACAGGCAGAGAAGAAAACATAATGAAAGCCAATTCATAACAGCCTATATAAGAAAACCAACAGATTGAGTTTGAGGTCCAACTCAATCTCCCATCCTGAGCAAGCACACTGGCGACAGTGGGAAGGAAAAAACTCCCTTTTAACAGGAAGGAAACCTCCGGCAGAACCCGGCTCAAGGACAGGCAGCCATCTGCCTCTGCTGTGTGGGGGGAAGAGGACAGAAAGACAACAGACAACAGGAACTGCTACTCCCGGCCAGGGAGACCTGCTGAGACAGGAGACATACATGTTAATGATGCTACACTGTTATGGGGGGGGGGGGGGGGGGGGGGGGTAAAAGAAAGAGATAAAGAGAAAAAGAAAGAAGCTCAGTGTATCAGGAAATGTCCCTCAGCAGTCTAAACCTATAGCAGCATAACTAAGGGATGCTAACCATCCCTAGCTATAGGACTTAAGCCTGTTCCATCCTCCACAAGAAGCGAGAACTTTTTTCTTGTTCTCGAGGCTCCGAGAAGAAAATGACGTCATTTTGTTCTCGCGGACGTGTTTGAGGACACGTCTTGACACATCAGGCTGGCAGAACTTTTTTCTTGCGGGGCTGCGAGAAGTGTCGTGTGATTGGTCGGACATGTGAGGTGGGCGTGGTTAACACGGAGAAAGCAGGAAGCGGAGTTGCTGCTTCCGTGTGTTTGCTGTTGCCGGCAAAACGGATTGTTTTGATAAAACAGCTGATCGAGGTGGTGAGAAAGTACGAACATTTTTACATGTGGCAATAAAACACTCGGACCCAGCCGCGTGCACGACCCGCCCTGCCGCGGACGAAGCTGCTCGTTAAATCTGAAACTAGAAACTCGGAGAGCGAAAACCTCCACCAAGCACGATGTTTAATAATCCTTTTAAAACATTCCTGGATCCAAACGGTGATCCTGATCACCACCAGAATGTAATCAGTTCTTCATTTTTACATTTGCAACAACTCTTGAAATATTTATAAAAATCCCTCCGTAACCTTTTAAGTCATCTTGAGCAAAAAGACGCCGGGAAAACAACCTCCTCGGCGGAGGTAACAACCGGGTTCATTGCATATAAAGCAGACATCCCCCCCCCCCCCGCAGTGATCCCTCCCCGCTGCAGACCTGCTTCTCGTGGAGTATTAAGCCTGCAGTCTGGGAACGAAGTACTCTGCTTGGTATATAAGGAACTATGAGGTCTTTGATATATAGTGGTGTCTGGTTGTGGAGGGCTTTATATGTAAGGAGAAGTATTTTAAATTCTATTCTAGATTCAACAGGCAGCCAATGAAGAGAGGCTAAAACTGGAGAAATATGATCTCTCATGCTGGTTCTGGTCAGGACTCTGGCTGCAGAATTCTGGATCAGCTGAAGGCTTTTCAGGGCATATTTAGGACAGCCCAGTAATAGAGAGTTACAGTAATCTAGTCTCGAAGTAACAAAAGCATGAACCAGTTTTTCTGCATCACTCTGAGACAGAATGTCCCTAATTTTGGCTATATTACGTAAATGAAAGAAGGCTGTTTTAGTAACCTGCTTAATATGTGGGCCAAAGGACAGGTCTGAATCCTTTTGGCCCACATATTGGCCCTTTATTTTAATCTTACTCTGAGTATTTAAGCTTTGAATACATTTTATTTATTTACACTGCAGAAATCGTAGGTATGTTAGACAAACGAATCTTTGACATTATCTGTAAAATTAACCTGACAATGTATTAAAAGATATTGTTCTGCAGGTGTTGCATGGAATTCTGTTTCCCTTCAGATTAAGTAACTTCATTATGATGTTTAGTTACTGTAAATGTCTTTGTTGCTCAGTTTGCATTTCACGTAATTGTCTTTTTTCTACATATTTTAGCTCTCAGAAATTGGAGTCATTAGCATCCATGTTTGTTTCTTCCAGGAGTTTTGGTTGGTGTCCGGCTCTTCGGCAGCAAGCAGCAGAGGTTACTAAAGGTAAATCAAAATGAGGGCTTTATTCATAAAATTAAATTATGTATAATTAAAAACATTACATATGAAAATAAATATTTCTGTAGCCGTAGGCAGTAAAGGTGTTTGACACTAAACTGCTGTCTGGTTGCACCAAGTCTCTCATAATTTAAGTTTTGTTTAGTTTTCGTCGTGTTTTTATGTTTTAGTTGGTTCTCCCTCTGCTCTTTTCTTACTTTACATTCCTGCTTGTCATCAGTCTTCACATCCCTGTTATATTCTCCCAGTTGTCACTCGTGTCCCTGTACGTACTTGTGTCATGCTTCCCAGTCTTAATGGCGTGAAAGAGCCACAGCAGTCGCAGCGTGTCCTTACACAGGTCTTCCCACAGTCATGCTGCCTGTTGGGTTAACCAGTGTGTCTGAGTGGTTGCTGACTCTCTGTGATGGACTGGTGACGTGTCCCCAGTCTGTTGCCTGTTGGCAGCGGGAAAAAGTTTTTTGGCCGTTCGTTGTCATGTACAGTTGTGCTCATATTTATTCATACCCTTTCATTAAAGAAGGAAATAAAAAATTGTTATGAAAATCATGACATTATTTTCTAATTCTGGTTCAATTGAAATATTTTTTAAAAAGCAAACATAAGATAATTTATTCCATCAGTCATAAAGTAATATTTAGTTGAAGAATCCTGTAATGTTTCCGCTCCAGTCAGGTGTTTTCTGTTCCTCTCAGTCAGACTTCTGCACCTGTTGACAGGTATTTTCTCCCACTGTTCAACAGAAAAGTGCTCTACTTTGTTCAGGACTGATTTGTTTGTTTGTTTTATTTTCTTTCTTTCTTCAACTCAGTTAAATGAAAAACAGTGTCTTATATTACTAAATTATATTTTTACAAATTTTTAGTTATTGCTCCTTTTTTAAGTCTCCAGTTATTTGAGTGACTGTTATAAATTCAGCTTTTCTTTAATGAAAGGGGATGAAGACATCTGAGTACAGCTGTATGGGTATTCTTTCCTGTCGTCGCTTATTATGGACAATATTCTGACAATCATCAGGTTTGTTTCATGGAACGCATGGTGGACAATAAAAGGTAAAAACACGTCAGTGTTTGACTTCGACGTTACTGGACGTCATATTAGCGATGAAAACGCGCCAGTCAGGTGTTTTTACAGGCAGAGCTTTAAGTCTCGGCTCCTTCACACCAACTCTTCTTCATGTTTCAGAGGCAGCAGAGTCAGTCGTCGTCCCCAGGAAGAAAACATGGTACGCCGCATTCCTTCTTCTTGTTTTTAAGTCTGTTTGGTGTCAAATCGTCCGCAAACGTGACATTTCATGTTTTCACTGCAACAGGAGCAAAGAGGCGGTTTTGGAGGCGTTGGCTTCAACCGTCAGCAGAGTGAGTTTTCACTCGCTTGTTTTTATAAAACAGCTTCTTCCTCTTTTCATTCCCCATGTTTTATTCTTCCCTCCAGGATCCGACTGCATATCCCTACCAGTTCCAGGATGACCCATACCTCTCTCCCAGGACTTCTGCTGAGTTCGTACGTCATCAAACAAAACCCAAACATTTATTATTTCCTTTTTCTTCCTGAATGGTTCCTGCCATGTTCAGTTTCTTTTGTTTGATCGGAGATTTTAGTTGAAATCCAGTTTTATTTTCATCCCTTAAATCTGTGAGATGCATTCAGACACACTGCGGCAGCTTTGCAGCTCGCCGTGCACCAAACGCTGAACATGGCAGGAAGACGAAGGGATGAACGTGCAGCAGCGTCTTTCCTCCTTGGCTTGTTTGTCGTGTAAAACACTAAACTCTGAGCCGCAACAGCTTCCTGTTCAGGCTCTGCGACGGCCAGACCAGACTTTTAAAGGTTTAAGATAAAAAGAAACTGAAAAGTCTTTTTTCTTTTTTACTCTGCAGTCAGTCGTCGGATTTCAGGATCTTTAACTTTTCCTGATGTTTTATCTCAGATTTGCTTTTAATGGATATAAAAGTAGTTTCCTCCCTGTAAGAGCGTAAGAGTGCCCCCTCCTGGCGAGGTGGCGGGCGTCCAGCGTGAGGCGGGTTCAGGCGGTCGCTGACGTTTTCGTCTTTCTCCCTGCAGAAGGTCTTCTCGCTCGCTCAGGAATCTGGCAGATCTGCAGCCAAATACTTCGTCAACGGCAATCCCAAGTTCTTCACCAGAGACTTTGCTGCGCCGCACGTACCCGTAAGAAACGTGCACGTGATGGGGTGGTGGAGGCGCCACGGGCAGCGGGGCTCATCGGGTGTGTGTTTGCAGTGTTTGATGCCGGAGTCGGTGTCGCTGCGTCTGGAGGAGGCGAGCGAGGAAGCGCTGAAGGAGCGGATAACCCTGAGGAGAGTGGCAGCAGCTGTGGACGTGTACGATCAGCTGCTGCAGGCCGGTGAGGTCTCACAGGAACGCCGCCTTTCTCCTGCAGAGCGCCGCGCTCCGCTCACGTCCATCCCGTTTCCCCCCCGCTGCAGGCACAGCCGTCTCCATGGAAACAACCCACGAGCTGCTGGACCTGATCTGTTTCTACGGCGACAGGGACCCTGTGGAGGACGGGGAGCCGTCGGCGGAGGACGCGGTGAGTCGATGCGTTCATCAGACACTGGCCGAGCCTGTCAGCTGCCGACATCTTTCCTCCCTCCGTCCTCGTCTTCCTCCACGATGCAGTTTGTCAGAACGACAGCTGTCAATCATTCTGATGGCAGACGTCCCTCCCTGTGTGGCGGCGGAGACGGCTGGTGGTTTCTGTGTAAACGTAGCAGCAGATGAGGCTGCAACCTCTCCATCTGCAGCGTGGAAACGTCTGTGTGTCGCCTTCAGGAGGACGGCGCAGACGAGGCGAAGAGACGGAGGCCGAAGACGCGTCGCGGGACGGAAATCCCGAAAGTCTCCTGGAAGGAAGACAACAACGCAGAGCGGATCTTCCAGCTGCTGCCGGAGCGGGACGCCCGCTGTTACTCGGCTCTGATCAGAGGGATGGTGAAGGTGGGACACCGTCGCCGCTGGTTTCAGCGTTTCTGTCCAGAATGTCAGTCTGTCTGTCTCCGTCTCCGCAGCACGGCGCGTACGCCAAGGCCTTCAGCACATACACAGACCTGCTGAACAACCGGCTGACGGGTGAGTCTACAGGACACGATGTTAAAACCATCAGGAGTCAAGTTTCTGTTTCAGACACAGCAAAGCAAACCCACATCCTGGTTCTTTCACAATAAAAGTCCTTGATTGTGGTTTGTCCCACTAAAAGTCTGAAAGCTTGTGTCTCCAGCTGACGTCCACACCTTCAACGCTCTGATCTCAGCGGCTCCGGATGTCCGAGAGAAATACAACGAGAAATGGGACGCCATCACCGTAAGTCGGGCGGCGCCTCGGTCTTTGTTGGCGCACACCTGAAAACACAAATAACAGAAGAAAACATTCACACAAGACGACCGCAGTCATAACAACGCCTCCGCCACACTGTGTGTGTCCGCAGGAGCTGCTGACTCACATGAACCAACAGAACGTCCGTCCCAACCTGCAGACCTTCAACGCCGTCCTGAAAGCTCTGAGACGCTGCGGATACGTGGCCAGAACACAAACTCTGCACACGCTGAACGAGATGAATGCGCTGGGCGTCGGTAAGCACACCAACACACACACACACACACACACACACACACAGCGAGATGTCCCTGTAAAGGCTGCTGTCACAGTGAAACGCCATCCTTTTATCTCCCACCGGTTGCCGTGGCGACAGCTCCCAGCCTGGCCTCCTACAACCACATCCTGGCCGCCTTTTTCCGATCAGGTACGGCCGTTCTGTTAAACTATGCTGCTGATGACTGCCTGTGAGCTGAACAGTCGTTTCCTCCTCAGCGTCCTCCGGCCCCAGCAACGTCGTCGTCTTAAAGAAAGTGATGACGGAGCTGGAAGGGAGGAGCTTCACCTGCCGAGACCCCGACGACGGTAAAACCTGCTGCGTGTGAAGCAAACGGCAACCGAAGCGCTGCGTTTTACTCACGCCGTCTTTTCTTTCTGCCTCCACAGTTCTGTTCTTCTCCAACGCCATGAGAGTCGTAAGTCTTCTGTTTCTCTGCTGGATCAATAAGTATTGACGAGTATCGGTTCTCTTTAAGTCCACAGAAACACCACAAGATGCAAACTTTTCTCCTCATTCAGTCTCTTTATTCTCCTTTTAGATCTGATGCAGAATTAAATTAAATTAAATTAAAAGAGCAAAAGACTGGAATTAAAAAATTAAATTAAAATAAATTAAATTTAAAGAGCAAAAGACTTGAATTAAAAAATTAAATTAAAAGAGCAAAAGACTGGAATTAAAAAATTAAATTAAAAGAGCAAAAGACTGGAATTAAAAAATTAAATTAAAAGAGCAAAAGACTGGAATTAAAAATGTAATTAAATTATATTGAATTAAATTTTTGAAAAATAAAAATTAAATTTATACCCTGAATAAAGAGAAATAAGCTGAAAAAATACCGGCATCAGTTTTTAAGGCAACAATTTGTTTTAATTCTGCAGAATCTGTAAAAATATGAGAAAAAGTTCCTTAATAACATAAAAAAATAAAATTTTACAGGTTGTTCCTTTTCTTCACCTTCTTCAGATTCGCTATCGTTTCCCTTCATCATCATTTTTCTTCTTTGTTTTTTCCTCTCCTCCTATGTTTCTCCTCTTTTTCCTTTTCTTCCTCTTCCTCCACATTTCTTCTTCTACTTCTTCTACTTATCCTTTTTCCCTCCTCCTCCTCCTAACGGATAGCCTCCTTCTCTGTCCTTATTCAGGGTTTGTGTTTTTAGATTTTATGTTTAACTTTCATATTTAGGTTTTATTTCATGTTTTATGTGAATCTGCTGCACAAACCTGCTTTTTAGATGCGTGTTATAAATAAAGTCTTCACCCTCGGGACCCCGTCTCTCTTTTAGGCGTGTTTTTTATGAAACAAGGGAAATAAAACGATAAAACATGTCAAATCCTCCTAAAAGCAGCGTCTGCAGACCAGCGGATGAGTTTTAAATAAAGCTTTGAATCAGCCGGAGTGACTGAGCTGTAAGGCTTCTGGGTTTTTACCTTCACAGCTTCATCAGGCAGGAAAACAGGTTTTCTCCTTCTGTTGGAAATGAAACAAACAAAAAGGAACGATCGACGATCAGATGCTGAAACATGCTAATCATCTGCTTCCTCCTCTCTGCACCTCTCAGTGTCTGGATAATAAAGATCTGGATCTGGGTTACAAAGTGCATGGTTTAGTGGAAGTCGGGGAGAACTGGAGGCTGCTGGGAGACTCCTTCCAACAGAGTATTTACTAGTAAGTTCTCCCCTTCAGCCGAGACTTCTTCTCCTCGTGGTCTTTAACCGACTCGTCCCGCTTCTCCTCCTGCAGCGGCCGCTTCTTCAACCTGCTGTGCATGATGGAGCAGGTCGACGTGGTGCTGAAGTGGTACAGACGCATCATCCCTTCGGTCAGTTTTACTGCAGTTGATCAGAGTTTATTGGTTTTCTGTGTGCAGACATGCAGCTCTGCATTTAGCTGGAAAAACCTGGATTGGAGGTTGAACTGGGTCTGTTTCTGCTTGCAGCTGTACTACCCCAACTCGCAGGGAATGAGGGACCTGCTGCAGGCCCTGGACACAGACGGCCGCCTCGACCTGCTGCCCAGCATATGGAAAGGTGAGCTGGATGCGTTTCATAGGTCCGTGTGCTCCGACAGCATTTCACCGCATCACATCGCAGCGCAGGATGAAAACTAAAAGGGATTAAAACGGTTCAAACTGGGATAGAAACGTTTTCCAGGACGGTTCTGTTGCAGGGAGGAGGAGGAGGAGGTAGAGACGAAGGTGTAGGCTGTGTCCTGGGAAGCTGTTTGCTGTGTTTTCACTACGGCTTTTGTCCCGATTCGATTCAATTCCGATTTTTTTGGGTGCCCATTTGATTTAAATTGCGATTCTCACAATTCTTCGATATTGCTGATTTTTGTAGATTAAAAACCAAATAAATGCATAAAACTTTTTTTTTTGTCATTTTTCTTGATTTCAATCAGGAAAAAACAACTCAGTAGCCAGACCATCATTCTGCTGCTGTAATGCTCAAGAAGACAAAAAATCCATTTTTTTAACAAAAAAAGTGATTTTAAAATTGTGAAGGAAAAAATCCCGATTTCTGATTTTTCGATTGGATTTTCCCACCCCTAGTTTTCACTCAGCATGTCGGAGATGGAAGCAGATGTTCCACTCAAAGCTTTAAAGCAAACAGTAGGAAAAAAACAAACTTTATTCCCTCCAGTGTGTAAATAACCAGGAACGGCGGTCCTTCCGCGCTGTTCCTTCTGGATACGATGGACAAGCTTCTAGTTTTCTGATGTTATGTAGCCTACACCGCTTTGTGAGTTTTATCTCTGAACTCGCGTTTCCTGGACTCAGGAGTCGACGGATGTTTAACTGCGTGGTCAGCGAAGCAGTGATATGAAATATCCTGCTTACAGAAGCGTGAGCTTGTACAGACAGGAAACACGGGGGGACAGGCTACCTCTGTCTGAGGACTGGTCTTCTGTAAACCGCTTCCATCTGGTGTGTTTTCCAGATATCAAGACTTTAGGCCATGACAACAAGGGGGAACTGGTGGAGGAGCTGCTCGGCCTGATGACCAGAGACAAACACAGTCCTGAGGTCTGGAGGAGGACGAACAAAAACCTGGGATTATTCCTAGAAGACGTCAGACCGATCTGTCTGTGTGTGTGTGTGTGTGTGTGTGTGTGTAGGTTCAGGAGGCCTTTGCTGAGTGTGCGCTGGACGTAAAGAGCGTTTATGATGGGATGGCGACTCTGGAGTGGAGCAGCGCCTCCCTGTCGCATGTCACCACCCTGCTGCTGCGGGCCAGCAGGACCCAGCGGGCCTGGTGAGGAACAACTGCAGGTCTGCTGCTGCGCTCTTACTCCGGCTAAATGTCCCACTTCACCTCCTTTTTCCTCTTGGCAGGGAGATGCTGCAGCTCTTCAAGGCTAAAAACAGAGTTCCTACGTAAGTCTGCACCCAACAGATCCAAAGTAATCTGATTACAGTGTAAACGACATGAAGATCTGAAGTTAGTCGGAGCAGTAAAATATCATTCCTCCCTCACACACTCATGTTTCACTTGTTTCATCTGTAAACAGATGTTTTCTGTTTTCTGGTAAATTTTTATAAATGAACATAAAAATCTGAATTATTTTATTTGTAAATGTTTTAAGCTTCATGACTTCGTTGTTTTCCAGTTTACCCAGTTGCTCCTGTGGGCTGGCTGGAGGTTTACTGGTGTAAATCGTAGTAAAGCTGCGTTTCCTTCCTTTCCTCCAGCGAGGAGCTGCTGAGCGACTTCCTGTCAGCGTGTCAGAGCAGCGGCGACTCCCAGAGGGCGGTGGAGCTGCTCCAGCTGTCTGCAGCCTTCTGTCTGCCAACGTCGGGGCTGGCCAAGCGAACGCTGGCGACGTTTGATCTGTCCGAGGAGCAGCGGTGAGGGGCCGACGTTAACCCGTTCCCAGCTAAACCAACCCGTTCCCAGCTAAACCAACCCGTTCCTAGTTAACTGTTTCCAGCTAAACCAACCCGTTCCTAGTTAACTGTTCCCAGTTAAACCAACCTGTTCCCAGCTAAACCAACCCGTTCCCAGCTAAACCAACCCGTTCCTAGTTAACTGTTCCCAGCTAAACCAACCCGTTCCTAGTTAACTGTTCCCAGTTAAACCAACCTGTTCCCAGCTAAACCAACCAGTTCCTAGTTAACTGTTCCTAGTTAAACCAACCTGTTCCCAGTTAAGCCAACCTGTTCCCAGTTAACTGTTCCCAGTTAAGCCAACCTGTTCCCAGTTAACTATTCCCAGTTAAGCCAACCTGTACCCAGTTAGCTGTTCCCAGTTAAGCCAACCTGTTACCAGCTAAGCCAACCCGTTCCCAGTTAACTGTTCCCAGTTAAGCCAACCCGTTCCCAGTTAACTGTTCCCAGTTAAGCCAACCCGTTCCCAGTTAATTGTTCCCCTTTAAACCAACCCGTTCCCAGTTAACTGTTCCCAGTTAAACCAACCTGTTCCCAGTTAAGCCAACCTGTTCCTTGTTAACTATTCCCAGTTAAGCCAACCCATTACCAGTTAAGCCAACCTGTTCCCAGTTAACTGTTCCCAGTTAAACCAACCTGTTCCCTGTTAAACCTACCTATTCCCAGTTAACTGTTCCCCTTTAAACCAACCCATTCCTAGTTAACTGTTCCCAGTTAAACCAACCTGTTCCCAGATAAGCCAACCTGTACCCAGTTAACTGTTCCCAGTTAAGCCAACCCGTTACCAGTTAAGCCAACCTGTTCCCAGTTAACTGTTCCCAGTTAAGCCAACCTGTTCCCAGTTAACTGTTCCCAGTTAAGCCAACCCATTACCAGTTAAGCCAACCTGTTACCAGCTAAGCCAACCTGTTCCCAGTTAACTGTTCCCAGTTAAACCAACCTGTTCCCAGTTAAGCCAACCCATTACCAGTTAAGCCAACCTGTTACCAGTTAAGCCAACCTGTTCCCAGTTAACTGTTCCCAGTTAAGCCAACCTGTTCCCAGTTAACTGTTCCCAGTTAAGCCAACCCATTACCAGTTAAGCCAAC
Organism: Telmatherina bonti; assembly: GCF_933228915.1. Taxonomy (NCBI): domain Eukaryota; kingdom Metazoa; phylum Chordata; class Actinopteri; order Atheriniformes; family Telmatherinidae; genus Telmatherina; species Telmatherina bonti. Next base: position 37,646,521 of record NC_136610.1, on the reverse strand, counting down.
CTGTTACCAGCTAAGCCAACCTGTTCCCAGTTAACTGTTCCCAGTTAAACCAACCTGTTCCCAGTTAAGCCAACCCGTTCCCAGTTAACTGTTCCAAGTTAAGCCAACCTGTTCCCAGTTAACTGTTCCCAGTTAAGCCAACCCATTACCAGTTAAGCCAACCTGTTACCAGCTAAGCCTACCTATTCCCAGTTAACTGTTCCCCTTTAAACCAACCCATTCCTAGTTAACTGTTCCCGGTTAAACCAACCTGTTCCCAGTTAAGCCAACCTGTACCCAGTTAACTGTTCCCAGTTAAGCCAACCCGTTACCAGTTAAGCCAACCTGTTACCAGCTAAGCCAACCTGTTCCCAGTTAACTGTTCCCAGTTAAGCCAACCTGTTCCCAGTTAACTGTTCCCAGTTAAGCCAACCCATTACCAGTTAAGCCAACCTGTTACCAGCTAAGCCAACCTGTTCCCAGTTAACTGTTCCCAGTTAAACCAACCTGTTCCCAGTTAAACGAACCTGTTCCCAGTTAAGCCAACCTGTTCCCAGTTAACTGTTCCCAGTTAAGCCAACCCATTACCAGTTAAGCCAACCTGTTACCAGTTAAGCCAACCCCTTACCAGTTAAGCCAACCTGTTCCCAGTTAACTGTTCCCAGTTAAGCCAACCCATTACCAGTTAAGCCAACCTGTTACCAGCTAAGCCAACCCGTTCCCAGTTAACTGTTCCCAGTTAAGCCAACCTGTTACCAGTTAAGCCAACCTGTTCCCAGTTAACTGTTCCCAGTTAAGCCAACCCATTACCAGTTAAGCCAACCCGTTACCAGCTAAGCATACCTATTCCCAGTTAACTGTTCCCCTTTAAACCAACCCATTCCTAGTTAACTGTTCCCGGTTAAACCAACCTGTTCCCAGTTAAGCCAACCTGTACCCAGTTAACTGTTCCCAGTTAAGCCAACCCGTTACCAGTTAACTGTTCCCAGTTAAGCCAACCTGTTACCAGCTAAGCCAACCTGTTCCCAGTTAAGCCAACCTGTTCCCAGTTAACTGTTCCCAGTTAAGCCAACCCATTACCAGTTAAGCCAACCTGTTACCAGCTAAGCCAACCTGTTCCCAGTTAACTGTTCCCCTTTAAACCAACCCGTTCCTAGTTAACTGTTCCCAGTTAAACCAACCTGTTCCCAGTTAAGCCAACCTGTACCCAGTTAACTGTTCCCAGTTAAGCCAACCCGTTACCAGTTAAGCCAACCTGTTACCAGCTAAGCCAACCTGTTCCCAGTTAAACCAACCTGTTCCCAGTTAACTGTTCCCAGTTAAGCCAACCTGTTCCCAGTTAAACCAACCCGTTCCCAGTTAAACCAACCCATTCCTAGTTAACTGTTCCCAGTTAAGCCAACCTGTTACCAGCTAAGCCAACCCGTTCCCAGTTAACTGTTCCCAGTTAAGCCAACCCGTTCCCAGTTAACTGTTCCCAGTTAAGCCAACCCATTCCCAGTTAACTGTTCCCAGTTAAACCAACCTGTTCCCAGTTAAGCCAACCTGTTCCTTGTTAACTATTCCCAGTTAAGCCAACCCATTACCAGTTAAGCCAACCTGTTCCCAGCTAAGCCAACCCATTCCTAGTTAACTGTTCCCAGTTAAACCAACCTGTTCCCAGTTAAGCCAACCTGTACCCAGTTAACTGTTCCCAGTTAAGCCAACCCGTTACCAGTTAAGCCAACCTGTTACCAACTAAGCCAACCTGTTCCCAGTTAACTGTTCCCAGTTAAACCAACCTGTTCCCAGTTAAGCCAACCCATTACCAGTTAAGCCAACCTGTTACCAGTTAAGCCAACCTGTTCCCAGTTAACTGTTCCCAGTTAAGCCAACCTGTTCCCAGTTAACTGTTCCCAGTTAAGCCAACCCATTACCAGTTAAGCCAACCTGTTACCAGCTAAGCCAACCTGTTCCCAGTTAACTGTTCCCAGTTAAACCAACCTGTTCCCAGTTAAACGAACCTGTTCCCAGTTAAGCCAACCTGTTCCCAGTTAACTGTTCCCAGTTAAGCCAACCCATTACCAGTTAAGCCAACCCGTTACCAGTTAAGCCAACCCATTACCAGTTAAGCCAACCTGTTCCCAGTTAACTGTTCCCAGTTAAGCCAACCCATTACCAGTTAAGCCAACCTGTTACCAGCTAAGCCAACCCGTTCCCAGTTAACTGTTCCCAGTTAAGCCAACCTGTTACCAGTTAAGCCAACCTGTTCCCAGTTAACTGTTCCCAGTTAAGCCAACCCATTACCAGTTAAGCCAACCTGTTACCAGCTAAGCCTACCTATTCACAGTTAACTGTTCCCCTTTAAACCAACCCATTCCTAGTTAACTGTTCCCGGTTAAACCAACCTGTTCCCAGTTAACTGTTCCCAGTTAAGCCAACCTGTTCCCAGTTAACTGTTCCCAGTTAAGCCAACCCATTACCAGTTAAGCCAACCTGTTACCAGCTAAGCCAACCTGTTCCCAGTTAACTGTTCCCAGTTAAACCAACCTGTTCCCAGTTAAGCCAACCCATTACCAGTTAAGCCAACCTGTTACCAGTTAAGCCAACCTGTTCCCAGTTAACTGTTCCCAGTTAAGCCAACCTGTTCCCAGTTAACTGTTCCCAGTTAAGCCAACCCATTACCAGTTAAGCCAACCTGTTACCAGCTAAGCCAACCTGTTCCCAGTTAACTGTTCCCAGTTAAACCAACCTGTTCCCAGTTAAGCCAACCTGTTCCCAGTTAACTGTTCCCAGTTAAGCCAACCCATTACCAGTTAAGCCAACCTGTTACCAGTTAAGCCAACCTGTTCCCAGTTAACTGTTCCCAGTTAAGCCAACCTGTTCCCAGTTAACTGTTCCCAGTTAAGCCAACCCATTACCAGTTAAGCCAACCTGTTACCAGCTAAGCCTACCTATTCCCAGTTAACTGTTCCCCTTTAAACCAACCCATTCCTAGTTAACTGTTCCCGGTTAAACCAACCTGTTCCCAGTTAAGCCAACCTGTACCCAGTTAACTGTTCCCAGTTAAGCCAACCCGTTACCAGTTAAGCCAACCTGTTACCAGCTAAGCCAACCTGTTCCCAGTTAACTGTTCCCAGTTAAACCAACCTGTTCCCAGTTAAACGAACCTGTTCCCAGTTAAGCCAACCTGTTCCCAGTTAACTGTTCCCAGTTAAGCCAACCCATTACCAGTTAAGCCAACCTGTTACCAGTTAAGCCAACCCATTACCAGTTAAGCCAACCTGTTCCCAGTTAACTGTTCCCAGTTAAGCCAACCCATTACCAGTTAAGCCAACCTGTTACCAGCTAAGCCAACCCGTTCCCAGTTAACTGTTCCCAGTTAAGCCAACCTGTTACCAGTTAAGCCAACCTGTTCCCAGTTAACTGTTCCCAGTTAAGCCAACCTGTTCCCAGTTAAACCAACCCGTTCCCAGTTAAACCAACCCATTCCTAGTTAACTGTTCCCAGTTAAGCCAACCTGTTACCAGCTAAGCCAACCCGTTCCCAGTTAACTGTTCCCCTTTAAACCAACCCGTTCCTAGTTAACTGTTCCCAGTTAAACCAACCTGTTCCCAGTTAAGCCAACCTGTACCCAGTTAACTGTTCCCAGTTAAGCCAACCCGTTACCAGTTAACTGTTCCCAGTTAAGCCAACCTGTTACCAGCTAAGCCAACCTGTTCCCAGTTAACTGTTCCCAGTTAAGCCAACCTGTTCCCAGTTAACTGTTCCCAGTTAAGCCAACCCATTACCAGTTAAGCCAACCTGTTACCAGCTAAGCCAACCTGTTCCCAGTTAACTGTTCCCCTTTAAACCAACCCGTTCCTAGTTAACTGTTCCCAGTTAAACCAACCTGTTCCCAGTTAAGCCAACCTGTACCCAGTTAACTGTTCCCAGTTAAGCCAACCCGTTACCAGTTAAGCCAACCTGTTACCAGCTAAGCCAACCTGTTCCCAGTTAAACCAACCTGTTCCCAGTTAACTGTTCCCAGTTAAGCCAACCTGTTCCCAGTTAAACCAACCCGTTCCCAGTTAAACCAACCCATTCCTAGTTAACTGTTCCCAGTTAAGCCAACCTGTTACCAGCTAAGCCAACCCGTTCCCAGTTAACTGTTCCCAGTTAAGCCAACCCGTTCCCAGTTAACTGTTCCCAGTTAAGCCAACCCATTCCCAGTTAACTGTTCCCAGTTAAACCAACCTGTTCCCAGTTAAGCCAACCTGTTCCTTGTTAACTATTCCCAGTTAAGCCAACCCATTACCAGTTAAGCCAACCTGTTCCCAGCTAAGCCAACCCATTCCTAGTTAACTGTTCCCAGTTAAACCAACCTGTTCCCAGTTAAGCCAACCTGTACCCAGTTAACTGTTCCCAGTTAAGCCAACCCGTTACCAGTTAAGCCAACCTGTTACCAGCTAAGCCAACCTGTTCCCAGTTAACTGTTCCCAGTTAAGCCAACCTGTTCCCAGTTAACTGTTCCCAGTTAAGCCAACCCATTACCAGTTAAGCCAACCTGTTACCAGCTAAGCCAACCTGTTCCCAGTTAACTGTTCCCCTTTAAACCAACCCGTTCCTAGTTAACTGTTCCCAGTTAAACCAACCTGTTCCCAGTTAAGCCAACCTGTACCCAGTTAACTGTTCCCAGTTAAGCCAACCCGTTACCAGTTAAGCCAACCTGTTACCAGCTAAGCCAACCTGTTCCCAGTTAAACCAACCTGTTCCCAGTTAACTGTTCCCAGTTAAGCCAACCTGTTCCCAGTTAAACCAACCCGTTCCCAGTTAAACCAACCCATTCCTAGTTAACTGTTCCCAGTTAAGCCAACCTGTTACCAGCTAAGCCAACCCGTTCCCAGTTAACTGTTCCCCTTTAAACCAACCCGTTCCTAGTTAACTGTTCCCAGTTAAACCAACCTGTTCCCAGTTAAGCCAACCTGTACCCAGTTAACTGTTCCCAGTTAAGCCAACCCGTTACCAGTTAAGCCAACCTGTTACCAGCTAAGCCAACCTGTTCCCAGTTAAACCAACCTGTTCCCAGTTAACTGTTCCCAGTTAAGCCAACCTGTTCCCAGTTAAACCAACCCGTTCCCAGTTAAACCAACCCATTCCTAGTTAACTGTTCCCAGTTAAGCCAACCTGTTACCAGCTAAGCCAACCCGTTCCCAGTTAACTGTTCCCAGTTAAGCCAACCCGTTCCCAGTTAACTGTTCCCAGTTAAGCCAACCCATTCCCAGTTAACTGTTCCCAGTTAAACCAACCTGTTCCCAGTTAAGCCAACCTGTTCCTTGTTAACTATTCCCAGTTAAGCCAACCCATTACCAGTTAAGCCAACCCATTACCAGTTAAGCCAACCTGTTCCCAGTTAACTGTTCCCAGTTAAGCCAACCCATTACCAGTTAAGCCAACCTGTTACCAGCTAAGCCAACCCGTTCCCAGTTAACTGTTCCCAGTTAAGCCAACCTGTTACCAGTTAAGCCAACCTGTTCCCAGTTAACTGTTCCCAGTTAAGCCAACCCATTACCAGTTAAGCCAACCTGTTACCAGCTAAGCCTACCTATTCCCAGTTAACTGTTCCCCTTTAAACCAACCCATTCCTAGTTAACTGTTCCCGGTTAAACCAACCTGTTCCCAGTTAACTGTTCCCAGTTAAGCCAACCTGTTCCCAGTTAACTGTTCCCAGTTAAGCCAACCCATTACCAGTTAAGCCAACCTGTTACCAGCTAAGCCAACCTGTTCCCAGTTAACTGTTCCCAGTTAAACCAACCTGTTCCCAGTTAAGCCAACCCATTACCAGTTAAGCCAACCTGTTACCAGTTAAGCCAACCTGTTCCCAGTTAACTGTTCCCAGTTAAGCCAACCTGTTCCCAGTTAACTGTTCCCAGTTAAGCCAACCCATTACCAGTTAAGCCAACCTGTTACCAGCTAAGCCAACCGTTTCCCAGTTAACTGTTCCCAGTTAAACCAACCTGTTCCCAGTTAAGCCAACCTGTTCCCAGTTAACTGTTCCCAGTTAAGCCAACCCATTACCAGTTAAGCCAACCTGTTCCCAGTTAACTGTTCCCAGTTAAGCCAACCTGTTCCCAGTTAACTGTTCCCAGTTAAGCCAACCCATTACCAGTTAAGCCAACCTGTTACCAGCTAAGCCTACCTATTCCCAGTTAACTGTTCCCCTTTAAACCAACCCATTCCTAGTTAACTGTTCCCGGTTAAACCAACCTGTTCCCAGTTAAGCCAACCTGTACCCAGTTAACTGTTCCCAGTTAAGCCAACCCGTTACCAGTTAAGCCAACCTGTTACCAGCTAAGCCAACCTGTTCCCAGTTAACTGTTCCCAGTTAAGCCAACCTGTTCCCAGTTAACTGTTCCCAGTTAAGCCAACCCATTACCAGTTAAGCCAACCCATTACCAGTTAAGCCAACCTGTTACCAGCTAAGCCAACCTGTTCCCAGTTAACTGTTCCCAGTTAAACCAACCTGTTCCCAGTTAAACCAACCTGTTCCCAGTTAAGCCAACCTGTTCCCAGTTAACTGTTCCCAGTTAAGCCAACCCATTACCAGTTAAGCCAACCTGTTACCAGTTAAGCCAACCCATTACCAGTTAAGCCAACCTGTTCCCAGTTAACTGTTCCCAGTTAAGCCAACCCATTACCAGTTAAGCCAACCTGTTACCAGCTAAGCCAACCCGTTCCCAGTTAACTGTTCCCAGTTAAGCCAACCTGTTACCAGTTAAGCCAACCTGTTCCCAGTTAACTGTTCCCAGTTAAGCCAACCCATTACCAGTTAAGCCAACCTGTTACCAGCTAAGCCTACCTATTCCCAGTTAACTGTTCCCCTTTAAACCAACCCATTCCTAGTTAACTGTTCCCGGTTAAACCAACCTGTTCCCAGTTAAGCCAACCTGTACCCAGTTAACTGTTCCCAGTTAAGCCAACCCGTTACCAGTTAACTGTTCCCAGTTAAGCCAACCTGTTACCAGCTAAGCCAACCTGTTCCCAGTTAACTGTTCCCAGTTAAGCCAACCTGTTCCCAGTTAACTGTTCCCAGTTAAGCCAACCCATTACCAGTTAAGCCAACCTGTTACCAGCTAAGCCAACCTGTTCCCAGTTAACTGTTCCCCTTTAAACCAACCCGTTCCTAGTTAACTGTTCCCAGTTAAACCAACCTGTTCCCAGTTAAGCCAACCTGTACCCAGTTAACTGTTCCCAGTTAAGCCAACCCGTTACCAGTTAAGCCAACCTGTTACCAGCTAAGCCAACCTGTTCCCAGTTAAACCAACCTGTTCCCAGTTAACTGTTCCCAGTTAAGCCAACCTGTTCCCAGTTAAACCAACCCGTTCCCAGTTAAACCAACCCATTCCATGTTAACTGTTCCCAGTTAAGCCAACCTGTTACCAGCTAAGCCAACCCGTTCCCAGTTAACTGTTCCCAGTTAAGCCAACCCGTTCCCAGTTAACTGTTCCCAGTTAAACCAACCTGTTCCCAGTTAAGCCAACCTGTTCCTTGTTAACTATTCCCAGTTAAGCCAACCCATTACCAGTTAAGCCAACCTGTTCCCAGCTAAGCCAACCCATTCCTAGTTAACTGTTCCCAGTTAAACCAACCTGTTCCCAGTTAAGCCAACCTGTACCCAGTTAACTGTTCCCAGTTAAGCCAACCCGTTACCAGTTAAGCCAACCTGTTACCAACTAAGCCAACCTGTTCCCAGTTAACTGTTCCCAGTTAAACCAACCTGTTCCCAGTTAAGCCAACCTGTTCCCAGTTAACTGTTCCCAGTTAAGCCAACCCATTACCAGTTAAGCCAACCTGTTCCCAGCTAAGCCAACCTGTTCCCAGTTAAACCAACCTGTTCCCAGTTAAGCCTACCTGTTCCCAATTAACTGTTCCCCTTTAAACCAACCCGTTCCTAGTTAACTGTTCCCAGTTAAACCAACCTGTTCCCAGTTAAGCCAACCTGTACCCAGTTAACTGTTCCCAGTTAAGCCAACCCGTTACCAGTTAAGCCAACCTGTTACCAGCTAAGCCAACCTGTTCCCAGTTAAACCAACCTGTTCCCAGTTAAGCCAACCTGTTCCCAGTTAAACCAACCTGTTCCCAGTTAAACCAACCCATTCCTAGTTAACTGTTCCCAGTTAAACCAACCTGTTCCCAGTTAAGCCTACCTGGTCCCAGTTAACTGTTCCCAGTTAAACCAACCTGTTCCCAGTTAACTGTTCCCAGTCAATCCAACCTTTTTCCAGTTAACTGTTCCAAGTTAAGCCCACCTGTTCCCAGTTAAGCCAACCTGTACCCAGTTAACTGTTCCCAGTTAAGCCAACCCGTTACCAGTTAAGTCAACCTGTTACCAGCTAAGCCAACCTGTTCCCAGTTAACTGTTCCCAGTTAAGCCAACCCGTTCCCAGTTAACTGTTCCCAGTCAAGCCAACCCGTTCCCAGTTAACTGTTCCCAGTTAAACCAACCCGTTACCAGTTAAGCCAACCTGTTCCCAGTTAAGCCAACCTGTTCCTAGTTAACTATTCCCAGTTAAGCCAACCTGTACCCAGTTAACTGTTCCCAGTAAAGCCAACCCATTACCAGTTAAGCCTACCTGTTCCCAGTTAACTGTTCCCAGTTAAACCAACCTGTTCCCAGCTAAGCCTACCTGTTCCCAGTTAAGCCAACCTGTTCCCAGTTAAGCCTACCTGTTCCCAGTTAAGCCTACCTGTTCCCAGTTAACTGTCCTCAGTTAAGCCTACCTGTTCCGAGTTAAGCCTACCTTTTCCCAGTTAACTGTTCCCAGTTAACTGTTCCCAGTTAAGCCTACCTGTTCCGAGTTAAGCCTACCTGTTCCTAGTTAAGCCTACCTGTTTCCAGTTAACTGTTCCCAGTTAAGCCTACCTGTTCCTAGTTAAGCCTACCTTTTCCCAGTTAAGCCAACCTGTTCCCAGTTAACTGTTCCCAGTTAACTGTTCCCAGTTAAGCCTACCTGTTCCGAGTTAAGCCTACCTGTTCCTAGTTAAGCCTACCTGTTTCCAGTTAACTGTTCCCAGTTAAGCCTACCTGTTCCTAGTTAAGCCTACCTTTTCCCAGTTGAGCCAACCTGTTCCCAGTTAACTGTTCTCAGTTAAACCAACCCGTTCCCAGTTAACTGTTCCCAGTTAAACCAACCTGTTCCCAGTTAACTGTTCCTAGTTAAACCAGCCTGTTCCCAGTTAAGCCAACCTGTTCCCAGTTAACTGTTACCAGTTAAGCCAACCTGTTACCAGCTAAGCCAACCTGTTCCCAGTTAACTGTTCCCAGTTAAGCCTACCTGTTCCCAGTTAACTGTTCCCAGTTAACTGTTCCCAGTTAAGCCAACCCATTACCAGTTAAGCCAACCTGTTACCAGCTAAGCCAACCTGTTCCCAGTTAACTGTTCCCAGTTAAACCAACCTGTTCCCAGTTAAGCCAACCTGTTCCCAGTTAACTGTTCCCAGTTAAGCCAACCCATTACCAGTTAAGCCAACCTGTTACCAGTTAAGCCAACCTGTTCCCAGTTAACTGTTCCCAGTTAAGCCAACCTGTTCCCAGTTAACTGTTCCCAGTTAAGCCAACCCATTACCAGTTAAGCCAACCTGTTACCAGCTAAGCCTACCTATTCCCAGTTAACTGTTCCCCTTTAAACCAACCCATTCCTAGTTAACTGTTCCCGGTTAAACCAACCTGTTCCCAGTTAAGCCAACCTGTACCCAGTTAACTGTTCCCAGTTAAGCCAACCCGTTACCAGTTAAGCCAACCTGTTACCAGCTAAGCCAACCTGTTCCCAGTTAACTGTTCCCAGTTAAACCAACCTGTTCCCAGTTAAACGAACCTGTTCCCAGTTAAGCCAACCTGTTCCCAGTTAACTGTTCCCAGTTAAGCCAACCCATTACCAGTTAAGCCAACCTGTTACCAGTTAAGCCAACCCATTACCAGTTAAGCCAACCTGTTCCCAGTTAACTGTTCCCAGTTAAGCCAACCCATTACCAGTTAAGCCAACCTGTTACCAGCTAAGCCAACCCGTTCCCAGTTAACTGTTCCCAGTTAAGCCAACCTGTTACCAGTTAAGCCAACCTGTTCCCAGTTAACTGTTCCCAGTTAAGCCAACCCATTACCAGTTAAGCCAACCCGTTACCAGCTAAGCATACCTATTCCCAGTTAACTGTTCCCCTTTAAACCAACCCATTCCTAGTTAACTGTTCCCGGTTAAACCAACCTGTTCCCAGTTAAGCCAACCTGTACCCAGTTAACTGTTCCCAGTTAAGCCAACCCGTTACCAGTTAACTGTTCCCAGTTAAGCCAACCTGTTACCAGCTAAGCCAACCTGTTCCCAGTTAACTGTTCCCAGTTAAGCCAACCTGTTCCCAGTTAACTGTTCCCAGTTAAGCCAACCCATTACCAGTTAAGCCAACCTGTTACCAGCTAAGCCAACCTGTTCCCAGTTAACTGTTCCCCTTTAAACCAACCCGTTCCTAGTTAACTGTTCCCAGTTAAACCAACCTGTTCCCAGTTAAGCCAACCTGTACCCAGTTAACTGTTCCCAGTTAAGCCAACCCGTTACCAGTTAAGCCAACCTGTTACCAGCTAAGCCAACCTGTTCCCAGTTAAACCAACCTGTTCCCAGTTAACTGTTCCCAGTTAAGCCAACCTGTTCCCAGTTAAACCAACCCGTTCCCAGTTAAACCAACCCATTCCTAGTTAACTGTTCCCAGTTAAGCCAACCTGTTACCAGCTAAGCCAACCCGTTCCCAGTTAACTGTTCCCAGTTAAGCCAACCCGTTCCCAGTTAACTGTTCCCAGTTAAGCCAACCCATTCCCAGTTAACTGTTCCCAGTTAAACCAACCTGTTCCCAGTTAAGCCAACCTGTTCCTTGTTAACTATTCCCAGTTAAGCCAACCCATTACCAGTTAAGCCAACCTGTTCCCAGCTAAGCCAACCCATTCCTAGTTAACTGTTCCCAGTTAAACCAACCTGTTCCCAGTTAAGCCAACCTGTACCCAGTTAACTGTTCCCAGTTAAGCCAACCCGTTACCAGTTAAGCCAACCTGTTACCAGCTAAGCCAACCTGTTCCCAGTTAACTGTTCCCAGTTAAGCCAACCTGTTCCCAGTTAACTGTTCCCAGTTAAGCCAACCCATTACCAGTTAAGCCAACCTGTTACCAGCTAAGCCAACCTGTTCCCAGTTAACTGTTCCCCTTTAAACCAACCCGTTCCTAGTTAACTGTTCCCAGTTAAACCAACCTGTTCCCAGTTAAGCCAACCTGTACCCAGTTAACTGTTCCCAGTTAAGCCAACCCGTTACCAGTTAAGCCAACCTGTTACCAGCTAAGCCAACCTGTTCCCAGTTAAACCAACCTGTTCCCAGTTAACTGTTCCCAGTTAAGCCAACCTGTTCCCAGTTAAACCAACCCGTTCCCAGTTAAACCAACCCATTCCTAGTTAACTGTTCCCAGTTAAGCCAACCTGTTACCAGCTAAGCCAACCCGTTCCCAGTTAACTGTTCCCAGTTAAGCCAACCCGTTCCCAGTTAACTGTTCCCAGTTAAGCCAACCCATTCCCAGTTAACTGTTCCCAGTTAAACCAACCTGTTCCCAGTTAAGCCAACCTGTTCCTTGTTAACTATTCCCAGTTAAGCCAACCCATTACCAGTTAAGCCAACCTGTTCCCAGCTAAGCCAACCCATTCCTAGTTAACTGTTCCCAGTTAAACCAACCTGTTCCCAGTTAAGCCAACCTGTACCCAGTTAACTGTTCCCAGTTAAGCCAACCCGTTACCAGTTAAGCCAACCTGTTACCAACTAAGCCAACCTGTTCCCAGTTAACTGTTCCCAGTTAAACCAACCTGTTCCCAGTTAAGCCAACCCATTACCAGTTAAGCCAACCTGTTACCAGTTAAGCCAACCTGTTCCCAGTTAACTGTTCCCAGTTAAGCCAACCTGTTCCCAGTTAACTGTTCCCAGTTAAGCCAACCCATTACCAGTTAAGCCAACCTGTTACCAGCTAAGCCAACCTGTTCCCAGTTAACTGTTCCCAGTTAAACCAACCTGTTCCCAGTTAAACGAACCTGTTCCCAGTTAAGCCAACCTGTTCCCAGTTAACTGTTCCCAGTTAAGCCAACCCATTACCAGTTAAGCCAACCTGTTACCAGTTAAGCCAACCTGTTCCCAGTTAACTGTTCCCAGTTAAGCCAACCCATTACCAGTTAAGCCAACCTGTTACCAGCTAAGCCAACCCGTTCCCAGTTAACTGTTCCCAGTTAAGCCAACCTGTTACCAGTTAAGCCAACCTGTTCCCAGTTAACTGTTCCCAGTTAAGCCAACCCATTACCAGTTAAGCCAACCTGTTACCAGCTAAGCCTACCTATTCCCAGTTAACTGTTCCCCTTTAAACCAACCCATTCCTAGTTAACTGTTCCCGGTTAAACCAACCTGTTCCCAGTTAACTGTTCCCAGTTAAGCCAACCTGTTCCCAGTTAACTGTTCCCAGTTAAGCCAACCCATTACCAGTTAAGCCAACCTGTTACCAGCTAAGCCAACCTGTTCCCAGTTAACTGTTCCCAGTTAAACCAACCTGTTCCCAGTTAAGCCAACCCATTACCAGTTAAGCCAACCTGTTACCAGTTAAGCCAACCTGTTCCCAGTTAACTGTTCCCAGTTAAGCCAACCTGTTCCCAGTTAACTGTTCCCAGTTAAGCCAACCCATTACCAGTTAAGCCAACCTGTTACCAGCTAAGCCAACCTGTTCCCAGTTAACTGTTCCCAGTTAAACCAACCTGTTCCCAGTTAAGCCAACCTGTTCCCAGTTAACTGTTCCCAGTTAAGCCAACCCATTACCAGTTAAGCCAACCTGTTACCAGTTAAGCCAACCTGTTCCCAGTTAACTGTTCCCAGTTAAGCCAACCTGTTCCCAGTTAACTGTTCCCAGTTAAGCCAACCCATTACCAGTTAAGCCAACCTGTTACCAGCTAAGCCTACCTATTCCCAGTTAACTGTTCCCCTTTAAACCAACCCATTCCTAGTTAACTGTTCCCGGTTAAACCAACCTGTTCCCAGTTAAGCCAACCTGTACCCAGTTAACTGTTCCCAGTTAAGCCAACCCGTTACCAGTTAAGCCAACCTGTTACCAGCTAAGCCAACCTGTTCCCAGTTAACTGTTCCCAGTTAAACCAACCTGTTCCCAGTTAAACGAACCTGTTCCCAGTTAAGCCAACCTGTTCCCAGTTAACTGTTCCCAGTTAAGCCAACCCATTACCAGTTAAGCCAACCTGTTACCAGTTAAGCCAACCCATTACCAGTTAAGCCAACCTGTTCCCAGTTAACTGTTCCCAGTTAAGCCAACCCATTACCAGTTAAGCCAACCTGTTACCAGCTAAGCCAACCCGTTCCCAGTTAACTGTTCCCAGTTAAGCCAACCTGTTACCAGTTAAGCCAACCTGTTCCCAGTTAACTGTTCCCAGTTAAGCCAACCCATTACCAGTTAAGCCAACCCGTTACCAGCTAAGCATACCTATTCCCAGTTAACTGTTCCCCTTTAAACCAACCCATTCCTAGTTAACTGTTCCCGGTTAAACCAACCTGTTCCCAGTTAAGCCAACCTGTACCCAGTTAACTGTTCCCAGTTAAGCCAACCCGTTACCAGTTAACTGTTCCCAGTTAAGCCAACCTGTTACCAGCTAAGCCAACCTGTTCCCAGTTAACTGTTCCCAGTTAAGCCAACCTGTTCCCAGTTAACTGTTCCCAGTTAAGCCAACCCATTACCAGTTAAGCCAACCTGTTACCAGCTAAGCCAACCTGTTCCCAGTTAACTGTTCCCCTTTAAACCAACCCGTTCCTAGTTAACTGTTCCCAGTTAAACCAACCTGTTCCCAGTTAAGCCAACCTGTACCCAGTTAACTGTTCCCAGTTAAGCCAACCCGTTACCAGTTAAGCCAACCTGTTACCAGCTAAGCCAACCTGTTCCCAGTTAAACCAACCTGTTCCCAGTTAACTGTTCCCAGTTAAGCCAACCTGTTCCCAGTTAAACCAACCCGTTCCCAGTTAAACCAACCCATTCCTAGTTAACTGTTCCCAGTTAAGCCAACCTGTTACCAGCTAAGCCAACCCGTTCCCAGTTAACTGTTCCCAGTTAAGCCAACCCGTTCCCAGTTAACTGTTCCCAGTTAAGCCAACCCATTCCCAGTTAACTGTTCCCAGTTAAACCAACCTGTTCCCAGTTAAGCCAACCTGTTCCTTGTTAACTATTCCCAGTTAAGCCAACCCATTACCAGTTAAGCCAACCCATTACCAGTTAAGCCAACCTGTTCCCAGTTAACTGTTCCCAGTTAAGCCAACCTGTTACCAGCTAAGCCAACCCGTTCCCAGTTAACTGTTCCCAGTTAAGCCAACCTGTTACCAGTTAAGCCAACCTGTTCCCAGTTAACTGTTCCCAGTTAAGCCAACCCATTACCAGTTAAGCCAACCTGTTACCAGCTAAGCCTACCTATTCCCAGTTAACTGTTCCCCTTTAAACCAACCCATTCCTAGTTAACTGTTCCCGGTTAAACCAACCTGTTCCCAGTTAACTGTTCCCAGTTAAGCCAACCTGTTCCCAGTTAACTGTTCCCAGTTAAGCCAACCCATTACCAGTTAAGCCAACCTGTTACCAGCTAAGCCAACCTGTTCCCAGTTAACTGTTCCCAGTTAAACCAACCTGTTCCCAGTTAAGCCAACCCATTACCAGTTAAGCCAACCTGTTACCAGTTAAGCCAACCTGTTCCCAGTTAACTGTTCCCAGTTAAGCCAACCTGTTCCCAGTTAACTGTTCCCAGTTAAGCCAACCCATTACCAGTTAAGCCAACCTGTTACCAGCTAAGCCAACCTGTTCCCAGTTAACTGTTCCCAGTTAAACCAACCTGTTCCCAGTTAAGCCAACCTGTTCCCAGTTAACTGTTCCCAGTTAAGCCAACCCATTACCAGTTAAGCCAACCTGTTACCAGTTAAGCCAACCTGTTCCCAGTTAACTGTTCCCAGTTAAGCCAACCTGTTCCCAGTTAACTGTTCCCAGTTAAGCCAACCCATTACCAGTTAAGCCAACCTGTTACCAGCTAAGCCTACCTATTCCCAGTTAACTGTTCCCCTTTAAACCAACCCATTCCTAGTTAACTGTTCCCGGTTAAACCAACCTGTTCCCAGTTAAGCCAACCTGTACCCAGTTAACTGTTCCCAGTTAAGCCAACCCGTTACCAGTTAAGCCAACCTGTTACCAGCTAAGCCAACCTGTTCCCAGTTAACTGTTCCCAGTTAAGCCAACCTGTTCCCAGTTAACTGTTCCCAGTTAAGCCAACCCATTACCAGTTAAGCCAACCTGTTACCAGCTAAGCCAACCTGTTCCCAGTTAACTGTTCCCAGTTAAACCAACCTGTTCCCAGTTAAACCAACCTGTTCCCAGTTAAGCCAACCTGTTCCCAGTTAACTGTTCCCAGTTAAGCCAACCCATTACCAGTTAAGCCAACCTGTTACCAGTTAAGCCAACCCATTACCAGTTAAGCCAACCTGTTCCCAGTTAACTGTTCCCAGTTAAGCCAACCCATTACCAGTTAAGCCAACCTGTTACCAGCTAAGCCAACCCGTTCCCAGTTAACTGTTCCCAGTTAAGCCAACCTGTTACCAGTTAAGCCAACCTGTTCCCAGTTAACTGTTCCCAGTTAAGCCAACCCATTACCAGTTAAGCCAACCTGTTACCAGCTAAGCCTACCTATTCCCAGTTAACTGTTCCCCTTTAAACCAACCCATTCCTAGTTAACTGTTCCCGGTTAAACCAACCTGTTCCCAGTTAAGCCAACCTGTACCCAGTTAACTGTTCCCAGTTAAGCCAACCCGTTACCAGTTAACTGTTCCCAGTTAAGCCAACCTGTTACCAGCTAAGCCAACCTGTTCCCAGTTAACTGTTCCCAGTTAAGCCAACCTGTTCCCAGTTAAGCCAACCCATTACCAGTTAAGCCAACCTGTTCCCAGTTAACTGTTCCCAGTTAAGCCAACCCATTACCAGTTAAGCCAACCTGTTACCAGCTAAGCCAACCCGTTCCCAGTTAACTGTTCCCAGTTAAGCCAACCTGTTACCAGTTAAGCCAACCTGTTCCCAGTTAACTGTTCCCAGTTAAGCCAACCCATTACCAGTTAAGCCAACCTGTTACCAGCTAAGCCTACCTATTCCCAGTTAACTGTTCCCCTTTAAACCAACCCATTCCTAGTTAACTGTTCCCGGTTAAACCAACCTGTTCCCAGTTAAGCCAACCTGTACCCAGTTAACTGTTCCCAGTTAAGCCAACCCGTTACCAGTTAACTGTTCCCAGTTAAGCCAACCTGTTACCAGCTAAGCCAACCTGTTCCCAGTTAACTGTTCCCAGTTAAGCCAACCTGTTCCCAGTTAACTGTTCCCAGTTAAGCCAACCCATTACCAGTTAAGCCAACCTGTTACCAGCTAAGCCAACCTGTTCCCAGTTAACTGTTCCCCTTTAAACCAACCCGTTCCCAGTTAACTGTTCCCAGTTAAACCAACCTGTTCCCAGTTAAGCCAACCTGTACCCAGTTAACTGTTCCCAGTTAAGCCAACCCGTTACCAGTTAAGCCAACCTGTTACCAGCTAAGCCAACCTGTTCCCAGTTAAACCAACCTGTTCCCAGTTAACTGTTCCCAGTTAAGCCAACCTGTTCCCAGTTAAACCAACCCGTTCCCAGTTAAACCAACCCATTCCATGTTAACTGTTCCCAGTTAAGCCAACCTGTTACCAGCTAAGCCAACCCGTTCCCAGTTAACTGTTCCCAGTTAAGCCAACCCGTTCCCAGTTAACTGTTCCCAGTTAAGCCAACCCATTCCCAGTTAACTGTTCCCAGTTAAACCAACCTGTTCCCAGTTAAGCCAACCTGTTCCTTGTTAACTATTCCCAGTTAAGCCAACCCATTACCAGTTAAGCCAACCTGTTCCCAGCTAAGCCAACCCATTCCTAGTTAACTGTTCCCAGTTAAACCAACCTGTTCCCAGTTAAGCCAACCTGTACCCAGTTAACTGTTCCCAGTTAAGCCAACCCGTTACCAGTTAAGCCAACCTGTTACCAACTAAGCCAACCTGTTCCCAGTTAACTGTTCCCAGTTAAACCAACCTGTTCCCAGTTAAGCCAACCTGTTCCCAGTTAACTGTTCCCAGTTAAGCCAACCCATTACCAGTTAAGCCAACCTGTTCCCAGCTAAGCCAACCTGTTCCCAGTTAAACCAACCTGTTCCCAGTTAAGCCTACCTGTTCCCAATTAACTGTTCCCCTTTAAACCAACCCGTTCCTAGTTAACTGTTCCCAGTTAAACCAACCTGTTCCCAGTTAAGCCAACCTGTACCCAGTTAACTGTTCCCAGTTAAGCCAACCCGTTACCAGTTAAGCCAACCTGTTACCAGCTAAGCCAACCTGTTCCCAGTTAAACCAACCTGTTCCCAGTTAAGCCAACCTGTTCCCAGTTAAACCAACCTGTTCCCAGTTAAACCAACCCATTCCTAGTTAACTGTTCCCAGTTAAACCAACCTGTTCCCAGTTAAGCCTACCTGGTCCCAGTTAACTGTTCCCAGTTAAACCAACCTGTTCCCAGTTAACTGTTCCCAGTCAATCCAACCTGTTTCCAGTTAACTGTTCCAAGTTAAGCCCACCTGTTCCCAGTTAAGCCAACCTGTACCCAGTTAACTGTTCCCAGTTAAGCCAACCCGTTACCAGTTAAGTCAACCTGTTACCAGCTAAGCCAACCTGTTCCCAGTTAACTGTTCCCAGTTAAGCCAACCCGTTCCCAGTTAACTGTTCCCAGTCAAGCCAACCCGTTCCCAGTTAACTGTTCCCAGTTAAACCAACCCGTTACCAGTTAAGCCAACCTGTTCCCAGTTAAGCCAACCCGTTCCCAGTTAACTGTTCCCAGTTAAACCAACCTGTTCCCAGTTAAGCCAACCTGTACCCAGTTAACTGTTCCCAGTTAAGCCAACCCGTTACCAGTTAAGCCAACCTGTTACCAGCTAAGCCAACCTGTTCCCAGTTAAACCAACCTGTTCCCAGTTAACTGTTCCCAGTTAAGCCAACCTGTTCCCAGTTAAACCAACCCGTTCCCAGTTAAACCAACCCATTCCATGTTAACTGTTCCCAGTTAAGCCAACCTGTTACCAGCTAAGCCAACCCGTTCCCAGTTAACTGTTCCCAGTTAAGCCAACCCGTTCCCAGTTAACTGTTCCCAGTTAAGCCAACCCATTCCCAGTTAACTGTTCCCAGTTAAACCAACCTGTTCCCAGTTAAGCCAACCTGTTCCTTGTTAACTATTCCCAGTTAAGCCAACCCATTACCAGTTAAGCCAACCTGTTCCCAGCTAAGCCAACCCATTCCTAGTTAACTGTTCCCAGTTAAACCAACCTGTTCCCAGTTAAGCCAACCTGTACCCAGTTAACTGTTCCCAGTTAAGCCAACCCGTTACCAGTTAAGCCAACCTGTTACCAACTAAGCCAACCTGTTCCCAGTTAACTGTTCCCAGTTAAACCAACCTGTTCCCAGTTAAGCCAACCTGTTCCCAGTTAACTGTTCCCAGTTAAGCCAACCCATTACCAGTTAAGCCAACCTGTTCCCAGCTAAGCCAACCTGTTCCCAGTTAAACCAACCTGTTCCCAGTTAAGCCTACCTGTTCCCAATTAACTGTTCCCCTTTAAACCAACCCGTTCCTAGTTAACTGTTCCCAGTTAAACCAACCTGTTCCCAGTTAAGCCAACCTGTACCCAGTTAACTGTTCCCAGTTAAGCCAACCCGTTACCAGTTAAGCCAACCTGTTACCAGCTAAGCCAACCTGTTCCCAGTTAAACCAACCTGTTCCCAGTTAAGCCAACCTGTTCCCAGTTAAACCAACCTGTTCCCAGTTAAACCAACCCATTCCTAGTTAACTGTTCCCAGTTAAACCAACCTGTTCCCAGTTAAGCCTACCTGGTCCCAGTTAACTGTTCCCAGTTAAACCAACCTGTTCCCAGTTAACTGTTCCCAGTCAATCCAACCTGTTTCCAGTTAACTGTTCCAAGTTAAGCCCACCTGTTCCCAGTTAAGCCAACCTGTACCCAGTTAACTGTTCCCAGTTAAGCCAACCCGTTACCAGTTAAGTCAACCTGTTACCAGCTAAGCCAACCTGTTCCCAGTTAACTGTTCCCAGTTAAGCCAACCCGTTCCCAGTTAACTGTTCCCAGTCAAGCCAACCCGTTCCCAGTTAACTGTTCCCAGTTAAACCAACCCGTTACCAGTTAAGCCAACCTGTTCCCAGTTAAGCCAACCTGTTCCTAGTTAACTATTCCCAGTTAAGCCAACCTGTACCCAGTTAACTGTTCCCAGTAAAGCCAACCCATTACCAGTTAAGCCTACCTGTTCCCAGTTAACTGTTCCCAGTTAAACCAACCTGTTCCCAGCTAAGCCTACCTGTTCCCAGTTAAGCCAACCTGTTCCCAGTTAAGCCTACCTGTTCCCAGTTAAGCCTACCTGTTCCCAGTTAACTGTTCTCAGTTAAGCCTACCTGTTCCGAGTTAAGCCTACCTTTTCCCAGTTAACTGTTCCCAGTTAACTGTTCCCAGTTAAGCCTACCTGTTCCGAGTTAAGCCTACCTGTTCCTAGTTAAGCCTACCTGTTTCCAGTTAACTGTTCCCAGTTAAGCCTACCTGTTCCTAGTTAAGCCTACCTTTTCCCAGTTAAGCCAACCTGTTCCCAGTTAACTGTTCCCAGTTAACTGTTCCCAGTTAAGCCTACCTGTTCCGAGTTAAGCCTACCTGTTCCTAGTTAAGCCTACCTGTTTCCAGTTAACTGTTCCCAGTTAAGCCTACCTGTTCCTAGTTAAGCCTACCTTTTCCCAGTTAAGCCAACCTGTTCCCAGTTAACTGTTCTCAGTTAAACCAACCCGTTCCCAGTTAACTGTTCCCAGTTAAACCAACCTGTTCCCAGTTAACTGTTCCTAGTTAAACCAGCCTGTTCCCAGTTAAGCCAACCTGTTCCCAGTTAACTGTTACCAGTTAAGCCAACCTGTTACCAGCTAAGCCAACCTGTTCCCAGTTAACTGTTCCCAGTTAAGCCTACCTGTTCCCAGTTAACTGTTCCCAGTTAACTGTTCCCAGTTAAGCCTACCTGTTCCGAGTTAAGCCTACCTGTTCCTAGTTAAGCCTACCTGTTTCCAGTTAACTGTTCCCAGTTAAGCCTACCTGTTCCTAGTTAAGCCTACCTTTTCCCAGTTAAGCCAACCTGTTCCCAGTTAACTGTTACCAGTTAAGCCAACCTGTTACCAGCTAAGCCAACCTGTTCCCAGTTAACTGTTCCCAGTTAAGCCAACCCGTTCCCAGTTAACTGTTCCCAGTTAAACCAACCCATTCCCAGTTAACTGTTCCCAGTTAAACCAACCTGTTCCCAGTTAAGCCAACCTGTTCCTAGTTAACTATTCCCAGTTAAGCCAACCTGTACCCAGTTAACTGTTCCCAGATTAGCCAACCTGTTCCCAGTTAAGCCAACCTATTCCCAGTTAATCCAACCTGTTCCGAGTTAAGCCTACCTGTTCCCAGTTAACTGTTCCCAGTTAAGCCTACCTGTTCCCAGTTAAGCCTACCTTTTCCCAGTTAAGCCTACCTGTTCCTAGTTAAACCAACCTGTTCCCAGTTAAGCCAACCTGTTCCCAGTTAACTGTTCCCAGTTAAGCCAACCTGTTCCCAGTTAACTATTCCCAGTTAAGCCAACCTGTACCCAGTTAGCTGTTCCCAGTTAAGCCAACCTGTTACCAGCTAAGCCAACCCGTTCCCAGTTAACTGTTCCCAGTTAAGCCAACCCGTTCCCAGTTAACTGTTCCCAGTTAAGCCAACCCGTTCCCAGTTAATTGTTCCCCTTTAAACCAACCCGTTCCCAGTTAACTGTTCCCAGTTAAACCAACCTGTTCCCAGTTAAGCCAACCTGTTCCTTGTTAACTATTCCCAGTTAAGCCAACCCATTACCAGTTAAGCCAACCTGTTCCCAGTTAACTGTTCCCAGTTAAACCAACCTGTTCCCTGTTAAACCTACCTATTCCCAGTTAACTGTTCCCCTTTAAACCAACCCATTCCTAGTTAACTGTTCCCAGTTAAACCAACCTGTTCCCAGATGAGCCAACCTGTACCCAGTTAACTGTTCCCAGTTAAGCCAACCCGTTCCCAGTTAATTGTTCCCCTTTAAACCAACCCGTTCCCAGTTAACTGTTCCCAGTTAAACCAACCTGTTCCCAGTTAAGCCAACCTGTTCCTTGTTAACTATTCCCAGTTAAGCCAACCCATTACCAGTTAAGCCAACCTGTTCCCAGCTAAGCCAACCCATTCCTAGTTAACTGTTCCCAGTTAAACCAACCTGTTCCCAGTTAAGCCAACCTGTACCCAGTTAACTGTTCCCAGTTAAGCCAACCCGTTACCAGTTAAGCCAACCTGTTACCAACTAAGCCAACCTGTTCCCAGTTAACTGTTCCCAGTTAAACCAACCTGTTCCCAGTTAAGCCAACCTGTTCCCAGTTAACTGTTCCCAGTTAAGCCAACCCATTACCAGTTAAGCCAACCTGTTCCCAGCTAAGCCAACCTGTTCCCAGTTAAACCAACCTGTTCCCAGTTAAGCCTACCTGTTCCCAATTAACTGTTCCCCTTTAAACCAACCCGTTCCTAGTTAACTGTTCCCAGTTAAACCAACCTGTTCCCAGTTAAGCCAACCTGTACCCAGTTAACTGTTCCCAGTTAAGCCAACCCGTTACCAGTTAAGCCAACCTGTTACCAGCTAAGCCAACCTGTTCCCAGTTAAACCAACCTGTTCCCAGTTAAGCCAACCTGTTCCCAGTTAAACCAACCTGTTCCCAGTTAAACCAACCCATTCCTAGTTAACTGTTCCCAGTTAAACCAACCTGTTCCCAGTTAAGCCTACCTGGTCCCAGTTAACTGTTCCCAGTTAAACCAACCTGTTCCCAGTTAACTGTTCCCAGTCAATCCAACCTGTTTCCAGTTAACTGTTCCAAGTTAAGCCCACCTGTTCCCAGTTAAGCCAACCTGTACCCAGTTAACTGTTCCCAGTTAAGCCAACCCGTTACCAGTTAAGTCAACCTGTTACCAGCTAAGCCAACCTGTTCCCAGTTAACTGTTCCCAGTTAAGCCAACCCGTTCCCAGTTAACTGTTCCCAGTCAAGCCAACCCGTTCCCAGTTAACTGTTCCCAGTTAAACCAACCCGTTACCAGTTAAGCCAACCTGTTCCCAGTTAAGCCAACCTGTTCCTAGTTAACTATTCCCAGTTAAGCCAACCTGTACCCAGTTAACTGTTCCCAGTAAAGCCAACCCATTACCAGTTAAGCCTACCTGTTCCCAGTTAACTGTTCCCAGTTAAACCAACCTGTTCCCAGCTAAGCCTACCTGTTCCCAGTTAAGCCAACCTGTTCCCAGTTAAGCCTACCTGTTCCCAGTTAAGCCTACCTGTTCCCAGTTAACTGTTCTCAGTTAAGCCTACCTGTTCCGAGTTAAGCCTACCTTTTCCCAGTTAACTGTTCCCAGTTAACTGTTCCCAGTTAAGCCTACCTGTTCCGAGTTAAGCCTACCTGTTCCTAGTTAAGCCTACCTGTTTCCAGTTAACTGTTCCCAGTTAAGCCTACCTGTTCCTAGTTAAGCCTACCTTTTCCCAGTTAAGCCAACCTGTTCCCAGTTAACTGTTCCCAGTTAACTGTTCCCAGTTAAGCCTACCTGTTCCGAGTTAAGCCTACCTGTTCCTAGTTAAGCCTACCTGTTTCCAGTTAACTGTTCCCAGTTAAGCCTACCTGTTCCTAGTTAAGCCTACCTTTTCCCAGTTAAGCCAACCTGTTCCCAGTTAACTGTTCTCAGTTAAACCAACCCGTTCCCAGTTAACTGTTCCCAGTTAAACCAACCTGTTCCCAGTTAACTGTTCCTAGTTAAACCAGCCTGTTCCCAGTTAAGCCAACCTGTTCCCAGTTAACTGTTACCAGTTAAGCCAACCTGTTACCAGCTAAGCCAACCTGTTCCCAGTTAACTGTTCCCAGTTAAGCCTACCTGTTCCCAGTTAACTGTTCCCAGTTAACTGTTCCCAGTTAAGCCTACCTGTTCCGAGTTAAGCCTACCTGTTCCTAGTTAAGCCTACCTGTTTCCAGTTAACTGTTCCCAGTTAAGCCTACCTGTTCCTAGTTAAGCCTACCTTTTCCCAGTTAAGCCAACCTGTTCCCAGTTAACTGTTACCAGTTAAGCCAACCTGTTACCAGCTAAGCCAACCTGTTCCCAGTTAACTGTTCCCAGTTAAGCCAACCCGTTCCCAGTTAACTGTTCCCAGTTAAACCAACCCATTCCCAGTTAACTGTTCCCAGTTAAACCAACCTGTTCCCAGTTAAGCCAACCTGTTCCTAGTTAACTATTCCCAGTTAAGCCAACCTGTACCCAGTTAACTGTTCCCAGATTAGCCAACCTGTTCCCAGTTAAGCCAACCTATTCCCAGTTAATCCAACCTGTTCCGAGTTAAGCCTACCTGTTCCCAGTTAACTGTTCCCAGTTAAGCCTACCTGTTCCCAGTTAAGCCTACCTTTTCCCAGTTAAGCCTACCTGTTCCTAGTTAAACCAACCTGTTCCCAGTTAAGCCAACCTGTTCCCAGTTAACTGTTCCCAGTTAAGCCAACCTGTTCCCAGTTAACTATTCCCAGTTAAGCCAACCTGTACCCAGTTAGCTGTTCCCAGTTAAGCCAACCTGTTACCAGCTAAGCCAACCCGTTCCCAGTTAACTGTTCCCAGTTAAGCCAACCCGTTCCCAGTTAACTGTTCCCAGTTAAGCCAACCCGTTCCCAGTTAATTGTTCCCCTTTAAACCAACCCGTTCCCAGTTAACTGTTCCCAGTTAAACCAACCTGTTCCCAGTTAAGCCAACCTGTTCCTTGTTAACTATTCCCAGTTAAGCCAACCCATTACCAGTTAAGCCAACCTGTTCCCAGTTAACTGTTCCCAGTTAAACCAACCTGTTCCCTGTTAAACCTACCTATTCCCAGTTAACTGTTCCCCTTTAAACCAACCCATTCCTAGTTAACTGTTCCCAGTTAAACCAACCTGTTCCCAGATGAGCCAACCTGTACCCAGTTAACTGTTCCCAGTTAAGCCAACCCGTTCCCAGTTAATTGTTCCCCTTTAAACCAACCCGTTCCCAGTTAACTGTTCCCAGTTAAACCAACCTGTTCCCAGTTAAGCCAACCTGTTCCTTGTTAACTATTCCCAGTTAAGCCAACCCATTACCAGTTAAGCCAACCTGTTCCCAGTTAACTGTTCCCAGTTAAACCAACCTGTTCCCTGTTAAACCTACCTATTCCCAGTTAACTGTTCCCCTTTAAACCAACCCATTCCTAGTTAACTTTTCCCAGTTAAACCAACCTGTTCCCAGATGAGCCAACCTGTACCCAGTTAACTGTTCCCAGTTAAGCCAACCCGTTACCAGTTAAGCCAACCTGTTCCCAGTTAACTGTTCCCAGTTAAGCCAACCTGTTCCCAGTTAACTGTTCCCAGTTAAGCCAACCCATTACCAGTTAAGCCAACCTGTTACCAGCTAAGCCAACCTGTTCCCAGTTAACTGTTCCCAGTTAAACCAACCTGTTCCCAGTTAAGCCAACCCATTACCAGTTAAGCCAACCTTTTACCAGTTAAGCCAACCTGTTCCCAGTTAACTGTTCCCAGTTAAGCCAACCTGTTCCCAGTTAACTGTTCCCAGTTAAGCCAACCCATTACCAGTTAAGCCAACCTGTTACCAGCTAAGCCAACCTGTTCCCAGTTAACTGTTCCCAGTTAAACCAACCTGTTCCCAGTTAAGCCAACCTGTTCCCAGTTAACTGTTCCCAGTTAAGCCAACCCATTACAAGTTAAGCCAACCTGTTCCCAGTTAACTGTTCCCAGTTAAGCCAACCCATTACCAGTTAAGCCAACCTGTTACCAGCTAAGCCAACCTGTTCCCAGTTAACTGTTCCCAGTTAAACCAACCTGTTACCAGTTAAGCCAACCTGTTCCCAGTTAACTGTTCCCAGTTAAGCCAACCCATTACCAGTTAATCCAACCTGTTACCAGCTAAGCCTACCTATTCCCAGTTAACTGTTCCCCTTTAAACCAACCCATTCCTAGTTAACTGTTCCCGGTTAAACCAACCTGTTCCCAGTTAAGCCAACCTGTACCCAGTTAACTGTTCCCAGTTAAGCCAACCCGTTACCAGTTAAGCCAACCTGTTACCAGCTAAGCCAACCTGTTCCCAGTTAACTGTTCCCAGTTAAGCCAACCCATTACCAGTTAAGCCAACCTGTTACCAGCTAAGCCAACCCGTTCCCAGTTAACTGTTCCCAGTTAAGCCAACCTGTTACCAGTTAAGCCAACCTGTTCCCAGTTAACTGTTCCCAGTTAAGCCAACCTGTTCCCAGTTAACTGTTCCCAGTTAAGCCAACCCATTACCAGTTAAGCCAACCTGTTACCAGCTAAGCCTACCTATTCCCAGTTAACTGTTCCCCTTTAAACCAACCCATTCCTAGTTAACTGTTCCCGGTTAAACCAACCTGTTCCCAGTTAAGCCAACCCGTTACCAGTTAACTGTTCCCAGTTAAGCCAACCCGTTACCAGTTAACTGTTCCCAGTTAAGCCAACCTGTTACCAGCTAAGCCAACCTGTTCCCAGTTAACTGTTCCCAGTTAAGCCAACCTGTTCCCAGTTAACTGTTCCCAGTTAAGCCAACCTGTTACCAGCTAAGCCAACCTGTTCCCAGTTAACTGTTCCTAGTTAAACCAGCCTGTTCCCAGTTAAGCCAACCTGTTCCCAGTTAACTGTTACCAGTTAAGCCAACCTGTTACCAGCTAAGCCAACCCGTTCCCAGTTAACTGTTCCCAGTTAAGCCAACCTGTTACCAGTTAAGCCAACCTGTTCCCAGTTAACTGTTCCCAGTTAAGCCAACCCATTACCAGTTAAGCCAACCTGTTACCAGCTAAGCCTACCTATTCCCAGTTAACTGTTCCCCTTTAAACCAACCCATTCCTAGTTAACTGTTCCCGGTTAAACCAACCTGTTCCCAGTTAAGCCAACCTGTACCCAGTTAACTGTTCCCAGTTAAGCCAACCCGTTACCAGTTAACTGTTCCCAGTTAAGCCAACCTGTTACCAGCTAAGCCAACCTGTTCCCAGTTAACTGTTCCCAGTTAAGCCAACCTGTTCCCAGTTAACTGTTCCCAGTTAAGCCAACCTGTTACCAGCTAAGCCAACCTGTTCCCAGTTAACTGTTCCTAGTTAAACCAGCCTGTTCCCAGTTAAGCCAACCTGTTCCCAGTTAAATGTTACCAGTTAAGCCAACCTGTTACCAGCTAAGCCAACCTGTTCCCAGTTAACTGTTCCCAGTTAAGCCAACCCGTTCCCAGTTAACTGTTCCCAGTTAAACCAACCCATTCCCAGTTAACTGTTCCCAGTTAAGCCAACCTGTTCCTAGTTAACTATTCCCAGTTAAGCCAACCTGTACCCAGTTAACTGTTCCCAGATTAACCAACCTGTTCCCAGTTAAGCCAACCAATTCCCAGTTAATCCAACCTGTTCCGAGTTAAGCCTACCTGTTCCCAGTTAACTGTTCCCAGTTAAGCCTACCTGTTCCCAGTTAAACCAACCTGTTCCCAGTTAAGCCTACCTGTTCCCAGTTAACTGTTCCCAGTTAAACCAACCTGTTCCCAGCTAAGCCTACCTGTTCCCAGTTAACTGTTCCCAGTTTAGCCAACCTGTTCCCAGTTAAACCAACCTGTTCCCAGTTAAGCCTACTTGTTCCCAGTTAAGCCTACCTGTTCCCAGTTAAGCCTACCTTTTCCCAGTTAAGCCTACCTGTTCCCAGTTAAACCAACCTGTTCCCAGTTAAGCCTACCTGTTCCCAGTTAACTGTTCCCAGTTTAGCCAACCTGTTCCCAGTTAAACCAACCTGTTCCCAGTTAAGCCTACTTGTTCCCAGTTAAGCCTACCTTTTCCCAGTTAAGCCTACCTGTTCCCAGTTAAACCAACCTGTTCCCAGTTAAGCCTACCTGTTCCCAGTTAAGCCTACCTGTTCCCAGTTTAGCCAACCTGTTCCCAGTTAAACCAACCTGTTCCCAGTTAAGCCTACTTGTTCCCAGTTAACTGTTCCCAGTTAAGCCTACCTGTTCCCAGTTAACTGTTCCCAGTTAAGCCTGCCTGTTCCCAGTTAACTGTTCCCAGTTAAGCCTACCTGTTCCCAGTTAACTGTTCCCAGTTAAACCAACCTGTTCCCAGTTAAACTTACCAGTTCCAGACCAGTTTAACTTCTACTGGGATATGTTTCCCACTAGAAACGGTTTAATGCACATGGCTGCAGGTCTGATGACGTGTCCTCATCCTGTCTCTCCGTCCAGAACCGTCGTAACGGAGCTGGACGTCGCAGCAGAAGCGTCTGGATGAAGGAGGCCAGATGGAACGTCTCTGCTTTTCCTGCTTCCCTGTGAAACCAACTCAATAAAGACGCAGAAACAAGCTGTGTTTGTCCTTTATGTCCACCAGAAGTCGCTGCATTTGTCTGTTGTGTCCACCAGAGGTCGCTGTCTGTCGTGTCCACCAGAGGTCGCTGTGTCTGTTGTGTCCACCAGAAGTCGCTGTGTCTGGGGTGTCCACCAGAGGTCGCTGTGTCTGTTGTGTCCACCAGAGGTCGCTGTGTCTGTTGTGTCCACCAGAAGTCGCTGTGTCTGTTGTGTCCACCAGAGGTCGCTGTGTCTGTTGTGTCCACCACAGGTCGCTGTTCCTCCTCCTCTTACAACATCTCGTGGAGACAATTACAAAAAAGAAACGAGGCGTTTTCCTGATGTAAAATTAACAAACAGAACCATAAAAAACTTACAGGGTCAAACATTTTACAGCATCACAAAAATTAGCAACAGTTTGATTAGGATTCTGCATATATTTCATGGAGGACAGGAATATTCTAAATTCATTTTTTAAATAGTTTGTATTTGGCACCTTTTTTTTCCATTTATTTTTGTGAATATGGTATCACCAATTATAATCATATTTGTCAGAAGGGAAATCTTTTTTGTAAGTTTTGAGTTGGAAAAAATAATATCTTCAATTGTGAATTGTTCAATTCCACATATTTCACTACTTGACCATTTGTGAATATCATGCCAGAATCTCCTCCTCACTGAGTGCAGGAAGAACAGATGCTATTTGTTCAGGATTCTCATGACAAAATTCACAGGAATCAACTTCAAAACTAAATCTACTCTATGTGTTGCGGCTTCCTTTTCCTAAAGCCGCTGAGAGGTGTTGGGTCCTGTAATATTGGTGACGCGCTTCGTCCTTCCAAAGAGATGCTGGATCCAGTTGCGTTCAAGATGGTTTAGTTTTCATAGGATCAGCGTTGCTTTATATATACAGAGAACGTGCCGTGATGACTTGACAGAAAATAAACCGGAATAATATTGAAGAAAACACACAAAAGGCAAAATACAAAGGAATAAAGTGAAAAGCGGTCAACAAAAATTACGGCTACCCAGCTGCCTCTCCCAAACATTTCCAAGTCAAAGTGCCGCGCCAACACACTAACACCTGTATACGCCCACACACACGTGCATAGTGCTCCCTAGAATACATGTCTTCTATACTCGGTCTCTGCCGATGGATCATAGTCATCAAGAATTTTAAATTGCATTTCTTTCACTTTGGATGCCATTGGTCATTTCCAGTGGTTTTTGGATATTGTCGGATTGTTTAATATCCAATATTTGATCTTTTTATTATAGTCATGATAAATATGTCTCTTGAAAGCATTATTTAAAATTTTGTTTTCACATTTTTTAGAAAAAGAGCATCTGGAGCTCAGAACAAACCGGGCTGAAGTGTTTACCCTCCGAGCCTGCCTTTTAGCAACTTTATTAAAGTTTACATACCAATTACAGAATAACGACAAAATTGAGCAAAACAGGACATGGGGCCACATACAGAACAGGAGAACGTTTTCTTTCCAATAGAAGGAAATAAAAGCAGAAAAAAGACTGAAGAGCAGAAAGAGATGTATTACAAATTATGTTAATAATTTAAAACAAAAAAGTTTTTACAGAGTCAAATATTTGTTGATTAAGGCTGTTGTTTTCATAGCTTTGGAATTATTTGAATTTAGACGAATTTTCGAGTATTTCCTAATATCACAAATAAAAATAGGTAAATAAGGCTTACAATTAGAGAATTTACATTTATGAAGGTAGAATTTAGCAAAATGAAAATTAAGTTGATCAAAAAGAAATAGCTGTTTTCTTTATTATCATAGAAACCAAATACAATATTCTTAAATGAAAAGGAAAAGTCAGAAAGAAGAATGTTTTGCAACAAATTAAGGAGATGGGACCAGAATGTTTCGACATCGGAGCAAGTCCAAAAGATAGGAGCCAAAGTTTGAGGAAAACTAGCACAAAAACAGCAGCTGGTGTCCAGATCCTTATTAAATCTCTGTGAAATAAAGGTCTTTACTGGATAATATTTGTGATGTATTTTAATAGAAACTTCTTTTACTTTATCAGTTAATATAAATTTATAGGGTAAAGACCAAACTTTTTCACATGGTATGTCGTTTACTAAGCTGTTCCAGCAGAAGGTAATATTTGGAGTTCCACGCCAGATTCAGCACAAAGCGAGTCTGGAGTCGAACCCTCCACGGAGAGTTGCATCGGTCCGAAACAAACCGGCCACTCTGATTGGTTTAGACAGACTCTTAACTTGCGTCACCACGTATTCTTTAAAACATTCAAGATGGCGCTTAGACGTTTTTTTGTTTTTGTTTTTTCAAAATAAAGCTTTATTGTGACAATACACGGACACATATAAAGGGTACAAAGTAAATAACTCACATTTAATGGAAATGATATTAAATCTTTGTAAATCACACCTCTTCTTGAACGTCTCTTGAGAAATCTTCTCTGGAACTCATGAAAATAATTGACATGGAAACGTCAAACGAATCCACATATCAATTGGACCTTTTCACAAAATATCATCCTGGGGGAAAATATCTTAGGGTTAATGCAGATGTCGATATCTTGTTAAAAAAAGAACAAAAAAAGTTTAGCTGCTAGATGGCACTTGGACGTAGCAGGATTTTGTTTCTTTTTGCCGTAAATGTTGTTTTAAATGACCAGAAACATGTAAAACCCTTAAAACTTTGACAACTGACAGCCATGAAGGCGTTTCTTCTGAACACTTCCGCTTTACTGACATCATGTCCGCCATCTATCTGATTGGTTTGCTCCGCTTTGGAAATCTGTTGATGCGACTGAGCATAGATATTAATCATCTGTATGAATGTCTATGTGAGTAAGTCCCTAGACTCTACGCTGTTATAGCGAGTCTGGTTTGCCAGGCTCTAATGATCCCAGACCAGTCGGTCTGCGGCCCGCCGCCGGATGCCCATTTCTCTGCTGTCCCCTCAGACTCCTGCAATGCCACACTGGACTCCTTCCAGAACTTCTAAAAGACCAACATAAATATTTCACATTATAGAACTGGTTCTTTATAAAACCAGGAACAGCTGATTAACAGGAAAACTTAAATGTAGCTGAAACATTTAAAAAGATATGAAGATGAAGGGCCTTAATCCCCACCAGGAAAACACTTTTCATCTATTATATAGTTTATGCATTATTATATTTAATGGGCACATTGTAAATATTTGCATCAAATTTCTCTATATGTGTAGATATATGATGTCATAGGAAAGCATACATTACAATCATCTGATAAATGTTTGGACTGGACGTATTTCTACATGATTAAGTTAAAGTACAGTTTATATAATTATAGCTGCTCAAATACTGAATCAGTTCCACATGAAATGTAACGATGAGCCTTAGAAAAGTTTGTTTTTAGTTTTTTCTCCTTTCTGCTGTTTTAACCGTTTAGATAGTTTTATTCCTATTTAGTTTTCCTTTTATTTCTGGCTTAGGGTTCAGATTAAGTCTGAAGCCGAACCAGAACCAGAACCTGAACCTGAACCAGAACCAGAACCAGAACCAGATCCAGATCCAGAACCCGAATCTGAACCTCTGCCTCTTTAGGGCAATGTTCCTCAGTCCCGGTCCTCAGTCCCGGTCCTCAGTCCCGGTCCTCACTCCCGGTCCTCAGTCCCGGTCCTCAGGCCCGGTCCTCAGGCCCGGTCCTCAGGCC
Organism: Telmatherina bonti; assembly: GCF_933228915.1. Lineage (NCBI taxonomy): Eukaryota > Metazoa > Chordata > Actinopteri > Atheriniformes > Telmatherinidae > Telmatherina > Telmatherina bonti. The sequence goes on along the minus strand of NC_136610.1, from coordinate 37,615,335 downwards.
CGGTCCTCAGTCCCGGTCCTCAGGCCCGGTCCTCAGTCCCGGTCCTCAGGCCCGGTCCTCAGGCCCGGTCCTCAGTCCCGGTCCTCAGGCCCGGTCCTCAGTCCCGGTCCTCAGGCCCGGTCCTCAGTCCCGGTCCTCAGGCCCGGTCCTCAGGCCCGGTCCTCAGGCCCGGTCCTCAGGCCCCGCTCCCTGCAGGTTTTATAGGCAGCCCTACCTGAGGAACACTGCTTTAGGGAAACAAACGTTGCTTCAGATAAAACTGATGCAATGTTTGTAACTTGACGGGCTGCCTGACCAATGATGTCATTGAAACATGTTTTTAGACATACACGGGGAGAACATGCTAACTACACGCATAAAACATCTTGATGATGTATTTACACACACACACACACACACACACACACACACACACACACACACACACACACCTCCACTCCCTCGCTTTATCCATCGTCATGTCGGTACCTGTCTGAGATGCTGAGAACAGGGTGTGTGTGTGTGTGTGTGTGTGTGTGTGTGTGTGTGTGTGTGTGTGTGTGTGTGTGTTCACGTCTGCGTGTCCCAATCAGATTGTTCCTCCTCCACCAATCATCAGCTGAGTTGGCAGCACGACCAAATAAGGAGAACTGGGCTGAGGGTGTGGTCGAGACGGAGATGATGAACAGAAACACCTTCTGAAAGACACACACACACACACACACACACACACACCAGTTTTCTTGCTGCAGCTGAAGGAAAGCGGGATTGAAAGGACGAGTCAAACGTTTCCTCCTTTAGCCTTCGACCATGCAGGAGGTCAGAGGTTAAACCTGCTCGCCACGCAGGATGTGTTGATGCTTTTTCCTACAGATACGTGCAGTTTTAGGACCAAGTGAGTGTTTTCTTCCTGAGGAGGACGGGAGGAAGGCAACAGGTGGTGAAGCAGGAAGGAGGAAGAGGAGCAGCTGTTAATGTTGACAGGATGAAGGATTAAAACTTTCTGTCCAAACGGGAATGAAAATTCCCAGAATCAATGTCATATCACGTGAAACTCTGGCGCCATGCCGTTGCTATGGTTACACTTTCATCTGATGAAGCATTTTGCTCTCGTTCTGCGTGTTTCATTGAATCAGCCAATAAGAAAATGAATTCATATCATGACTGAAACTGTGTTGGAGGTGAGGTGGCGTCAGAAGTCCTTCACTACATCATGGAGAACGTTTGCTCCATTCTTCTCGTGGATTTCTTCTCATGCACAGCTCTTTCAGCGTCCCGCCTCAGTATTTCTGGCCAGTTGAGGTCCAGACTTCAGCTGGATCACGTCGACATCTGCGTTATGTTCCTGCAGTGGGATCACCGTCCTGTTTGACTGGTGTCCAGATCATCATCCCTCCACCACCGTGCTGGACAGTCAGCCAGTGTTTGTCCTGCTGCAATCTGACCAGAAATGCCATGTCATGCAAATATGTAATATGTTCAGTAAATGTGTAAATATATAATATGTAAAATAAAATATGCAAATAAATAAAGCAAATAGTTAAGAAATACAAAAAATATAGAAGAAAAAAGGAAAAAAGTTAAAACTATAAAAATTTAATTTTTTTTAACATATTTATATAAACGAATAGTTTATAAATAAAAAGATGTGCATTAGAAATAAGAATATATTTTATACATATTTTAGAAATAAATGTAAAACATAATTATAAAATAATTAAAATCATGTCTGTAAAAAAATAACAAATATGTAAATGTGTGACTTAATTCCACTCAGTCTGACAGTATAATCACTGCTTATGCTTCGTATATTTATTTTCCATATTTATTTTCAAGATGACATAAAAAGTGTTTTAAATATCTTTGATCTGATTTATTTATTCTTATTTAATTTAATTAATTATGTTCAGGATGAATTTAACTGTTAAGAAGTATTTTATTTGTACTTCAATGCATATTGTTATTGTTGTGCTGCTGTGGTCGGGTTGTCATGTCATGTCATGTTGTTGTGTTGTGTTGTCTTGTGTTGTGATGTCATGTTGTCGTGTCGTGTTGTCAGTTTGTGTTGTTGTGTTGTGTTGTCATGTTGTTGTGTTGTCATGTTGTCTTGTCATGTTGTTGTGTTGTCATGTTGTGTTGTCATGTTGTCGTGTTGTCATGTTGTCTTGTCATGTTGTCATGTTGTTGTGTTGTGTTGTCATGTTGTCTTGTCATGTTGTTGTGTTGTGTTGTCATGTTGTTGTGTTGTCATGTTGTGTTGTCATGTTGTTGTGTTGTCATGTTGTTGTGTTGTCATGTTGTCTTGTCATGTTGTTGTGTTGTCATGTTGTGTTGTCATGTTGTTGTGTTGTCATGTTGTCGTGTTGTCTTGTCATGTTGTTGTGTTGTCATGTTGTCGTGTTGTCATGTTGTCGTGTCATATTGTTGTGTTGTGTTGTTGTGTTGTCTTGTCATGTTGTTGTGTTGTGTTGTCATGTTGTCATGTTGTCGTGTTGTCTTGTCATGTTGTTGTGTTGTCGTGTTGTTGTGTCATGTTGTCATGTTGTTGTGTTGTGTTGTCATGTTGTCGTGTTGTCTTGTCATGTTGTTGTGTTGTCATGTTGTTGTGTTGTGTTGTCATGTTGTTGTGTTGTCATGTTGTCTTGTCATGTTGTTGTGTTGTCATGTTGTTGTGTTGTCATGTTGTTGTGTTGTGTTGTCATGTTGTGTTGTCATGTTGTCATGTTGTTGTGTTGTGTTGTCTTGTCATGTTGTCATGTTGTCGTGTTGTCTTGTCATGTTGTTGTGTTGTCATGTTGTTGTGTTGTGTTGTCATGTTGTCGTGTTGTCTTGTCATGTTGTTGTGTTGTGTTGTCATGTTGTCATGTTGTTGTGTTGTCATGTTTTTGTGTTGTGTTGTCATGTTGTCGTGTTATCTTGTCATGTTGTTGTTTTGTCATGTTGTCGTGTTGTCTTGTCATGTTGTTGTGTTGTCATGTTGTCGTGTTGTCTTGTCATGTTGTTGTGTTGTGTTGTCATGTTGTGATGTTGTTGTGTTGTCATGTTTTTGTGTTGTGTTGTCATGTTGTCGTGTTATCTTGTCATGTTGTTGTTTTGTCATGTTGTCATGTTGTTGTGTTGTCATGTTTTTGTGTTGTGTTGTCATGTTGTCGTGTTATCTTGTCATGTTGTTGTGTTATCTTGTCATGTTGTTGTGTTGTCATGTTGTCGTGATATCTTGTCATGTTGTCGTGTTATCTTGTCATGTTGTTGTGTTGTCATGTTGTCATGTTGTTGTGTTGTCATGTTTTTGTGTTGTGTTGTCATGTTGTCGTGTTATCTTGTCATGTTGTTGTTTTGTCATGTTGTCGTGTTGTCATGTTGTCATGTTGTTGTGTTGTGTTGTTGTGTTGTCTTGTCATGTTGTCATGTTGTCGTGTTGTCTTGTCATGTTGTTGTGTTGTCATGTTGTGTTGTGTTGTCATGTTGTCGTGTTGTCTTGTCATGTTGTTGTGTTGTGTTGTCATGTTGTCGTGTTATCTTGTCATGTTGTTGTTTTGTCATGTTGTCGTGTTGTCTTGTCATGTTGTTGTGTTGTCATGTTGTCGTGTTGTCTTGTCATGTTGTCGTGTTGTCTTGTCATGTTGTTGTTTTGTCATGTTGTCGTGTTGTCTTGTCATGTTGTTGTGTTGTCATGTTGTCGTGTTGTCTTGTCATGTTGTCTTGTTGTTGTGTTATGTTGTTGTGTTGTGCTGTCCTGTTGTCATGTTGTTGTGTTGTCATGTTGTCGTGTTGTCTTGTCATGTTGTTGTGTTGTCATGTTGTTGTGTTGTGTTGTCATGTTGTCGTGTTGTGTTGTCATGTTGTTGTGTTGTGTTGTCATGTTGTTGTGTTGTGTTGTCATGTTGTCATGTGTTGTCATGTTGTTGTGTTGTCATGTTGTCGTGTTGTCTTGTCATGTTGTTGTGTTGTCATGTTGTTGTGTTGTCATGTTGTCTTGTCATGTTGTTGTGTTGTCATGTTGTGTTGTCATGTTGTTGTGTTGTCATGTTGTCTTGTCATGTTGTTGTGTTGTCATGTTGTCTTGTCATGTTGTTGTGTTGTCATGTTGTCGTGTTGTCTTGTCATGTTGTTGTGTTGTCATGTTGTCGTGTTGTCATGTTGTCGTGTCATATTGTTGTGTTGTGTTGTTGTGTTGTCTTGTCATGTTGTTGTGTTTTGTTGTCATGTTGTCATGTTGTCGTGTTGTCTTGTCATGTTGTTGTGTTGTCATGTTGTTGTCATGTTGTCATGTTGTTGTGTTGTGTTGTCATGTTGTCGTGTTGTCTTGTCATGTTGTTGTGTTGTCATGTTGTTGTGTTGTGTTGTCATGTTGTTGTGTTGTCATGTTGTTGTGTTGTCATGTTGTTGTGTTGTGTTGTCATGTTGTCATGTTGTTGTGTTGTCATGTTGTTGTGTTGTCTTGTTGTCTTGTCATGTTGTTGTGTTGTCATGTTGTCGTGTTGTCTTGTCATGTTGTTGTGTTGTCATGTTGTCGTGTTGTCATGTTGTCGTGTCATATTGTTGTGTTGTGTTGTTGTGTTGTCTTGTCATGTTGTTGTGTTGTGTTGTCATGTTGTCATGTTGTCGTGTTGTCTTGTCATGTTGTTGTGTTGTCGTGTTGTTGTGTCATGTTGTCATGTTGTTGTGTTGTGTTGTCATGTTGTCGTGTTGTCTTGTCATGTTGTTGTGTTGTCATGTTGTTGTGTTGTGTTGTCATGTTGTTGTGTTGTCATGTTGTCTTGTCATGTTGTTGTGTTGTCATGTTGTTGTGTTGTCATGTTGTTGTGTTGTGTTGTCATGTTGTGTTGTCATGTTGTCATGTTGTTGTGTTGTGTTGTCTTGTCATGTTGTCATGTTGTCGTGTTGTCTTGTCATGTTGTTGTGTTGTCATGTTGTTGTGTTGTGTTGTCATGTTGTCGTGTTGTCTTGTCATGTTGTTGTGTTGTGTTGTCATGTTGTTGTGTTGTCATGTTTTTGTGTTGTGTTGTCATGTTGTCGTGTTATCTTGTCATGTTGTTGTTTTGTCATGTTGTCGTGTTGTCTTGTCATGTTGTTGTGTTGTCATGTTGTCGTGTTGTCTTGTCATGTTGTTGTGTTGTGTTGTCATGTTGTGATGTTGTTGTGTTGTCATGTTTTTGTGTTGTGTTGTCATGTTGTCGTGTTATCTTGTCATGTTGTTGTTTTGTCATGTTGTCATGTTGTTGTGTTGTCATGTTTTTGTGTTGTGTTGTCATGTTGTCGTGTTATCTTGTCATGTTGTTGTGTTATCTTGTCATGTTGTTGTGTTGTCATGTTGTCGTGATATCTTGTCATGTTGTCGTGTTATCTTGTCATGTTGTTGTGTTGTCATGTTGTCATGTTGTTGTGTTGTCATGTTTTTGTGTTGTGTTGTCATGTTGTCGTGTTATCTTGTCATGTTGTTGTTTTGTCATGTTGTCGTGTTGTCATGTTGTCATGTTGTTGTGTTGTGTTGTTGTGTTGTCTTGTCATGTTGTCATGTTGTCGTGTTGTCTTGTCATGTTGTTGTGTTGTCATGTTGTGTTGTGTTGTCATGTTGTCGTGTTGTCTTGTCATGTTGTTGTGTTGTGTTGTCATGTTGTCGTGTTATCTTGTCATGTTGTTGTTTTGTCATGTTGTCGTGTTGTCTTGTCATGTTGTTGTGTTGTCATGTTGTCGTGTTGTCTTGTCATGTTGTCGTGTTGTCTTGTCATGTTGTTGTTTTGTCATGTTGTCGTGTTGTCTTGTCATGTTGTTGTGTTGTCATGTTGTCGTGTTGTCTTGTCATGTTGTCTTGTTGTTGTGTTATGTTGTTGTGTTGTGCTGTCCTGTTGTCATGTTGTTGTGTTGTCATGTTGTCGTGTTGTCTTGTCATGTTGTTGTGTTGTCATGTTGTTGTGTTGTGTTGTCATGTTGTCGTGTTGTGTTGTCATGTTGTTGTGTTGTGTTGTCATGTTGTTGTGTTGTGTTGTCATGTTGTCATGTGTTGTCATGTTGTTGTGTTGTCATGTTGTCGTGTTGTCTTGTCATGTTGTTGTGTTGTCATGTTGTTGTGTTGTCATGTTGTCTTGTCATGTTGTTGTGTTGTCATGTTGTGTTGTCATGTTGTTGTGTTGTCATGTTGTCTTGTCATGTTGTTGTGTTGTCATGTTGTCTTGTCATGTTGTTGTGTTGTCATGTTGTCGTGTTGTCTTGTCATGTTGTTGTGTTGTCATGTTGTCGTGTTGTCATGTTGTCGTGTCATATTGTTGTGTTGTGTTGTTGTGTTGTCTTGTCATGTTGTTGTGTTTTGTTGTCATGTTGTCATGTTGTCGTGTTGTCTTGTCATGTTGTTGTGTTGTCATGTTGTTGTCATGTTGTCATGTTGTTGTGTTGTGTTGTCATGTTGTCGTGTTGTCTTGTCATGTTGTTGTGTTGTCATGTTGTTGTGTTGTGTTGTCATGTTGTTGTGTTGTCATGTTGTTGTGTTGTCATGTTGTTGTGTTGTGTTGTCATGTTGTCATGTTGTTGTGTTGTCATGTTGTTGTGTTGTGTTGTCATGTTGTGTTGTCATGTTGTCATGTTGTTGTGTTGTGTTGTTGTGTTGTCTTGTCATGTTGTCATGTTGTCGTGTTGTCTTGTCATGTTGTTGTGTTGTGTTGTCATGTTGTCGTGTTGTCTTGTCATGTTGTTGTGTTGGGTTGTCATGTTGTCATGTTGTTGTGTTGTCATGTTTTTGTGTTGTGTTGTCATGTTGTCGTGTTATCTTGTCATGTTGTTGTTTTGTCATGTTGTCGTGTTGTCTTGTCATGTTGTTGTGTTGTCATGTTGTTGTGTTATGTTGTTGTGTTGTGCTGTCCTGTTGTCATGTTGTTGTGTTGTCATGTTGTCTTGTCATGTTGTTGTGTTGTCATGTTGTTGTGTTGTGTTGTCATGTTGTCGTGTTGTGTTGTCATGTTGTGTTGTGTTGTCATGTTGTCGTGTTGTCTTGTCATGTTGTTGTGTTGTCATGTTGTCGTGTTGTCTTGTCATGTTTTTGTGTTGTGTTGTCATGTTGTCGTGTTGTCTTGTCATGTTGTTGTGTTGTCATGTTGTTGTGTTGTGTTGTCATGTTGTCGTGTTGTGTTGTCATGTTGTTGTGTTGTCATGATGTTGTGTTGTCATGTTTTTGTGTTGTGTTGTCATGTTGTCGTGTTGTCTTGTCATGTTGTTGTGTTGTCATGTTGTTGTGTTATGTTGTTGTGTTGTGCTGTCCTGTTGTCATGTTGTCATGTTGTTGTGTTGTCATGTTGTTGTGTTATGTTGTTGTGTTGTGTTGTCATGTTGTCTTGTCATGTTGTTGTGTTGTGTTGTCATGTTGTCATGTTGTTGTGTTATCTTGTCATGTTGTTGTGTTGTCATGTTGTTGTGTTGTCTTGTCATGTTGTTGTGTTGTCATGTTGTTGTGTTGTGCTGTCCTGTTGTCATGTTGTCGTGTTGTCTTGTCATGTTGTTGTGTTGTCATGTTGTTGTGTCATGTTTTTGTGTTGTGTTGTCATGTTGTCGTGTTGTCTTGTCATGTTGTTGTGTTGTCATGTTGTTGTGTTATGTTGTTGTGTTGTGCTGTCCTGTTGTCTTGTTGTCATGTTGTCGTGTTGTCTTGTCATGTTGTTGTGTTGTCATGTTGTTGTGTTGTCATGTTGTTGTGTTGTGTTGTCATGTTGTCGTGTTGTCTTGTCATGTTGTTGTGTTGTGTTGTCATGTTGTCGTGTTGTCTTGTCATGTTGTTGTGTTGTCATGTTGTTGTGTTGTGTTGTCATGTTGTTGTGTTGTCATGTTTTTGTGTTGTGTTGTCATGTTGTCGTGTTATCTTGTCATGTTGTTGTGTTGTGTTGTCATGTTGTCGTGTTGTCTTGTCATGTTGTTGTGTTGTGTTGTCATGTTGTCGTGTTGTGTTGTCATGTTGTCGTGTTGTCATGTTGTTGTGTTGTCATGTTGTGTTGTCTTGTCATGTTGTCGTGTTATCTTGTCATGTTGTTGTGTTGTCATGTTGTTGTGTTGTGTTGTCATGTTGTTGTATCGTCATGTTGTTGTGTTGTGTTGTCATGTTGTCGTGTTGTCTTGTCATGTTGTTGTGTTGTGTTGTCATGTTGTCGTGTTGTCTTGTCATGTTGTTGTGTTGTCATGTTGTTGTGTTGTCATGTTGTTGTGTTGTGTTGTCATGTTGTCGTGTTGTCTTGTCATGTTGTTGTATTGTCATGTTGTTGTGTTGTCATGTTGTTGTGTTGTCATGTTGTTGTGTTGTGTTGTCATGTTGTCGTGTTGTCTTGTCATGTTGTTGTGTTGTGTTGTCATGTTGTCGTGTTGTGTTGTCATGTTGTCGTGTTGTCATGTTGTTGTGTTGTCATGTTGTCGTGTTGTGTTGTCATGTTGTCGTGTTGTCTTGTCATGTTGTTGTGTTGTGTTGTCATGTTGTCGTGTTGTCTTGTCATGTTGTTGTGTTGTGTTGTCATGTTGTCGTGTTGTCTTGTCATGTTGTTGTGTTGTCATGTTGTTGTGTTGTCATGTTGTTGTGTTGTGATGTTGTTGTGTTGTCTTGTCATGTTGTTGTGTTGTCATGCTGTCGTGTTGTGTTGTTGTGTTGTCATGTTGTCGTGTTGTCTTGTCATGTTGTCATGTTGTCGTGTTGTCTTGTCATGTTGTTGTGTTGTCATGCTGTCGTGTTGTGTTGTTGTGTTGTCATGTTGTCGTGTTGTCTTGTCATGTTGTCATGTTGTCGTGTTGTCTTGTCATGTTGTTGTGTTGTCATGCTGTCGTGTTGTGTTGTTGTGTTGTCATGTTGTCGTGTTGTCTTGTCATGTTGTCATGTTGTCGTGTTGTCTTGTCATGTTGTCATGTTGTCGTGTTGTCTTGTCATGTTGTTGTGTTGTCGTGTTGTTGTGTTGTGTTGTCATGTTGTTGTTTCGTGTCGTGTTGTCGTGTTGTCGTGTCATGTTGTCGTGTTGTTGTGTTGTGTTGTCATGTTGTTGTTTCGTGTCGTGTTGTCGTGTCATGTTGTCGTGTTGTCGTGTTGTTGTGTTGTGTTGTCATGTTGTCGTGTTGTCTTGTCATGTTGTCGTGTCATGTTGTCATGTTGTCGTGTTGTCGTGTTGTTGTGTTGTGTTGTCATGTTGTCGTGTCGTCTTGTCATGTTGTCGTGTCATGTTGTCGTGTTGTTGTGTTGTGTTGTCATGTTGTTGTTTCGTGTCGTGTTGTCGTGTCATGTTGTCGTGTTGTTGTGTTGTGTTGTAGCTGACTTTGCTCAGGATGAAGTTTTGACAAACATCCCGACCTGTGAGACAAACTGATGTAAAATGAACTAAAACTCTTGATGGAACTATTGAATCTGTATTTTGTGTTTCTGACATGTTTTCGGGTTTTACCTGGAAACACCTTCATGTACGAGACAGAAAAATTCCTTTCCGTAAAACATTCCCAGCCTTTAGGACGGTTTATTAACACCTCAGTAACATACTTGGACTTCTTTTAACAAGACCAAAAAGTGAAAACTGGACATTTTAATTATTTATATGTTTAGTTCAGCCTGTTCAACGGAGACTTTAACGCTCTCCTCAAACTGCACAATGTCCCTGTTTTCAGCCTGGACCGACCACGTCCTCCTAAACCATCTTTCTCACACACATCTCTGGAAACAATGGTGACTTGGTTTATTCGGCCAGCCGGCGTCCTGACAGAGTCATCACATGAGCGGCTCGTCTGCAGCCCTGAGTAAATACCAGCAGAGAGAATCCAGGGTCCACCAGCTCTTCCAGTTTCACCACATCACACAAACTCGTCACGGCATGACGTAACGCTGCCATGAACGATGCCGCTGTCCCTGCAGTGTCTCTGGAAAACATTGGCTGAATGCAGCTGCCACCAAAAAAAAGGAGAAAATCTCCTGACGCCAGGCGTGTCCTGCTCCCATCCTGGAGAGCCGCAGGAACTGAACCAGATCTGCAGGTCCAGATGGTGTCAGTCCCAGAATTCTGCTCAGAACAACTATGTCCGATTCTCCAGCACCTTTTCAACACCAGTCTGAGACAAAATAGAGTCCCAGTGCTGTGGAAAACCTCCTGCCTTGTTCCAGTACCTAAAAAAACACAACCAGCTGAACCAAGTGACTACAGACCAGTTGCCCTGACATCTCACATCATGAAAGTCCTGGAGAGACTCTTACTGGCTCACCTCAACAAGCAAGTAAACACCTTTCAGGACCCATTCCAGTTTGCATATCGTAATGGACTTGGGGTTGAAGATGCCATCATATACCTGCTCCAGAGAGCACACTCTCATCTGGACCATTCAGGCAGCACTTTGAGGGTCATGTTCTTTCATTTCTCAGTGCTTTTAATACCATTCAGCCTGCTTTGTTATGTGAGAAGCTCCATAAATTCCAGGTGGATACCTCCACAACCACCTGGATCTGTGACTACCTCACAAACAGACCCCAGTTTGTGAGACTGAAAGGTTGTGTGTCTGAGATGGAGGTCAGCAGCACTGGTGCACCACAAGGAACTGTACTCTGGCCATTCCTCTTCACTCTGTACACCTCAGACTTCCAGTACAACTCTGAGTCCTGTCATCTGCAGAAATACTCTGATGACTCTGCAGTTGTGGGGTGTATCAGGGATGGACAAGAAGCAGAGTACAGAGAACTGGTCAGTCAGTTTGTTAAATGGTGAGGTGACAATCATCTCATATTAAATAGCAGCAAAACAAAAGAGATGATTGTTGACTTCAGGAGGAAGAAGAATAAACAAAGCACTGTTTCCATCCTGGGAGAGGAGGTGGAGGTGGTGGAGGAATACAAGTATCTTGGAGTTCAGCTGGACAACAAACTGGACTGGAAATGCAACACTGACTACATCTACAAGAAAGGTCAGAGCAGACTGTACTTCTTAAGGAAGCTGAGATGGTTTAACGTCTGCACCAAGATGTTGCATATCTTCTATAAGTCTGTTGTGGAGAGTGCAGTCAGCTTTGCAGCATCTGCTGGGGTAGTAGCATCACAACCAGAGACTTGAAGAGAATCAACAAACTGATCCAGAAAGCTGCTTCTGTGCTTGGAGTTGTGTTGCAGCAGGAAACATTCAACACCTGAGGACCCTCTTGGAACACAGCTGGTCTAAACCACATGGAAGGAAGTTTGTTTAAACATCAGACGTTGAGTTCAGCAGGTAAAATAACCCACATAAACACACCTGTTCTCAAAGATGTGACATTCATTAATGAATCGATTCTTTTGAACGACTCTTCAAATTCTATTCTACAGTCATTTAGCAGATGCTTTTATCCAAAGCGACGTCCATATATACCCCGATAGGCACATCGGGAGGCAACTTAGGGTTGAGTGTCTTGCCCAGGGACACTACGGCACACAGTCAGGGGAAGCCTGGAATCGATCGTCCAACTTTTGAGTTGAAAAACGACTGCTCTTCCTCCGGTGCTACAGCTAAATAAACAGCCGTGAGCCATTTTTTAATATTCCACACTGCCTTCAGTGGCGCATGTTTGCCATTAAAGTCTGATGTCCGACACGCTCCGTGCACCTGAACGCATCTATGACCAGAACAGAACGTATTGTGTAACTGGGTACAAATGACAAGCTTTTACCAGCTGAATGGTTGCATTTACTCCGAATCTGAATCTAAACCTGAGCATTTGTTACATGTAAGACCTTCTAGAAAACTCCTCCTAGGTTTCTGCCACAGGGGAGGAATGCTCTGACAAGATTCAGCACATCGCTGCAGAAAAACAGACAGAAAGGACGGGAAACCACAGGAGAAAGAGGGATGGAGGGGGAGGTGAGAGAGGAGGAGGAGGACAGAGGTATTCCTGCATGTACAGACTGGCAACAGCAGCAGAAGTCTGCGCTTTGCACACGCTTACAGCATGTTTGCAGAAGGAATAATCCAGAATCTGCTGTGGATTATAATATGACAACATCTACCTGGATGATGTGGTGTGTTCACGGCCTAACTGTGAAGAACGTTTGTCTAATATGATTATAAATCTGTAGGTCACTGCAGTGGCATGAATGCATACTATGTGAGTTTTAACAGTTTTATTCCGTCAGTTTAAAATGTGATGGGAAGGTCCTGAAAAACAAAACGTTGTGGAACTGTGAAGGATTTTTACTTTCTTTGTGAAACCAGAAAAAAAGGAAAAGTCAATAATGCATTAAAGCAGATGCGTGTGGCTTGGGATTTACTGACTCTGCAAACCACCTCCTACAGTCTCAGAAAGGCAAAGCCAAACAAAGCAGATTGGAGGAACAGACTCCTCCTGGAACCTGAAAGATGCTCAACAGAAGTTGTCCATTTTAGGTTTAATAGGTCAGGTTTACCTTCATGACAACTGTGGGGGGAGTGAATTTTTTTTCTAACTCGCCCGTTTAAAAGTAATTTAATCTTGATGTTCAGTTTATTTAGGGGTGTGTCCTTTTGATTGACAGGTACCAATCTCCAGCTTCAAGTCAGAAGAACGTAGAACAACCGCGGTTTTTAGCCGGTTAACAACGTGACTTAGCTTTAGCCGGCTTACCTCCGTTAGCTGGTTAGCTCCTGTTATCTCCGGGTTAGCTTGGTTAGCTCTTAGCTACAGGAAGCTCGGAGTTCGCTCGATGTCAATCATCCACCATGACGCTCACAGCCCCCCTCTCAGCTCCACCTCTTTGCCCACATTTGTATTTTCCGTGCGAGACGTAGTGCATGCCTCTGCCAAGATGGTGATGGTAGGAACCGCCCACCGAGCTTCAATTCAGCTCTTCAGTCACGGAGGCTCCACCCATCGTTTTTAATAAGGTCTATGGTAGTAATCCTGACCCCCTGACTCACCTTATCAAACTGAAGTCACGTCTGCGACATCAGAAAGATGTAAAAGACAGAAATTATCCTGCTTACTTGGAAATGTTTCATATTTAAACATAAAAACATAAACTTTTTTTTTTTTAGACAACAATTTGTTATTTTAAAAAAAGACCGTCCGTTTATGTCTTTTATGTCACAACTCATCCCGGCCCGACTGAACCCCCTGAGGGCCCAGTTTTAGACCTCGGACCGTATGTTTAACCCCCCTGGTTCGGAGGGCGAGTAACAACTGAGAAGGGACTAAATTATTTGTGTAAAAAAACTACTTGGGGACGTTTTACTTAAGCTATGACACAAACTTTGCATAAGAGAATAAATTACGTCGTAAATCACGCTTTTAGTTTGCATGAAGCTAAACATGCTAACGCACGACTGCTTAACTTCAGCCATGAGTTAGCAGCTTCGGGAAATATTTCTTTTCTTTTCTGTTATCAGTGTACACGTTATTGTAAATATCTCCAGCTATCCCACTTCCTCCTCCTCCTCCTCTTCCTCACAGGGAAGGACGCCATGCGGCAGGAGGGTGGGCTTGATTCGGGAAGGGGCGGAGCGGTTTCCTCCGCCGGGCGGTGTCAGCTGAAGAAAACGGGACAGGGGGACAGAGGGAAGCCGATAGAGGGATTCAATCCCCCGAGTGTTTTACAGAATTGCACCAGCGGCTTCCAGGTAAGAAGACTGGGCGTTTTAGGGCGTTTTCTCAGGGTTCAGGACAGGAAGAGCTCAATTAGATTCCGCTATAAGCGACAAACGGGAGGTTTTATTTCACTGCAACACATCTTGTAATGAAATATTAAGTTAAAATTTCTTTATAAAGCTTTATATCTGAGTAAATTACATTTAGGGAATGTCAGGAGGTGCTGCACGTGCGCAGGTGTGCGTGACAGGGATGATTGCGTGCATGTAGGACACTTAGACATGGGAGAAAATTAGTTTGATTAAAAAATAATAACAATTTTAATGAATTTTCCTACTCTGTAAATGCAGATATTGTTCTTCTTCTTCTTTTTTTTTTTTTTTTGCCATTGACGTCTTAAAGTGAAATATAAGTTGAATGTGTGATTATACAGAGAGAGATATCACGGAAGGTTGTGTTTTTTGTGTATGTGGTGTGACTGACAGACTGCATGTGTGTGTGTGTCTCCGGATGAAACACAGACACAAACATGTGTCCACCAGCCTCCACAGAATATGTAGACACGCCTTGCATCATGTGCATCACTGCTGATGTGCATGAATGAAGCCTGTGACTCCACATGTGGAGGACAAGTAGGATCCAGATGAAAACAAAATGCAGAACGCCTCAGTGTTTTTGCTTCTAAATGAGAAGCTGCAGCTACATGCTTGTGTTTTATTTACTGTAGCTTGTTTCTGAAGATGTCTTTGGAAAGCAACTGTGTTTGCCCTCAGAGCTGATTTAAATTCATTCAAATAAAGGAGCAGTCCTCACAATGCAGTGACATCTGGTGGCAGAGTTGACCTCTTCCTGATGACGTCTGGTTTTCTGCCTCCTGTCTGAAATGACAAAACCAAAAACAAACGAGTTTTATGTCTGAGAGTGGTCTCTACGGAAAACAGAGGCATGTGAGATTAATAGAGACGTGTCAGAAACCAGATATGTGTTACCGTGTTTGTTAATTCACCTGGAACACAGTGGAACATGTAAATATCTCCTCATAAAAACCACATTACTGTCAGTGGAAACCAGAGGATAACAGCCGAATTTCCCTTTAGTACGGGAAAAGTAATCCTAAAAACAAGGAAAGTAATCCTCGGAGTGAGTAATCCTAGTAGTGAGTAAAGTAATCCTAGTAGTGAGTAAAGTAATCCTAGTAGTGAATAAAGTAATCCTAGTAGTGAGTAAAGTAATCCTAGTAGTGAGTAAAGTAATCCTAGTAGTGAGTAAAGTAATCCTGGTAGTGAGTAAAGTAATCCTGGTAGTAAAATAATCCTGGTAGTGAGTAAAGTAATCCAAGTAGTCAGTAAAGTAATCCTAGTAGTGCGGAAAGTAATCCAAGTAGTGAGTAAAGTAATCCTAGTAGTGAGTAAAGTAATCCTAGTAGTGAATAAAGTAATCCTAGTAGTGAGTAAAGTAATCCTGGTAGTGAGTTAAGTAATCCTGGTAGTGAGTAAAATAATCCTGGTAGTAAAATAATCCTAGTAGTGAGTAAAGTAATCCTGGTAGTGAGTTAAGTAATCCTGGTAGTGAGTAAAATAATCCTGGTAGTAAAATAATCCTGGTAGTGAGTAAAGTAATCCTGGTAGTGAGTTAAGTAATCCTGGTAGTGAGTAAAATAATCCTGGTAGTAAAATAATCCTGGTAGTGAGTAAAGTAATCCAAGTAGTCAGTAAAGTAATCCTAGTAGTGCGGAAAGTAATCCAAGTAGTGAGTAAAGTAATCCTAGTAGTGAGTAAAGTAATCCTGGTAGTGAGTAAAGTAATCCAAGTAGTGAGTAAAGTAATCCTAGTTGTGAGTAAAGTAATCCAAATAATGAGTAAAGTAATCCTGGTAGTGAGTAAAGTAATCCTGGTGTTGGCATCACTGCTATGCTACATGTTAGCTTAGCTGCTATGTTACATGCCTAGACCGTAAATGAAAGATGGACAGATCCTCCATCGGTTAAAAGTGAACCCTGTGTGGAAGTGCATAAAACTGCAGTTCCCCCTTCATCCACTAGGGGCTGCAAAACAGAGCAAATCCCCATAGACTCCCATGTTAAAAAGACCAACTTCACAGCAGGAATAAACATGTTTACAGCCTGGTTCAAAAATCCATTTTTGGTTAATAAGTCAGGTTTACCTTCATGACAACTGTTGGGGGAAATTTAGCATATTTAGGGGCGTGTCCTTTTGATTGACAGGTACCCGATCTCCCGCTTCAAGTCAGAAGAGCGTAGAACAACTGCGGTTTTTTAGCCGGTCAACAACGTGACTTAGTTTTAGCCCGCTTACCTCCATTAACTAGTTAGCTCCTGTTATCTCCGGGTTAGCTCAGTTAGCTCTTAGCTAACTCTTAGCTCGGAGTTTGCTAGATGTCAATCATCCACCATGACGCTCACAGCCCCCCTCTCAGCTCCACCTCTTTGCCCATATTTGTATTTTCCGGGCGAGACGACACGCATGACCCTGCCAAGATGGTGATGGTAGGAACCGCCCACCGAGCTTCAGTTCAGCTCTTCAGAAACCTACGGGTGCCCATCTTTTATATACAGTCTATGGCTACATGTTAGCATCACAGCTATGCTACATGTTAGCATCGCTGCTTCCTGCTGACATCTTCTGGACTGCAGCATGTCATGCTGCCACCTGTATTTGAGGAGTTTTGTAAAAGGAAAGAAAAACATTTTTTATTTAAACAAAGACTTTTAAAACTCGGAAGAAAGGAGGAAATATGATCTATAAAACACCTTTTTCACATATGAAAATAACAAATTGGTTTTCCAATAAAAATGAAAACACAAGAACACATACACACTGTCATACAAACAACCATTAAAATTAATTTTTCTTCTGTTTTTCTGCTAGTTTGTTAAATCAGTGTGGTTTATGGTTGCCAGAGAAACGGTATATTATTGTCATGACGCAGGCCTGGTTTGCATCAAAAAGATTTATTCTCTATATTCAAATAATCAGATAACTGTCATTACAGAATGTGACATGTGACCCAAACCTAATCATCCAGTATCCTGTTTCCGCCTGCTTGTGTCTGTCTGCGAACGCGACCACCATGTTTGCCTGCTGAAGCTCCAGCTCAGCAGCTGATTTGCGTGCTGGTTAGGTTTCTGTAGAATCACGGCTGCCGTGCGAGATGCAAAGTGGGATCTGGTGGGATGAAGGTAAATTTTAATGAGGAAAGGCGATTTGAATAGAAAACGTCAGTCGTTCAGCTTTGCTGATGTGGGAGAAAGTTGCATCACATCAGGCAGTTTGATGGAAAGTCAAACTATTTAAAAAATGTGACCTTGTTTCCTCAGATTGAAATTTGCAGGGAAGTCTGTGTGCTTGGATGCAAAATGAAGGTTTAAATAGATGTAAAAAGAGGGAAAAGCCGTCAGATCTCAGCTTTGTGTTTTACATGGAGGAGGTCATTAAACAGCTAAATAAAGCTTTCTGCATCAGCGATCATAATAACCATCTGTACCCTCCATTAAACAGTCTCCTTCAGTACGTTAGACATCGTACGGGCCTCCAGGCTGCTGCAAGAGCAGGCTGATAAATGGCTCTTTGTATAATAGATGATGAAGCTGCTGCCTTCCTCCTGGCTGCAGCTCTGCTGTTTGCCTCCTGGCTGAGCCGAGAGTTTCACCGGGAAGAGACCAGTAAATACAGAAGCAACGAGATGTCCTGCTGAACGGCGCCCGAGTCAAAGTGCTGATTTATTCTGCGATTAAAAGATAACGCGTATCGCTTCTTCTGACATTTATTAGTTGTTTTTATAAATCTACACTATGTTACTGACTGCAGGATGCTTCATCACCTCCAACGCTGGGTATTTTCATGATTACGTCACGCTGGAAGAGACGACGTCAGAGGGATTGTGCATCTAAATGCAGCTTTTTCCTGTGTGTCTTCCAGGCATCGGTATGTCTACGACGGTCAGCGCCGAGGAGATGGAGGAGATCAGGGAGAGCTTCAGTAAAGTTGGTGAGTTTGTGTGTGTGCAGATAACTAGTCATGTTTAAAATGTGGTACAGAAGCTTTTGTACATGTATGCATGCTTGTATGAGTCGACCTACTGATGGACAGATGTTTGGGTTTATGAGGAGAAATTATACAGAGCGCCGTCGCTTCTATCATCATCATCATCGTCTCAGGAACAGCAGCGTGTCACTGGGATGGTCAAGTGACCCTCCAGCTGGTCTACGGAGGTTTTCCAGTGTTTCTATCCGTCCAGGAAGTTTACAATCCAGACACAACATGTAGTGTTTATTCAGCGACTCTAGATGGTAAATCCATCATTATTTATCACATCTTCGTCACCATCACTACCACCTTGAGGAATCTGCTGGAAACAAAATGAAAGCATGGATCCGTCCAACTGTCAGGATAAACGCTTCATGCTGCAGTTGGTGGGATGGTGGGGGGAGGTTTTCTTGTCCCACTTTGGTTCCCTTAGTACCAACATGACACGGTTTAACCTCCACAGCCTACCTGAGTCCTGCTGCTGACCATGTCCATCGCTTTATGAGCACAGTGTAGCATCTTCTGATGGAAACATCCAGCAGGATGATGCACCATGTTACAAAGCTCACATCATCTCCACCATGACTATGAGTTCACTGTCCTCCAACGGCTCCACAGTCACCAGATCTACATCCAGCAGAGCAGCTTTGGGATGTGGTGGAACGGGAGATTCTCATGGTGATGAGGTGGAACGAGAGATTCTCATGGTGATGAGGTGGAACGGGAGATTCTCATGGTGATGAGGTGGAACGGGAGATTCTCATGGTGATGAGGTGGAACGGGAGATTCTCATGGTGATGAGGTGGAACGGGAGATTCACATCGTGATGAGGTGGAATGGGAGATTCTCATGGTGATGAGGTGGAACGGGAGATTCTCATGGTGATGAGGTGGAACGGGAGATTCTCATGGTGATGAGGTGGAACGGGAGATTCTCATGGTGATGAGGTGGAACGGGAGATTCTCATGGTGATGAGGTGGAACGGGAGATTCTCATGGTGATGAGGTGGAACGGGAGATTCTCATGGTGATGAGGTGGAACGGGAGATTCTCATGGTGATGAGGTGGAACGGGAGATTCACATCGTGATGAGGTGGAACGGGAGATTCTCATCATGATGAGGTGGAACGGGAGATTCTCATGGTGATGTGGTGGAACGGGAGATTCTCATCATGATGAGGTGGAACGGGAGATTCTCATCATGATGAGGTGGAACGGGAGATTCTCATGGTGATGAGGTGGAACGGGAGATTCTCATCATGATGAGGTGGAACGGGAGATTCTCATGGTGATGAGGTGGAACGGGAGATTCTCATCATGATGAGGTGGAACGGAAGATTCTCATGGTGATGAGGTGGAACGGGAGATTCTCATGGTGATGAGGTGGAACGGGAGATTCTCATCATGAGGTGGAACGGGAGGTTCTCATGGTGATGAGGTGGAACGGGAGATTCTCATCATGAGGTGGAACGGGAGGTTCTCATGGTGATGAGGTGGAACGGGAGATTCTCATGGTGATGAGGTGGAACGGGAGATTCTCATGGTGATGAGGTGGAACGGGAGATTCTCATGGTGATGAGGTGGAACGGGAGATTCTCATGGTGATGAGGTGGAACGGGAGATTCTCATGGTGATGAGGTGGAACGGGAGATTCTCATGGTGATGAGGTGGAACGGGAGATTCTCATGGTGATGAGGTGGAACGGGAGATTCTCATGGTGATGAGGTGGAACGGGAGATTCACATCGTGATGAGGTGGAACGGGAGATTCTCATCATGATGAGGTGGAACGGGAGATTCTCATGGTGATGTGGTGGAACGGGAGATTCTCATCATGATGAGGTGGAACGGGAGATTCTCATCATGATGAGGTGGAACGGGAGATTCTCATGGTGATGAGGTGGAACGGGAGATTCTCATCATGATGAGGTGGAACGGGAGATTCTCATGGTGATGAGGTGGAACGGGAGATTCTCATCATGATGAGGTGGAACGGAAGATTCTCATGGTGATGAGGTGGAACGGGAGATTCTCATGGTGATGAGGTGGAACGGGAGATTCTCATCATGAGGTGGAACGGGAGGTTCTCATGGTGATGAGGTGGAACGGGAGATTCTCATCATGAGGTGGAACGGGAGGTTCTCATGGTGATGAGGTGGAACGGGAGATTCTCATGGTGATGAGGTGGAACGGGAGATTCTCATGATGATGAGGTGGAACGGGAGATTCTCATCATGATGAGGTGGAACGGGAGGTTCTCATCATGATGAGGTGGAACGGGAGATTCTCATCATGATGAGGTGGAACGGGAGATTCTCATGGTGATGTGGTGGAACGGGAGATTCTCATCATGAGGTGGAACGGGAGATTCTCATGGTGATGAGGTGGAACGGGAGATTCTCATGGTGATGAGGTGGAACGGGAGATTCTCATGGTGATGAGGTGGAACGGGAGATTCTCATGGTGATGAGGTGGAACGGGAGATTCTCATGATGATGAGGTGGAACGGGAGATTCTCATCATGATGAGGTGGAACGGGAGGTTCTCATGGTGATGAGGTGGAACGGGAGATTCTCATGATGATGAGGTGGAACGGGAGATTCTCATGATGATGAGGTGGAACGGGAGATTCTCATCATGATGAGGTGGAACGGGAGGTTCTCATGGTGATGAGGTGGAACGGGAGGTTCTCATGATGATGAGGTGGAACGGGAGATTCTCATGATGATGAGGTGGAACGGGAGATTCTCATGGTGATGAGGTGGAACGGGAGATTCTCATGATGATGAGGTGGAACGGGAGATTCTCATCATGATGAGGTGGAACGGGAGATTCTCATCATGATGAGGTGGAACGGGAGATTCTCATGGTGATGTGGTGGAACGGGAGATTCTCATCATGAGGTGGAACGGGAGGTTCTCATGGTGATGAGGTGGAACGGGAGATTCTCATGATGATGAGGTGGAACGGGAGATTCTCATCATGATGAGGTGGAACGGGAGGTTCTCATGGTGATGAGGTGGAACGGGAGGTTCTCATGGTGATGATGTGAAACGGGAGATTCTCATGGTGATGAGGTGGAACGGGAGATTCTCATGGTGATGAGGTGGAACGGGAGATTCTCATGGTGATGAGGTGGAACGGGAGGTTCTCATGGTGATGAAGGAACGGGAGATTCTCATGGTGATGAGGTGGAACGGGAGATTCTCATGGTGATGAGGTGGAACGGGAGATTCTCATGGTGATGAGGTGGAACGGGAGATTCTCATGGTGATGAGGTGGAACGGAAGATTCTCATGGTGATGAGGTGGAACGGGAGGTTCTCATGGTGATGAGGTGGAACGGGAGATTCTCATGGTGATGAGGTGGAACGGGAGATTCTCATGGTGATGAGGTGGAACGGGAGATTCTCATGGTGATGAGGTGGAACGGGAGATTCTCATGGGGATGAGGTGGAACGGGAGGTTCTCATGGTGATGAGGTGGAACGGGAGATTCTCATGGTGATGAGGTGGAACGGAAGATTCTCATGGTGATGAGGTGGAACGGGAGATTCTCATGGTGATGAGGTGGAACGGGAGGTTCTCATGGTGATGAGGTGGAACGGGAGATTCTCATCATGATGAGGTGGAACGGGAGGTTCTCATGGTGATGAGGTGGAACGGGAGATTCTCATGGTGATGAGGTGGAACGGGAGGTTCTCATGGTGATGAGGTGGAACGGGAGATTCTCATCATGATGAGGTGGAACGGGAGGTTCTCATGGTGATGAGGTGGAACGGGAGATTCTCATGGTGATGTGCAGCAGCTGAATGAGGTTTCATGCCAATATGAAGCAGAATTTCTGAGAAATGTTTTTTATCTTTTTGAATCTCTGACTTCTAGATTTAAGACGGTTCTGCAGTAAAAATGGGTCCAACTCGGTACTAGAAGATGGCCTGTTAAACAGGATGGTTGCCTAGTAGAGTCATGGGGACCAGAGGATCTAAAGTGCAATTCAGTCCCAGGCAAATTTATGCTTTTGAGACCAACAACAGTATTTCTACATTCATAAATAGCTGCACAAGATAATGGTATAAATCTTGTTTTCTGTTGACATCATCGGTCGATGCTCCTCTAACAGCTTGTGTGAAGCTTCGCATGTTGACTAGGAGAGCAGCTTATAAATGTATACTCCTCCTCTTCCTCTTCTTTCCTCCCTCGCTCCTTCCCAGACCTGGACGGTAACGGCTATGTCTGTGCTTCTGAACTGGGAAATCTCTTCCGGGAGGTGGGATGTCCGTTGCCTGGATACCAGATCCGAGAGCTCCTCCAGAAGCTGGACCGAAACAAAGACAGCCACATCAGCATAGAGGAGTTCACGGCTGTAGGTAACACTAACTAACCAACTAACTAGTCAACTAACTGCAACTACTAACTAACTGACTAGAATCATGTGAAGAAGAAGAAAATGGTTCCTTTTAACTAAACGGTTTTACGTATCAGGACACGATAAAGAAAACCATCCGACAGACGACGTAAAAACAGCACTAGAAGTGGTGTAGTGGCGAGTGGATGAGTTTTAATCCAACGTTTTTATAAAACAAGGTCTCAGATTGTGTCCCAACGTTGTTACTTCCATCAGGGGAAGTTAAACTGCTCGCAGTCTGTTTCTGCTCTTCCTAAAACCAGACGCCAGAACTGCTCAATCACACACATCCATAAATATCCAGGTCACCTGACACGGACCCACCTGCTGAAGGTGCATCTTTTTTTTTTTTTTATGCATCCATCCATCCATCCATCTTCTGCCGCTTATCCGGGGTCGGGTCGCGGGGGCAGCAGCCTAAGCAGGGAAGCCTAGACTTCCCTCTCCCCAGCCACATTTGCCAACTCTGCGGGGGGATCCCGAGGCGTTCCCAGGCCAGCCGAGAGATATAATCCCTCCAGCATGTCCTGGGTCTTCCCCGGGGTCTCCTCCCCGAGGGACGTGCCTGGAACACCTCACCAGGGAGGTCCAGGAGGCATCCTGACCAGATGCCCCAACTCAACTGGTTCCTCTCGATGCTGGTGAATGAGGCTCGATTAACGCTTGTGGAAGCTGTTCTGCCACGTTGTTTTTAGAAAGAAGGGGATTTTTTTTCCCTCAAACAGATTTAAAAGTAAAATTAACAGTAAAATAGAAAAGTTGTTAACGTTGATTTAAAGCATCAGAGTTCCAGCAGAGCTGCGGCTTTCTGGCAGTTTCTTCCAGAAACCATGTTCTGTTCTGACTCTGGGACCAGGAAGGATGGCCACCAGTCCGTCAGGACCAGCACAGACAGATGAACGGCTACTCCGTCACTCATTAATTAATCACTAATCAGGCTGACCAGCCTGTTTTTGGACTGTTGGCGGAAAGGATCCACCCCTGCACAGGGACATGACGATGAGGTGCCTCTCTGTTGGGGTTTGCATGAAAGCTGAGCTTCCTGGCAGTGAGGGGGTCGCACCAACAAGCCATACTGGTTCAGTCTTTTTCTAACTGGACCTGACTTTTAGCACTCAACATGCCAACTGAGCCTGGAGAGTCTGGGATGTAGCTCTGGGTTTTAGTTATCAGAGCACCACATGACTTGATGTGGACTTACTGAGAGGAGCTCGGCTAGTCGGTTGGTTTGTTCAGCAACGTCTGCCTGCTACCAACATTAATAACACATCGTTTCTGCATCATGGATCTGTTTGTTAATGAATGATGAATATGTTATAAGTTGAGATGAAAAACTGCATAGATATCCCCCATTCCCCCGCTTTAACACGCATGATGCTGTTTGGACCGATTCCACTGCTGTGTGTTTTCGTGGGCGTTCAGATCTTCCAGGAGATGAAGGACGACCGCTTGGCTCAGGGTTTCAGGAAAGCTCTCAACAAGAAAGAAGGCATTGTGGCCATCGGTGGGACCAGTGAGATCTCCAGCGAAGGAACTCAGCATTCAATCTCTGGTTAGAGAAGCTAAGTGTGTTTATTCCTCATCACCATAGCAACGGCATCCTCTCAAATCAGCTGACCCTGAACCAACATCAGATTGTAAATGTAAAGCTACATGATGCTCGGCTTCATTTCAGAGCGGGAGCGCTTCGCCTTCGCCAACTACATCAACTCCACCCTGGAGAAGGATCCAGACTGCAAACGCGTTCTGCCCATCAACCCCAACACCGAGGCGCTGTTTAAGGCCGTGGCAGATGGCATCGTGCTCTGGTAAAGCTCCCGCTGGGAGTCGGAGTTGCCCCGTTTCTGGTCACATCTTCTTACTTTCTCCTCTCGTTGGCCGCTGCAGTAAACTCATCAACCTGTCCGTTCCCGACACCATCGACGAGAGGACCATCAACACAAAGAAACTGACTGCTTTCACCACGCAGGTGAGTCCGTGTTGGAATATTTACAAAGCGTCCTTCATCGTAGGCCTGTCGCAATAAGTCAATTAATGATAAGAAAAAATGTGTGCAATAAGTTTGAAGGATGCAATAATTTTCATTTGTTTTTCTTTTTTCTCTTGTGCCACATTTGCTTCAAGACAATATTAACTAAACACAGCAATACAACAAGCTTCCATCTGCACTTAAACCAAATCATCAACTGCAGTTTTCCCAGATGGGGAAAAAAAGACATTAACAATCAGCCTGGATGAACATTCATGTTACAGAACAGCTATTCCGCAACTTCACCGTGACATGAAAAATGACATCCTGAAGGCGATCAGACGTTCAACTTCACCATTCCACCTCTGGTCCAGTCCAAACATGTCCCTTTATATGAGCTTTACGATACTGTATGTACCTGTGTTACATGGAGTTTAGAGACCAGATGTTCCAGATAACCACGTTGCCAAAACCCCAGGAGAAATCCTGATGTGTTTCAGCAGACTGGGACTGGATGAGTCTAGTCTGCACATCCAGCTAAATGTTCTGAAGAAATGAAAGTTTGATCTTTGAAAGGGTGTGTTTACATTATTATGACTTTATTGTTATTACAGTTGAAAATGGTCTCAAATGACATCAATAATTGCTTAGCGTGATATTATCGTCTATCGCAATAATTTCAATTAATCGCATGGTAAAATCTTTTACCGTGACAGACCTACTTCATCGTATAAGATTCAGCTGGGAGCAGGAGGAGCATTAAAAATTAAGTAGAAGGAAACTTTAAAAGGGTAAAAAAATAAAACCAGATATACATTAAATAGATGAGGAAACAATGACGAAATGGACATGCAGCTGCGTAAAACAGGCTTTATGGGGACAGCCGTGTAGCAAAGATGGAGCACCGGAGTAACTATGGTGACAGAAACGGTCCTGATGAAGGTGAATAAGAGGATCCACGCAGACTTACTGTCTGAGTGGAAGATGCAGGATGAGTTGGATGCCGAAAATCATGAGAGAATCTGAATAAGCGCGATAAATGAAAAAATGAGCAGTTTGTTTCCTGAATGTGTTTTAAGCTTTATCCTGACTTTGCTTTATCAGGAGAATCTGAACTTGGCTTTGAATTCAGCCTCGGCCATCGGCTGCCAGGTTGTCAACATCGGGGCTCAAGACCTGAAAGAGGGGAAACCGCACCTGGTGCTCGGACTGCTCTGGCAGATCATCAAGATCGGGCTGTTTGCTGACATAAAGCTGAGCCGCAATGAAGGTAGAGTATGAACAGGCCTGCAAGGCTCATTTCCACATTTTCTACCCATCCTGCTCTTTTCTGCCAAGCGGCAACCTCCGGCGGTTATAAGTGAAGCCGATGCAGAAGTGCATAAAACTGCAGTTCCCCCTTCATCCACTAGGGGCTGCAAAACAGAACAAATCCCCATAGACTCCCATGTTAAAAAGACCAACTTCACAGCAGAAATAAACATGTTTACAGCAGGAATAAACATGTTTACAGCAGGAATAAACATGTTTACAGCAGAAATAAACATGTTTACAGCAGGAATAAACATGTTTACAGCAGGAATAAACATGTTTACAGCAGGAATAAACATGTTTACAGCAGGAATAAACATGTTTACAGCAGGAATAAACATGTTTACAGCAGAAATAAACATGTTTACAGCAGGAATAAACATGTTTACAGCAGGAATAAACATGTTTACAGCAGGAATAAACAATTTTTTTCTAACTCGCCCGTTTAAAAGTAATTTAATCTCGAAACACATTTCTTTCTACACATCCCTCATGAATCCTACAAACCTTCAGTTTTACCTTTTAGTGTTTTTTAAGAATACTGCTGAAAGTCAACAAAGTTGAGGCTTTGACGTCCGTGTGGAATGTCTCATGGAATGGGACGCGATGAGGTAGGGAGGGAGAGTCAACATCTCTTAGAAACCTACAGAAAGCATTGGCAGAATATGCTGGAGCGCCTTCTGAGAGGCAGCTTGGTCACAATCCATGCTTAACAAGGTGAAGGTTAAACCCAAGTTGGAGACCAAACTAACCTGTAAAACTCCACTAGATCTCCATCGCACCATCAGCGTCTCAGGACCGGTAGTGTGTAACTCTGTGGGAGAAATTGGGATGGAATCTGACGCTTCGCAGATCTACGGAAGTTTTCCAGACATTTCTGTCGTATTCAGATGGTTTACTATCCCGCCACAAAATATAGTGTTTATTCAGGGACTCTACATCAGGAATCACCAACTCTGGTCCTCGAGGGTCGGGGTCCTGCAGCGACACACTCAGTTCCAGTAAATGGATCATTAACTAACCTACGCAGAACTGAAGCAGCTGTAGGAGATTTGTTTTATCTGAATCAGATGTTCTGGTGACTGGAATTAAAAGGATTCTACTTCTACATGTAGTTTTACATTAGAGAAAAAACAAACATAGCTTGGAGTT
Source organism: Telmatherina bonti (assembly GCF_933228915.1). NCBI lineage: Eukaryota > Metazoa > Chordata > Actinopteri > Atheriniformes > Telmatherinidae > Telmatherina > Telmatherina bonti. The sequence continues at coordinate 37,588,953 of NC_136610.1, read as the reverse complement.
TAAGGGTTAAACAGCAGTCCTCTGGAGAAAAAAAGAGGTGGATTGATTGACAGCGGAGGGACAGGTGTAGCAAAGACAACTCTGTGAAACAGGAAGTAAGACTCAGGCGATGTCCCCACGGCGCCAAAGCCGGTTCAGGTGTGAAAATGGTGTGAAAACAAGGAGAACTTCTTCATCATCCCCAGGAAGCCGCTGTATGTCAAACTAAAAGGCTGGGGGGGATGATGGCTCACTGTCTGTTGGAGGAAGTTCAGGTTCATGTAACACAGCTTGTTCTCCGTATCTGCTTTGACGGTCCAGCAGCACAATGTCGTTGTAAAAGCTGCAAACAAGCCCGGATTGCCTGCAGCGGCAACACAACATGGTCACCGGTGCCATTATTGTTGCTGTGTTAGTCATGTGTTGGTCACATGGACATCACTTAGACGTCATACCCTCCAGTGGTGCAGTCACGCTGTCCTGCGGATCCCCATGGTTGCGGTGTTTAACCGACCCACCTTGGTACCTGGTTTCAGACATGATGGAGGCTCCGGCTTCATGAGGATGAAAGGGCGGCTTGTTGGAGTACTTGTGTGGTTTTACTGCACTTGTCGCCGTGAAAATAAACCAGAAGCAAAACTTTATGCTGATGATGTTTGACTGTATTTGTGAGATATTTTTGCACACTGTCTGGATGTTGAAAAGTCGTGCAGCTGTGTTTCCTCTGTGTGCAGCCATTGCAGCGCTGCTGGAAGAAGGCGAGGAGCTGGAGGAGCTGATGAAGCTCAGTCCGGAGGAGCTGCTGATGCGCTGGGTGAATTTCCATTTGAAGAAAGTTGGACTGTCCGTTTCCAACTTCTCTGGAGACATCAAGGTAACTGGACTGTCTCACCTCTGAAGCCTTCTGCTGTTTTCTAAATACTCTACAAACACAGTGATGACGACGAGTCAGGTTGCCATGGGATCAAACTTGACGTGTCCTGTCCGTCTTTCCTGTCTGTGTTTCTGTGCAGGACTCCAAGGTTTACTTCCACCTGCTGGAGCAGATCGCTCCGGACGGCAGCAAGGAGGGCGTTCCTCGGGTTGAGATCGACATGAGCGGTTTATATGTGAGCAGCTCCACGATGTTGTTCAGTCTCAACGCTTTTTCCCTGGAATTCCTGTTTATTTCTGGGTTTTCTGCAGGATTATTGTGGATTTCTGAAACCACAGAAAAGTCTGTTCTTTATTTCTTTTCAAGAAGATGGAGCAAAAATGCATCTTAATTACCACTGGCCAAATAATTCCAACTAGCATCTTGTTTATTTATTTATATATATATATATACACATATATATATATATACACATATATATATCCTCCCGTGGGCTCACCATCTGCGGGAGGAGCCGTAGGGGTCGGGTGCAATGTGAGCTGGGCGGCAGCAAGGGGCGGGGACCCTGGCGGTCCGATCCCCGGCTGCAGAAGCTGGCTCTAGGGACGTGGAACGTCACCTCTCTGGTGGGGAAGGAGCCTGAGCTTGTGCGCGAGGTTGAGCGGTTCCGACTAGATATAGTTGGACTCACCTCGACGCATGGCTTGGGCTCTGGAACCAGTACCCTCGAGAGGGGCTGGACCTTCTTCCACTCTGGAGTTGCTCATGGTGAGAGGCGCCGAGCAGGTGTGGGCATTCTCATCAGCCCCCAGCTTGGTGCCTGCACGTTGGGGTTTACCCCGGTGGATGAAAGGGTAGTTTCCCTCCGCCTCCGGGTGGGGGGACGGGTCCTGACTGTTGTCTGTGCTTATGCGCCGAACAGCAGTTCAGAGTACCCACCCTTTCTGGGGTCCTTGGAGGGAGTGCTGGAGGGTGCTCCTTCTGGGGACTCCATTGTTCTGCTGGGGGACTTCAATGCTCACGTGGGCAATGACAGTGAGACCTGGAGGGGAGTGATTGGGAGGCATGGTCCCCCCCCCTCTGAACCCAAATGGTGTTTTGTTATTGGACTTCTGTGCTCGTCATGGATTGTCTATAACGAACACCATGTTCCAACATAAGAGTGTCCATATGTACACCTGGCATCAGGATTCCCTGGGCCGCAGTTCAATGATCGACTTTGTAGTCGTATCGTCGGACCTGCGGCCACATGCCTTGGACACTCGGGTGAAGAGGGGGGCGGAGCTGTCAACTGATCACCACCTGGTGGTGAGTTGGCTCAGATGGTGGGGGAGGAAGCCGGTCAGAGCTGGCAGGCCCAAACGTGTTGTGAGGGTCTGCTGGGAACGTCTGGCTGAGCCCCCCGTCAGAGCGAGCTTCAACTCCCACCTTCAGCAGAGCTTCGAACATGTCCCGGGTGAGGCGGGGGACATTGAGTCCGAATGGGCTGTGTTCCGTGCCTCTATTGCTGAGGCGGCCAGCCGGAGCTGTGGCTGCAAGGTCGTTGGTGCCTGTCGTGGCGGTAATCCCAGGACTCGTTGGTGGACACCAGCAGTGAGGGATGCCGTCAAGCTGAAGAAGGAGTCCTATCGGGCCTTCTTGGCCTGTGGGACTCTGGAGGCAGCTGATGGGTACCGACGGGCTAAGAGGCATGCGGCTTCGGCCGTTGCCGAGGCAAAAACTCGGGCATGGGAGGAGTTCGGCGAGGCCATGGAGAAAGACTTCCGGACGGCTTCGAGGAGATTCTGGTCCACCATCCGGCGGCTCAGGGGGGGGAAGCAGTGCTCCGTCAATACTGTGTACAGTGGAGATGGGGAGCTGCTGACCTCAACTCGGGACGTTGTGGGTCGGTGGAGGGAATACTTCGAAGACCTCCTCAATCCTACCAACACGGCTTCCCATGAGGGAGCAGAGCTGGTGGACTCGGGGGTGGACTCTCCTATCTCTGGGGCTGAAGTCGCTGAGGTGGTCAAAAAGCTCCTTGGCGGCAAGGCCCCGGGGGTGGATGAGATCCGCCCAGAGTTCCTTAAGGCTCTGGATGCTGTGGGGCTGTCCTGGCTGACACGCCTCTGCAGCATCGCGTGGACATCGGGGGCAGTACCGCTGGATTGACAGACTGGGGTGGTGGTCCCCCTTTTTAAGAAGGGGGACCGGAGGGTGTGTTCCAATTACAGGGGAATCACACTCCTCAGCCTCCCTGGTAAGGTCTATTCAGGGGTCCTGGAGAGGAGGGTCCGCCGGATAGTCGAATCCCGGATTGAGGAGGAGCAGTGTGGTTTTCGTCCTGGTCGCGGAACAGTGGACCAGCTCTATACCCTCTCTGGGGTCCTGGAGGGGGCATGGGAGTTTGCCCAACCAGTCTACATGTGCTTTGTGGACCTGGAGAAGGCATTCGACCGTGTCCCCCGGGGGCTCCTGTGGGGGGTACTCCGGGAGTATGGGGTACCGGACCCCCTTGTACGAGCTGTCCGGTCCCTGTACAACAGGTGTCAGAGCTTGGTCCGCATTGCCGGTAGTAAGTCGGATTCGTTTCCGGTGAGGGTTGGACTCCGCCAAGGCTGCCCTTTATCACCGATTCTGTTCATAACTTATATGGACAGAATTTCTAGGCGCAGCCGAGGGGGTTGAGGGGATCCGACTTGGTGGCCTCAGGATTGGGTCTCTGCTTTTTGCAGATGACGTGGTCCTGTTGGCTTCGTCTGGTCGTGATCTCCAGCTCTCACTTGAGCGATTCGCAGCCGAGTGTGAAGCGGCTGGGATGGGAATCAGCACCTCCAAATCTGAGACCATGGTCCTCAGCCGGAATAGGGTGGATTGCCCTCTCCGGGTCGGGAGTGAGGTCCTGCCTCAAGTGGAGGAGTTTAAATATCTCGGGGTCTTGTTCACGAGTGAGGGAAGGATGGAGCGTGAGATCGACAGACGGATCGGTGCGGCGTCTGCAGTAATGCGGGCTCTGCGCCGGTCTGTCGTGGTGAAGAAGGAGCTGAGCCAGAAGGCGAAGCTCTCGATTTATCAGTCGATCTACGTTCCTACCCTCACCTATGGTCATGAGCTGTGGGTCGTGACCGAAAGAACGAGATCTCGTATACAGGCGGCTGAAATGAGCTTCCTCCGCAGGGTGGCCGGGCTCTCCCTTAGAGATAGGGTGAGGAGCTCGGTCATCCGGGAGGGGCTCAGAGTAGAGCCGCTGCTCCTTCGCCTCGAAAGGAACCAGTTGAGGTGGCTCGGGCATCTGGTCAGGATGCCTCCTGGACGCCTCCCTGGTGAGGTGTTCCAGGCACGTCCCTCGGGGAGGAGACCCCGGGGAAGACCCAGGACACGCTGGAGGGATTACATCTCTCGGCTGGCCTGGGAACGCCTCGGGATCCCCCCCGCAGAGTTGGCAAATGTGGCTGGGGAGAGGGAAGTCTGGGCTTCCCTGCTTAGGCTGCTGCCCCCCGCGACCCGACCCCGGATAAGCGGCAGAAGATGGAT
>NC_136610.1:37513613-37584387 GCF_933228915.1 Telmatherina bonti | reverse complement strand
CGATGACAAACGTACCATTTAAATGATCCTACATCACACTGGTCAATACGTTAGTTTTTTAAACATTTGGGATATTCCTGCAGACAAACATAGACAAAGTTGGAAAAGCAGCTTGAAATCCTGGATAATCTAATCAACTGAACCATAAAGCAGGAAGCGGCGGTTCTGCATGATGGTCAGAGTCTCGTGAGAGAAACCTGAACCGGTTAAAAACGTTTGCTTCTTGTCCTCGTATCTCCAGGAGAAGGACCTGAAGAAGAGAGCTGAGCTCATGCTGGTCCAGGCCGACCGTCTGGGCTGCCGACAGTTCGTAACCGCTACCGACGTGGTGACGGGGAACGCCAAACTCAACATGGCCTTCGTGGCGACGCTCTTCAACAAACATCCAGCTCTCACCAAACCGGAGATCCAAGACTGGAACCTTGAAAGTGAGCCTGGCTGGAAGGGTTTTTCCATCCGAGCCGCTACGCCAGATTCACGGCTCTGTTTGTCTCGTAGGCGAGACGAGGGAGGAGAGGACCTTCAGGAACTGGATGAACTCTCTGGGCGTCAGTCCACACGTTCATCACATCTACGGGTCGGTAAATGTTCTGCAGCTGCATCACTTGTCCGCCAAACGGGCGTCCACTTCTCTGCCTGAGTAAAACCCATCTGTGTGTGTGTGTTCGTGCACAGGGATCTGCTGGATGCCTTGGTGATTCTGCAGCTTTATGAGAAGATTAAGGTGCCGGTGGACTGGAACAACAGAGTCAACCTTCCTCCATTTAAGGGAGTCGGAGGAAGCCATTTGAAAAAGGTTGCCGTGGAAACCACTTTGTAAACAAAGAGGCGATTTCCCAGACAGAGAGACAAGAGACGGTCATGACCTACAGCAGTTAGGCGACTCCGCCGCGAACCCTTCCCATCTCGGGAGGCTGCGCCTGCTGGTGACGTCACACTACGTAGATTTTGATGGTTATGAGAACGGTGGTGTTTGATAAAAATAGTTATCTGAGAACGTCTTCAGTATTCAAGAGAATGTGGTGTTAAAGACACTGCAGAACTTTCCCATGCCCCCCCGGCATCCCTGGAGGTTAAAGTTAGACCTGAACTTAATCCTGAAGCAGCTCTGATTGGGACCTTGGTTTATTCAGGATAAAACCAGTTAACTGGACTGGTTCTGATCCCTGTCTGGGAAATCCACCTAACAGGATTCATGGATGGTGGATTTTTATGTTTCTCCAACAGCTTCATGTAGTAAATGCAGTTAAACTGTTTCTGTGTTCTGTTTCAGATTGAAAACTGCAACTACGCCGTGGAGCTGGGCAAGAACAAAGCCGGTTTCTCTCTGGTGGGAATCGGAGGACAGGATCTGTACGATGGAAACGAAACTCTGACCCTGGCGCTGGTCTGGCAGCTGATGAGGAGGTGATTTACCCGCAAACCGCTAACCAGTTGTCTGATGCCTCAGATGAACCTCTTCTGGAGTAGAGCGCGAGATCCGCTCAGTCCAGACAATGTTAGCAGACAGCAGGAAGACCAACATGTGGCATAGCAGCGACGCCAACATGTGGCATAGCAGCGACGCCAACATGTGGCATAGCAGCGACGCCAACATGTGGCATAGCAGCGACGCCAACATGTGGCATAGCAGCGACGCCAACATGTGGCATAGCAGCGACGCCAACATGTGGCATAGCAGCGACGCCAACATGTGGCATAGCAGCGACGCCAACATGTGGCATAGCAGCGACGCCAACATGTGGCATAGCAGCGACGCCAACATGTGGCATAGCAGCGACGCCAACATGTGGCATAGCAGCGACGCCAACATGTGGCAAAGCAGCGACGCCAACATGTGGCAAAGCAGCGACGCCAACATGTGGCATAGCAGCGACGCCAACATGTGGCAAAGCAGCGACGCCAACATGTGGCATAGCAGCGACGCCAACATGTGGCATAGCAGCGACGCCAACATGTGGCATAGCAGCGACGCCAACATGTGGCATAGCAGCAATGCTAACATGTAGCATAGCAGCAATGCTAACATGTGGCATAGCAGCAATGCTAACATGTGGCATAGCAGCGACGCCAACATGTGGCATAGCAGCGACGCCAACATGTGGCAAAGCAGCGACGCCAACATGTGGCATAGCAGCGACGCCAACATGTGGCATAGCAGCGACGCCAACATGTGGCATAGCAGCAATGCTAACATGTAGCATAGCAGCAATGCTAACATGTGGCATAGCAGCAATGCTAACATGTGGCATAGCAGCAATGCTAACATGTAGCATAGCAGCAATGCTAACATGTGGCATAGCAGCAATGCTAACATGTGGCATAGCAGCAATGCTAACATGTGGCATAGCAGCGATGCTAAACAGGGAACATGTCGTTCTTTCACTGCTTAGTGGTGAAAAGTTTGATTCCAGCTGTAAAAAAAAAAAAACTCTGCTGCGTGTCTCCTGTGATTCTGCTGTTGTTTTGAAATGAACAATGAAGATCCTGCTAGTTTCCATGGAGATGAAGATCCTGTTAGTTTCCATGGAGATGAAGATCCTGCTAGTTTCCATGGAGATGAAGGGGGTTTTTATAGTGATTCTCTAATTTCTGACAAACAGTTGTGATTTGCGGTTGTTTCCACTGAACAGTGTTTAGCACATTAGCCTCAAGTGTTGTTACTTTCGCAGGATTTTACAAAAACTGTACAAAAGTTATTTTGGGGTTTTCTAGTTGCTGGGGAGAATTTGCTACGGATTTCCGAAGCTTTTCTCCCTCATTTTCTTTTTTAAAACTGAAATTTGCTGTTTGTTCCTCACCGTGTCATCTTTACAGGAAATGAACTGGTCACATGACCCCGCCCTACATCACGTAAATGCAAAAAAAGTGTTTCCATTTCACATTTGCGAGATGTTTCTGTATCAAAACATCTGAAAAACCACCTTAGAGAGCAAAAAAACTATTTAGCGATATTTAGTGTTTGCACAGTTCTAGGTGTCATGGAAGCATGACTACTGAGATGTTTACGTGGTAACACCTGGAAACCTGCTCAGCTTCACTTTTTACCTTCTGTAGAACAGTTCATCAGATATTACTTTACTCCTACTAGGATTACTTTACTCCTACGAGGATTACTTTACTTAATCCCAGGATTACTTTACTCCTACTAGGATTACTTTACTCGATCCCAGAGGGACAGAGCTGGTATCGTCTCCTGGCAGTCATGAGGTTTTCCTTCAGGAGGAGATGAAGACATGTTCCACTGCGTTCCAGGTGGTTTACTCTGACGCAGTAAGACGTCTGCAGTTATCTCTCACGTCTCTGCTTTCGGTACAGACCAGGATTCCACACACAGCCCTTGTAGTGGTGAAGATCTACTTCATTTACTTCATTGTGGGTTTCATTTCAGACGTGAGGCAGAAACGATGTTTTAATGGAGATGTTGAACTGTGGAGAAAAGCTCTGTGGGCCGCTGTAGAGACCAGCACTGGGAGATGTTTCTGTTCATTAGCAGCAGGTCTCAGCAACCGCAGGCCTTTCAGCATCTTTCAGGTGAAGCGACAGAAAGAAACGTCCAGAATCAGCAGGAGGGGAAGGTGGACTAGATTACTGTAGACAGTCTGGGTTGTCCACTGTCCTTTGGCCCACATATTAAGCAGGTTACTAAAACAGCCTTCTTTCATTTACGTAATATAGCCAAAATTAGGGACATTCTGTCTCGGAGTGATGCAGAAAAACTGGTTCATGCTTTTGTTACTTCCAGACTAGATTACTGTAACTCTCTATTACTGGGCTGTCCTAAATATGCCCTGAAAAGCCTTCAGCAGAATTCTGCAGCCAGAGTCCTGACCAGAACCAGCAGGAGAGATCATATTTCTCCAGTTTTAGCCTCTCTTCATTGGCTGCCTGTTGAATCTAGAATAGAATTTAAAATACTTCTCCTTACATATAAAGCCCTCCACAACCAGGCACCACTATATATCAAAGACCTCATAGTTCCTTATATACCAAGCAGAGTACTTCGTTCACAGACTGCAGGCTTACTTGTGGTTCCTAGAGTCTCAAAGAGCCGAGCAGGAGGCAGAGCCTTTGGTTATCAGGCCCCTCTCTTATGGAATAAGCTCCCAGTTAGTGTTAGGGAAGCAGACACCCTCCCCACCTTTAAGACTAGGCTGAAGACTTATCTTTTTGATAAGTGCTATAGCTAGGGATGGTTAGCATCCCTTAGTTATGCTGCTATAGGTTTAGACTGCTGAGGGACATTTCCTGATACACTGAGCTTCTTTCTTTTTCTCTTTATCTCTTTCTTTTACCCCCCCCCCCCCCCCCCCCCCCCCCCCATAACAGTGTAGCATCATTAACATGTATGTCTCCTGTCTCAGCAGGTCTCCCTGGCCGGGAGTAGCAGTTCCTGTTGTCTGTTGTCTTTCTGTCCTCTTCCCCCCACACAGCAGAGGCAGATGGCTGCCTGTCCTGAGCCGGGTTCTGCCGGAGGTTTCCTTCCTGTTAAAAGGGAGTTTTTTCCTTCCCACTGTTGCCAGTGTGCTTGCTCAGGATGGGAGATTGAGTTGGACTCAACTCAATCTGTTGGTTTCCTTATATAGGCTGTTATGAATTGGCCTTCATTATGTTTTCCCCTCTGTCTGTAAAGCGTCTTGAGATGGCATTGCCGTGATTTGACGCTATATAAATAAAGTTGAATTGAATTGTGGCATTTAAAGCCAAAGAGCCAGGATGTGGTCGTCTCTGTGGAAGTTCACCTGGAGGACAGTGACATGGATTCCCATTTCCCATCATGCCAACATTACGCAGGTACACGCTAAATGTGCTGGAGGACCTCAGACACGGAGAAGTTGCTGGAGATGAGCTGATAGTTTCGTGGGTCAACAAAACATTAACTCAGGCTGGAAAGACTTCGACCATCAAAAGCTTTAAGGTAAGTCCCACAGTGTGCACGTTTCGGCTGATTACGTCATCAGAGGTAATGTGTGTGTGTGTGTGTGGCGGCTCTGGTTAGGATAAATCTATCGGCACCAGCATCCCGGTCCTGGACCTGATCGATGCCATTCAGCCTCAGAGCGTGAACTACGACCTGGTGACCAGAGACGGTCTGTCCGACGAAGACAAGCTCAACAACGCTAAGTAAGTTTGAGTCGTGTGATGAAACGTAGAGCTTGTGATGTGTTCCGTTGCCATGGTGACATAACTGCGACCACTTCCCCCAGGTATGCCGTCTCCATGGCGAGGAAGATCGGAGCGAAAGTGTACGCCCTGCCGGAGGACCTGGTAGAAATCAACCCCAAGATGGTGATGACCATCTTCGCCTGCCTGATGGGGAGGGGGATGAAGAGGGCTTAGAGGAGCAACACGTGCACATGTGCACACACACGTGACTGACCGTCTTCACCTGCCCAGGTGTGAAGACTGCAACCATGGCGGCGCTGTAGCCAGTACAGGCAGTAAAGTGCCACAACCCCCACCTCCATCTTTGTTTCTTGTTTTTCCAGCAGCTTTCCTCGGCGCTCTCGCCCTCCCAGTTCACTTCCCAGTACGATGATTAATCCAGTTGAATGGAAACTTGATCACATCCACAGATAAGTCGTCTGGATCTTTATTCACAAAAAACCTTAAAAAAAAATCTTCCAGAGAGGAGAACAGGAGCAAACGGATCATTTTCTTCATCTATGCAAACATTTCTTCTGCTTGAGGTTCCTGAACGTTTTCTCCGACACACCGATGCAGAAACAGAGCAGATGGATGTTATTTCATCGTTTCTGCTCAGATCTGTCAGTCCGACAAGAATCAAAGCATCAAATATGTTTATTATTTATATAAGCATTTAAATGATCATGTGGCCACATGATGCCGTTTGGGAGAAGAGAGATTTTTTTCCAAATAATTTTCTTTTTCTTAACTTTTAAATATCATAAAAGTTTGATGCATTATTTTCTGTTATATTTAAATTTGACACTCATATGTTTAAAAGACAAAATAAAGCCCCCCCCCCCCCCCTCAAAAGAAAAACCCCACAACGTTTACATTAATGCAGCTATTACAGAATAAATCTTTTATATTTTTAAGACTGATTTTCAGAAAAAAAAACTCTAAATGTATAACATGGAAAAAAAACTCTTATTAAACAGACGTGATCAAATTGTCATTAAAAGGGATTTAAAGGATTTGCATAACTAATTACATATTTGGTGTTTTGATAAAGAATAAAGTTGACTGAAGGATTTGAGCAAAAAAAAAAAAAGTGACTGTAGAGTTTTTCGGACAGTTTTCTTTCTGCCAGCGGCGTAAATGTGGAGGAAACTCCCGCTCCGATGGCCTGAAAGAAGAATGAAACCTTATTTCCAAACATTTTCTTTTGTTTCGGGAAAAGCTCTCGTACATGAGCGGAATGGCGGAAAGTTGAAGGGAAAACGAGCTGAATGGATCTAAAAGGGTTAAAACGTCTGAAACGTTTCAGCTGCAGCAGCTTTCTGCAGATTTTCAGTCAGGAAACTGATGGCGCCTCCATCATCTGGCCTTGTTGTCTGGAAATGATCCTGAAAACTGCAGCTGTTGCTGATTCATGTGTCGGAGAAACCAGGAGACCTGCAGTCAGATCAGATCTGCACTGAATGTTAAAAACCTGGTTTCATGCGACTGTTTTCCCTCTTTGCTCCAGATATTTACCTGTTTGTTCTTTATTTACTGAACAACCCACTAAATGTGTTTGATAACATCTGTTCTGGTAAATAAAAGCAGTTTTTCATACATGACCTGACTGTTGTGTTTTTCTTTCTCTGTCTGCGGAGGAGGTGATTCATGCACCTCTTTCATTTTCTAGCCAGTTTAACGTTTCCTGCTAGAAACACACTGGTCTACTAAGATCTACTGTTCTCTTCTTTTGCACATCGACTGTCGGAACCAGTTAGATCCACTTTTATTCTGGTAAAACAAACAAAACACAAGAAGCCACATGAACGTTGACGATTAAACACAAACGTGAAGTAAACAAGGGCTGGAGATGTAACTGCAGAAAAAAAATTCAACATAGCAGCAATCACAATAATATAACTTTTAGAATAATAAGAATGAAAGTAATAATTGTAAATCATGAAAAATAAATTGTATTTAAATTTAGTTTCTTTTTTGAAGCGTGGAGTTTTTGTCTTTTTAGTCCCGCTTTTCCTGCTTTTATTTTGTAGTTTTGTAGTTTTCCTTGTTTAGATCCTTCATATCTTGTTTCCTGTTCTGCCTTCCCGTTAAGTTCACCTGGACCAGGTGTGGTCAACTCCGGTCCTCCAGGGCTGCAGTCCTACACGTGTTGGGAGTTTCCCTGCTGCAACGCAGCTGACTCCATCAGACTTGATTAGCAGACTGCTGCAGAGCTCAACATCCAGCTGTACTGGTCTGATAATTACCCGCTGATTTGCTGCAGCTGTGTTGCAGCAGGGAAACTCCCAATACGTGTAGGACTGCGGCCCTGGAGGACCGGAGCTGCCCACCCTGACCTGGACTCATTACTTTATTGGTAAACCTGTGTCCAGTTTGGTTTCCCAGTACTCATACCGCCTGGTTTCTGGCCGCTCTGCTGGTTCGGTGTGTGCTTCATGTCACCCCTGATGTTCCCGTCCTGTGTGCCGTTTACTCAAAGTTTTTTTGTATTTAATCAAATACATCTGGTCTGCCTCCTGCCTCTCTGTTCCTGCAACCGGGTCCCCACACCTCCATGAGCCGTGACCCCGATTAGTTTTCATCACAAATCAAGTTGGAAAAAAAACTGAACCTGGAACATTTTTAAAAAAAATAGTTTCTCCGATATTTTTTATTCTCTAATGACCCAAAACACACAAGTTTCTCTCTGCATGAAAATGTTTAACTGGAAAATATAATCCAGATAAAAGATGGAGGAAAATGATGTGAATGGATGAAATGATGAGTCTCATGCAGGAAGACGCTTTGTGTCGGCGTGTCGGTGTCCTTCTGCAGCGGATCCCACTCAGATGGATGTCATGATGCCGCGGCTGTAAACACAGATTGATGCGTGAATCTGTTCAGGTGTAGATGAAGGTGCTTCTCTGTCAGAAAACACTCTACTTCAAACAAGGCTCATGAATTCAGATGAGCCTCAACACACACACACAGATGTGAAATTTACAATTTAAATGATGCTTTTCAAGTGGTCATGTGATCACTCCTTGTAGTGCTTGTCCATCCTGACAAACCGTCTCCTGCATCTCCATCCGTCCTGTCTGACGGGCAGCTGGTGGAACGTCGTCGGTCCGGCGGCTGACATCTGGATCATCAGGTTGTTTAGCAGGTCAGTTAACCTCCATCATGTTTCTGTCTGTCCCTCTGATGATCTGCTGTCATCGCTTGTTGCCATGCCGTCTGGTTGCTGTGGCGATGATACAGCATGACCTCGTACTGGACGACCTTTTTCTTTCCTGAGCTGGTGTGTGTGTGTGTGTGTGTGTGTGTGTGTGTGTGTGTGTGTGTGTGTGTGTGTGTGTGTGTGTGTGTGTGTGTTGTGGCCTGTTTTCTGTTGAGAAAACCTGAAAACGGTCTGAATCTCGCCGTGTTCAGGTAGCATGACGGCCTCATTCCAGGATTCACACAGGTTGTCCGTTCGGAGGAGGAGAGCGACCACGCCGACAGCACGCTGAGCAGGTAAACACACACGCACACACTTCATCGTAGATCTGGTGACTGTGGAGCCGTTGGAGGACAGTGAACTCATCGTCATGGTGGAGATGATGTGAGCTTTGTGACATGGTGCATCATCCTGCTGGAAGTTTCCATCAGAAGATGCTACACTGTGCTCAGAAAGGGATGGACATGGTCAGCAGCAGGACTCAGGTAGGCTGTGGAGGTTAAACCAGGTCATGGTGGTACTCAGGGGACCAAAGTGGGACATGAAAACCTCCCCCCACCATCCCAGCAGCCTGCAGCGTTGATCCTGACGGCAGGATGGATCCATGTTGTCATGATGTTTCCAGCAGATTCTGATCCTACCATGTGGATGTGGAGCTGAACTGGAGACTCATCAGACCAGCAACGTTTCTCCATCTTCTATTGTCCAGTTCTGGTGAGTCTGTGTGAATTGTAGCCTCAGTTTCCTGTTCTTACTGACAGGAGGGAACCTGCTGTGGTCTTCTGCTGCTGGAGACCATCTGCTTCCAGGCTGGACCTGTTGTGTGTTCAGACATGATGATCTGGTTATCTTGGTCTGAACCAGTGCTTACTGGACTTCCAGTTGCCTTCCCATCATCTCCAACCAGTCTGACCAGTCTCCTCTAACCTTTAAAATCAACATCTGGATATTTTCTCCTCTTCAGACCTTCTCTGGAAACACTGGAGATGGTTGTAAATCTCAGTACCAGACCGACAACATGCCACGTTTAAAGTCCCTTAAATCCTCCTTCTTCCTGATCCAGATGCTCAGTTGGAACTTCAGCAAGTCGTCTTCATGACTAAATGCTGCCATGTGATTGGCTGGTTGGGTATGTGTTAACCAGCAGATGAACAGGCGGTAAAATGGATGCTGTGTGTATCTTAAACTCTACATTGTTTAGTTTAAAGTTCAACCACGATGTTCAGGTTATTTCACCAGACACGTCCAGTGTAAACCAGCGATGCATTTACAGACGGTGAACATTTTGGAGAATCTAAAAGGTAAAGATGGAGGTAGTTGGTATATTCAGTCTTGCATCTGTTGGGTAAATACAACAAACTATTCATATAATCTGCCAGTAGCATGTCGTTTTGGTGCCTCCATCAGAGCAAAATGCAGGTTTAATGATGACACAAACTTTGTTTCTCATTTTGTGTACTTCATTGTTTACATTGTGTGAAAAAGCTGCAGTTTTTAATCTACTGCATTGTTTTAATGTTTGTGCTTTGTGACTGTGCAGAGGACAGTCGGTATGTGACGACACCTCTTCAGAGCTGCAGAGAATGGCAGCCATTGACAGGAGGGAAATGAATTCCCAAAATTCCTTCCGAGGGCGTGGAGCGCTGTCCAGGTATGACTATCAGGAATGATGCCATGGACAAATTTTTAACTCCTGTAAAGTGATTATGTCAACCAGAGTCGGAGCTACAGGGGAGCTACACTGGCTACGTCTGAAATCTGATTGGACACCACAGGTGTCAGGTCACTGGAGGATGAGGACGGAAACTTCTTTCCAGACTTTCATGAATCACCAGAGTAGAGAGCAGTAAATTTAGACCTTTCGTCCTATAAAGACATTGAAAAGTGGCTGCAAAGTTTAACCACGAACGTATGTAAAGCCAAATTTATACTTGCGTGGCATCTGCAAAAGATTGGTTCCTGCATCAACGCCATATGATTCAAGTAGACCCGCCATGGTTTAATGACCACCACTTCCAGACCCGATGTGCTCCCCTGCTTGCAGCACAATTATGCAGGAGTACTCCCTTCTGATTGGTCAGCTTGTGCAGCAACCGCTGAAGAGAAACTGTAACATAACTTAATAACTCGCAGATGCTGCACCAGTTTCGGCTTTAGGGAATTAACCTTGAGTTAGCATGGCGCTAAGTAGCACTGCTAATTTAGTTATGTGCTAACATTAGATTATTTCTAAAGCCAGAACATTTCTGAGAAAATGCAGCTTTTATCTCCGTTAGAGATGAAGTGAAAAGGTCATGGAGATGAACTGAGAAGATCATCTGGAAGGAGATCAGAGTAGAGCGCCCCCCCCCCCGTGGATCAGACATCTTCTCAGGTGGATCAGACATCTGGTCGGGATGCCTCCTGGACCCCTTTGTGGTGAGATGATCCTGGCCTGTCCCTCTGGGAGGAGATCCAGAGGAACACCCAGGACACGCTGGAGGGATTACATCTCTCAGCTGGCCATGGAGTGCCGGTGGTTCCCTCCCAATGAGGTGGTGAATGTGGCTCTGGAGGGGGGACTCTGAGCTTCCTGCTGAGGCAGCTGCCCCCGTGACCCGACCCCGGATAAGCGGCGGAAAATGATGGATGGAAGGGCCCATGCAGCATCTGTCTGCACCCCGAGCAACAGCCATGTTTGAAAGATGAACCACCGGTATGGCTGTGGTGACAGCAAAGGTCCATAAGACCCGCCTACAGGATGATGTAAGGGAAAAATATGTCCTGCAACCAATCTGCTGTGGTATCGGAGGATACAAGAATGAAGAGAAAGAGAGATATTTCTGACTTTTTATCCAAAATCAGGTAGATACAGAGCCCAACAAAGACCCAGTCTACCACCACCACCAGACACCAGACGTCCACCCCCGTTCAACCAAATCAAGCTCCAAATACTGAACCCAAAACAGCCAACTTCCCTTTAGATGGATAATTTTTAACCTGGAAATATTTCCATTTTGGAATCTGTATTATTAATGTGAAGATGTTTTATTTGGCCCTGCGATGGACTGGCGAGCTGTCCAGGATGTACCCCGCCTTTCGCCCAAAGACTGCTGGGATAGGCTCCAGCTTCCCCACGACCCTTCATCGGACTAAGCGGTTAGGATAATGAATGAATGAATGGATGTTTTATTTCTCATGTCTCTCTAAAGTGACCACAGTTATCACAGTGGAGGTGAATGTGTATGTAAGGTGCCCCTGGTAAAGTCCTGTCCAGCATCTGGTGCTCCAAAAGTCCAGCTCCACGTCTGGTTAACACTCATTTACATATATACACCCCAGCTGAACAGGAGATAAATGATGCTGCTCTGTTAATGTCCGTGTCCGTCTGCAGGATAGTCAGTATGGTGATGACTCTGAGAGAATGGGCTCAGAAAAGTCTGGCTGAGGAGACGGAGCGACCAGATTCCTTTCTGGAGCGTTTCCAGGGTCCAGCCAACATGGATATACAGGCCCCGCCCAGCAGGTTCAGCCACACAGGCTCAGATACGGAGCATGAAATCAGACGCTCCAGGCGCTCGTGAGACAACAAAAACACTCCAAATGAACGCTCATCCAGCCAGCTGACGCTCATCTAACCCATCTCCATCTTTTTGAATCCCTTTCAGGAAGAGGAAGTGTAAGGTTGTGGTTTTATCTCCATCTGATGATGCCTACTACCACTGGCTGATTGTGATGGGTGCAGCAGTTTTCTATAACTCGACGCTGCTAGTTGTCAGGTGGGACTCTGCTAACGGTGGACACATCCACATTATTAGCTGTGCATAAGAGGAAATGGTGGTCAGCCAGCGCAAATGCATTCTTAATTGTTTCTTTGTTCGGTTTCCAAAACACATAGAAGGTGACCAGTGTATCTGAATCGTCCTGCTTTTCTGGGACCCCTCCATTGTTCACTGTCTTATCAATGCAGCTCTAAAAGGGTGAAGCTGGACACACTTCAGTGCATTGATAGATGGAAATAAGCAGGAGGAGCCACATGTTTAAATATAAAGTTTGCTTTTTGTTGTTAAAATCCACGTTCCAAGAAAAAAAAAAGTACAAAACCTTCTGGATGTCCACTATTTCCCTTTTATTCTTCTTCATGAGCATCATTATTTATCACATTGAAAACCTCTGAGTGAATACTCTATTCTGATTGGTTGCAGGGTGTCCGTTAAAAAGTGATGATGGACATCAGTTTAAAAAAGTTCCGTCAAATAGCCGAATAATTCTAAATCATTGCGCCAGCTCAAACGCCTATTGGTAACCGTGGCAACAGAAATGTTAGCGACAAACGGACAAAACAGAAAGCAGAAAGAATATCTGGAAAGACAATGTCAAACAGCGGCCAAGGGTGATGAATGAAAAGTATCTGCCAGATTTTAAGTTCTTTTATTTTTTTCAGGTTAATTTAGACCATCGGTTGAACAATAACCAGAGTAGAGAAGTGAGAAAGGACAAAAGTCTCCCGATCCCTCCCCATCTCAGTACTGTATTATGTTCATGTCCTACCGAGATTGTTAGTTGAAATCAGTCGCTGCAGATAAAATATCTATCATATTGTTTCAACCGTATTAAATAATATTTAATCAGTTAGCTTGTGATGAAGGTCCAGATCTCTGAAAGAGGGATAGAGCGTCACCCTGCAGCGGTGCAGCGGACCGTGCGTGTTTCTCTGCATTAATGCTCCAGCGGTTACGCCAATTTCACAGCCATCTTCAAGAATTAAAAAGTTCTGTGCTATTTACATTTAGATTTTTCCACAGCCAAATTTTTCTTCTGCTGTTATAGAAACCAGCCATCGCACGTCCTCCCCAATTTCCTTCATATTGTGAAGAAATAAGCATTTTCAGAAAATCACCATATTTTCATTGGAATCTGTTAAAAGGAGGGGACGGCACTTCCATGCAACACTCTTATCTTTCAGGCTCGATCACCTGACAGCATGCTGTGTGCACACACTCACTCACATTCATACACACTGAGCTCCCTGGATCACACAGTCACACACATCCCGCAACACTATCATATTTCACCATCATCAGTGATTTGTTGCAATATTATCTGCTGCCGAACGAGCTGCAGGTGCTGCCAATGGCGGTTACCTTGGCAACACCACAACAAGAGACATTAAATAGTCCGCTCCGCTACTTCTTGTTAAAAACATTATTTTAACAGTAAAAATAACATTAGTGATTGATCTTATATTATTTCCTTTGTGAGTGATCATGGCATAAGCAGGATAATGCCCTGCAATGTGTCCATTATCAGAAGCTAATGGACGGCTTCGCGTCGGACGGTTCACGCCTCCGCGTCGTCCTTTAATTTCTGATAATGGACACCTCGTCAGGCATTATCTCTTACCTCATCACCATCACTAGTAGCAGGAAGAAGTGTGGAAACATGGAAACAGTGTGTGTGTGTGTTTCAGACGTGAGAGAATGATGTGCAGATGAGAAAAGGCTTGATCACTGCTGATCTATGTTTGTTATTTATACAAACTTCTGGTTGCTCTTTATGCTGCTTTATCTATTCATACATTCATTTTACATCATTTTAGTCTCAGAATCTGACAGCTGAGGCTGAAAACATCACATCCAATACTGACTGGGGTACTTGCAGGTTTACGTTTCGATAAAATCATGCAGCAATGTCTTGGCGTTTTCAGGGGGTTAATGATTATTTCTGGGATTTACGATCAGATAAATCATGAATAATTTGTTTAGAACAGCGTGTAACTGTGATTTCTTTTTTAAATCAGGGCTTGTTTCGATGAGCTCCAGATGAGCAATGTGCTGGTGTGGCTGGTCCTGGACTACCTCTGTGATGGAGTATATATCTTGGACACTGCTGTCCGTCTCCACACAGGTGCGTTAGTGGAAAATATTACGATATGGATCTCATTTCATGTATTAAACCCCAGTGTGTGGACCTTTTGTCCATCACTCCTTCCTAAGCAGAAGCATTATGTGTGAAGGTTTCTTGGATCAAGGCTTGCTGGTGAAAGACGTCCGCCGTCTGAGAGAAACCTACCTTCGAACATTACAGTGTAAACTGGACATCTGCTCCATCCTTCCCACCGACCTCCTCTACCTGACTGTTGGGATGAGCTACACTCCTCTACTGCGGTTCAACCGGCTGCTGCGGCTGCCTCGTCTCTTCGAGTTCTTTGAACGAACAGAAACACGAACTGGCTACCCCAACACTTTTCGCATCTGTAAGCTGGTCCTTTACATCCTGGTCATCATCCACTGGAACGCCTGCGGGTACTACAGCTTCTCCAAAGTCCTGGGACTGGGTTCTGACTCATGGGTTTATCCCAATGCATCTGACCCTGAGTTTGGCTCCCTGGCCAGAAGCTACATTTACTGCCTGTACTGGTCAACCCTGACGCTGACCACCATCGGAGAAACACCTCCTCCTGTGAGAGATGAGGAATATCTCTTCTTGATATTTGACTTTTTGGTGAGTTCTGTGGAATTTTTCTGAGTCGAGTGTGGTTTTACTCATTAACACTGGAACTATTGGTATGGCTTCTCAGGTCGGCGTGCTGATTTTTGCCTCCATTGTGGGGAACGTTGGATCCATGATCTCCAACATGAATGCAACACGAGCAACTTTTCAAACCCGTGTGGATGCGCTGAAACACTACATGCACTTCAGACATGTCAGCAAGGTGCTGGAACAGCGTGTAATTCGCTGGTTTGACTACCTCTGGACCAATCAGAAGACCATTGATGAACAGGAAGTGCTGAGGAGCCTGCCCAATAAACTGAGAGCAGAAATCGCCATAAATGTTCACCTGGACACCCTGAAGAAGGTCAGTTTGCACATCCATTTGTCTTATTTGTGTAAAAGAACAGTTACATTCCCTATTTCCAGGAACTTAAATCCAATCCCATGTTTGTTGTTGTCTGTAGGTGCGTATTTTCCAGGACTGTGAGGCGGGACTCCTCGTAGAACTGGTGTTAAAACTCAGACCACAAGTTTTCAGTCCCGGAGACTACATCTGTAGAAAGGTTGGTGTTGTATCATCCATCCATCCATCCATCTATCCATCCATCCATCCATCCATCTATCCATCCATCCATTCCATCATCCATCCATCCATCCATCTATCCATCCATCCATTCCATCATCCATCCATCTATCTATCTATCCATCCATCCATCTATCCATCTATCTATCCATCCATCTATCCATCCATCCATTCCATCATCCATCCATCTATCTATCTATCCATCCATCCATCTATCCATCCATCCATCCATCCATCCATCCATTCCACCATCCATCCATCCATCATCCATCCATCCATCCATCCATCATCTATCCATCCATCCATCCATCATCTATCCATCCATCCATCCATCATCCATCCATCATCCATCATCCATCCATCCATCTATCATCCATCCATCCATCCGTCCATCCATCCATCCATCTATCATCCATCCATCCATCCATCCATCATCCATCCATCCATCCAGCCATCATCTATCCATCCATCCATCCATCATCTATCCATCCATCCATCCATCATCCATCCATCATCCATCATCCATCCATCCATCATCCATCCATCCATCCGTCCATCCATCCATCCATCCATCTATCATCCATCCATCCATCCGTCCATCCATCCATCCATCCATCCATCCATCCATCCGTCCATCCATCCATCTGTCCATCCATCCATCCATCCATCCATCCATCCATCCATCATCTTTTTACCGCTGCAGATTAGAGAAGCCTCATCGTTCTACATTTTTTAAACCCATATTTATTCTCTGACCTTCGACCCAGCTTGACACTCCCATTTATACGCTCTCGTGTCCTTTTCACTGGTTTCATCTTGTCTTTTAGTTTTAGTTTTTGTGTTTAAGTATGTTTAATAGTTTCATCTGGTTTTATTTATCGTTATGTTTTGTGTTCAGCATTTTGTGCCGTCTCTTATTCTGTTGAAAGCTTTATAAATAAAGCTGAGTTGAGTAAAACCAAAGCAACAAAAAATGATTCATTTTCCAGCGATCAACAACACGTCCACCACACACACTGGTCTACAGCGAGTCAGATTGACCACCACTCGCTGCTACGTTCACCGTCACCTGAATAAAAACTGTAAACTCTGTCTGGTGTCTCTTGTAAGGGGGATGTTGGTAAGGAGATGTACATAATCAAAGATGGCCGCCTGGCTGTGGTGGGGGACGATGGAGTCACCCAGCTGGCAGTTCTGACGGCTGGAAGTTGCTTTGGAGAGATCAGCATCCTGAACATCAGCGGCAGCAAGATGGGGAACAGACGCACGGCGAATATTCGGAGTCTGGGATACTCGGACCTGTTCTGCCTTTCCAAACAAGACCTGATGGAGGCGCTTCAGGAGTTTCCTCACGCCAGGGCCCAGCTGGAGCAGAGGGGGCGGGACATCCTGCGAAAGGAGGGGCTTCTGGAGGAAATGAATGTGTCTGCAGGAGAAGAGCTGGAGGAGAAGGTGGAGAGGCTGGAGACTAGTTTGGATCGGCTGCAGGTCAGTGTTCGTCCACTCGTCTGCTGCTAGCGCTGCTCTGGAGCTTCATCACACATTAAATGATTAAAACTGTCCTCACTGTTTCCATCAGACATGTCTGGCTCGTCTGCAGAGCGAGTTTAACTCCTCCCAGCTTCGACTCAAACAGCGAATCACAGCACTCGAACACAACACTACCACTGCTGCCACCGGAAGTGGCTTCCTGTCAGACGCCGACGGTGCCGAGAGCATTCCTGGCGGTGATGGAGCCCGAAGTGAAATCAACATCCGGCTCTGAAGAACCGTTTTATTCTTCCTCCAGCAGAAGCTGTGGGCAGACTTCTAATAGTGCACGTTGTGGTTCCAGACAAGTCACGTCTGTGTGTGAAATGTAAATAAAAACAATAATTTCCATCTTTTATTTCTGATGGAACATAAACAGCACATATTCAGGAGGAACATGTGAATCTTCTGATAGTAAACTCTGTAAATGGAGGAATTCTCAATTCGATTCTTCCATAACTTTAGTCTCAGATGGGTAAAGTTCTGTCCAGCTTTCCATCTGAGAGACTCTGCCTCCCTGAAATGCTCCGTTTACACCCAGACATTAGTCTGATTAGTTGTAAAATGATCCTCCAGTTGATTTTCCAGCCTTTTGTCGCTCCCGTTCCAGCATTTTACAGATGTGTTGCTGCATCAGATTCACAATCAGCTGATATTTTCCATCCGATGTTAAACTGTCTCTGTTTCATATGTGACATGTTGTTTTCCTTCTAGTGGGAATAAAATCTACCTGGATGAGGTTCTGGTTTTATTTACACTTTACACAGAGACCCAACCTGGATCGAGGCATTAGGATTTTTATTAATGTTGGCAAGTTGTTTTACTGTCTATTTATGTTTCCTTTTTTAGCTTCTACAGATTCTAAACCAATGAATAGTGCAGCACAAAAACAACTAAAACTTTGTGTGAAAGAGACATTTATTCAGAAATGATTCGTGAAAAGCCAAAAGCCAGTGCATGTTATCTGTAAATGTCCTTCTCCAGCAGGTGGTGCTCGAGTGAAGCTCCTCTTAAAGAAAAGAACATGAATCTCTCATAAAAACTACCTAAAGGAAAAGCTGAGAGGAAAGGTTTGAACTTTGGGAAATGTCAGCCCCCAAACAGGAACATGTTCAGGTTTAATGGCTAATCTGCTTCTGTGTTGGTGTCATTCCTGTGATTTGGGAACTGCAGTTTCACTGATGCCTCTGGGTCAAAGTCCAGAACCACATAAACTGCAAGAAATCAGGAAGTGACTTGAGTTTCAACACTCTGATCAAAAGGTAAAAACATTCAGCTGTTTCCTCTGCTTTCCATTGAAAATGCTCCGTCATGCTTAACTTCACTTCCTTCTTTCTGGATGTTTCTTTGCTGGAATCATTTCTATTAACAGAAATGTTAATCCTCTCATCTTGTTGGGTCAGGTATTAGAGCAGAGGTGTCAAACACACGGCAGGGGTCCCAAACCGGCCCACCAGAGGGTCCGGTCTGGTCTGTGAGATGAATTTAGTAAACATGAAAATAAAACAGAACATATTTACTGCAATTTGTATTTTAAAAAGTAACTTGTAACTTCAGTCAAGGAGGAGATTTGATGGAATTGTACTTTTATTTCTTAAGAAGTGTCATGTTGTGTGTTATATATTTACTAGAGGGATGGTTCAGGAAGAACTTCATGTACTTTATGGAAGTGCAGAAATGTCACCCAAATAAAACCAAATTAGGACTTTAACATGTCATAACGTGGCACATTTTGTTGTAAAAACATTAAACTTGTCACATTATGACCTGATACGTTTTATGGTGTAAACGTATGAGAAAGCTGTGCACATCTTCAATCAGAGACATAATTTCCTTAAAATGTATTTTGTTCCAATGTTTCTATGCCGTAACAACATCTGCAGGTTTGTGTGTTATGTTCTTATTGATCACATTATAACATATGTTTCACAGTTCTACAGTAAAAGCCTGGGTGACGACTCCAGGAAACGGCATTTACTTGCATTTATAGTTAGATTATTTTGTTTCTGACCCACTGGAGGTCAGGTCAGGTCAGGGTTTGACACCTCTGTATTAGAAATAGAAAAAAAAGTAGAATTGTTCTTCTCTGAGCATGATTTGTATGTGATTATACGGGCAAAGGACCTTACAGTTCCTGTTTACTTAAACCGTTTATATTCCTGTTTCAGATGGAAATCAGCTGTTTGACACTCGGCATGATTCTAGTTGCTCAAGTCACACCTGCGTGTGCTGAACAGGTGAGTTTTATCTGTCTGGAGCCATCCATCCATCCATCCATCCATCCGTTCATCCATCCATCCGTCCATCCGTTCGTCCATCCGTTCATCCATCCATCATCCATCCGTTCATCCATCCATCCATCCATCCGTTCATCCATCCATCCATCCATCCGTCCGTCCATCTGTTCATCCATCCATCCATCCATCCATCCATCCATCCATCCATCTGTTCATTCATCCATCCATCCATCCATCCATCCGTTCATCCATCCATCCATCCACACATTCATCCATCCATCCATCCAGTCATCCATCCATCATCCATCCATCCATCCATCCATCCATCCGTCCGTCTGTCCGTCCATCCATCCATCCATCCATCCATCCATCCATCCACCCCTTCATCCATCCATCCGTTCATCCATCCATCCATCCATCCATCCATCCATCCGTCCATCCATCCACCCATCCATCCATCCATCCATCCATCCATCCATCCATCCATCCATCCATCATCCATCCATCCATTCATCCATCCATCCATCATCCATCCATCCATCCATCATCCATCCATTCATCCATCCATCCATCCATCCATCCATCCATCCATTCATCCACCCATCCACCCATCCATCCATCCATCCATCCATCCATTCATCCATCCATCCATCCATCCATCCATCCATCATCCATCCATCCATCCATCATCCATCCATCTGTCCATCCATCCATCCAGCCATCCATCCATCATCCATCCATCCGTCCATCCATCCACCCATCCACCCATCCATCCATCCATCCATTCATCCATCCATCCATCCATCCATCCATCCATCATCCATCCATCCATCCATCATCCATCCATCTGTCCATCCATCCATCCAGCCATCCATCCATCATCCATCCATCCATCCATCCATCCATCCATACTGACTGTATCTGTATCTTTTCATACCAGGCTCTAAACACTGAAGGCAACGAGGAACCAGGATGAACTGAATAATGAAATTTATTAAAGAAAAGAAGCATTCGTGACTACACCTCCATTTCTGTCTCTGTTTCTGAACTGCAGCTCGGCATCATAGGGAACATCCTCCTGTCGATCCAGCAGCGTCCATGGCTGTTGGGTGTTTACGTCTTTGCTGTTGGACTCCCAATCATCCTCTTCATCAGCTTCATGTGGCCGGACAAGGTGCACTTTGTTTCTGTTCTCCAGACAGGAACAGAACAGCTGCTCAGGAAAACTAAAACGGCGTGATGTGCTTGTGTGCAGAGGTTTGGACCGCCTGATCAGCCGTATTATTACAAGAAGTCTGATGAAGCACAACCAGATGATCCAGAGTTCTCATCGCAGACGAAGTCAGCAGATGTCAAAGGTATCGTCTTATTTATGAAGTTATACAATATTCCTTCAGATTAACGTCTGTCCTGGTAGATCTAGTTTAGATCTAGTTTTACCTGCAACTGCAGGTCTTTAATGAAGGGAAACAGAAATTGAACTTGTATTTGTTGCCTTTCCAGAACAGATGTAATGATAGTTTTAATAAATCAAAAACAATCTCAACAGTTTTTCAGCATCTTTACAAGAATTGTTTTAAAAAGAAATACAGCTGGGTGAGGATGGAAGATGGAAGTGTTACAATCTGGTGAAAAACTTCACCAAAGTTCCTGGATGTTTGCTCCAACGTTTACCATAAGCTCTCACAGTTTGTTTCTGGGAAACGTCTGTTTTTTTAATTCCGCCGACATCACAGTTTGCTGCTTTTCATTGTGTAAAAAAGGTGTATTCCCAGAAGTTAGAGCTGTTTTTGTCAAACAGAACACAACTAATCGTCCCAGAAACCCTCCTGCAGCTCCTTTAGAGTCGTCCTGGGTTTCCTTATTTTTATCTCCACAAAATCCTGGAATTTTCACACTTTTCCTGCCAACTGTTGACATCTGTGAAGACAACACCTGGTGAAGATCATTTAAACTGTTAACGACAACGTTTGATGGTGAATATCTGTGTGTGTGTGTGTGCAGGATCGTGCGTCTGTGAAGCTGGAGATTCATCAGTGCATAAGAGGATGCTGAACAAACACTGACGATACATAAAAACTACACTATGTTTTTATATTCATACATATACAACAAAATTGCAATAAAGTTGGAAAAATATCTGGAAAAGCTTCTGGTTTGAGTCTGAAAAATGAAAATGATGATGTACCATAAGAGTGTAAGTATAAATAAAAAAAATCATCTAAATAAAAACTAAGAATAAAGTCATTCGAAGGCGGAACTATGTGTTGCATCAGGAGGAGGTCAGCCTTCCTCCTTCTGTCAGTTTCTCTGTTGAATCTGCAAACAGAAGCAAGTAAAGCTGAACATGCAGGAATGTCTTTCCTACAGGACCAGGTTTCCTACAGGACCGGGTTTCCTACTGGACCAGGTTTCCTACAGGACCGGGTTTCCTACTGGACCAGGTTTCCTACAGGACCAGGTTTCCTACAGGACCAGGTTTCCTACAGGACCGGGTTTCCTAGGTTTCCTACAGGACCAGGTTTCCTACTGGACCAGGTTTCCTACAGGACCTGGTTTCCTACAGGACCAGGTTTCCTACAGGACCGGGTTTCCTACAGGACCAGGTTTCCTACTGGACCAGGTTTCCTACAGGACCTGGTTTCCTACAGGACCAGGTTTCCTAGGTTTCCTACAGGACCGGGTTTCCTACAGGACCAGGTTTCCTACAGGACCGGGTTTCCTACAGGACCAAGTTTCCTACAGGACCGGGTTTCCTACAGGACCAGGTTTCCTACAGGACCAGGTTTCCTACTGGACCGGGTTTCCTACAGGACCAGGTTTCCTAGGTTTCCTACAGGACCGGGTTTCCTACAGGACCGGGTTTCCTACAGGACCAGGTTTCCTAGGTTTCCTACAGAACCGGGTTTCCTACTGGACCAGGTTTTCTACAGGACCAGGTTTCCTAGGTTTTCTACAGGACCAGGTTTCCTACTGGACCAGGTTTCCTACAGGACCTGGTTTCCTACAGGACCAGGTTTCCTAGGTTTCCTACAGGACCGGGTTTCCTACAGGACCAGGTTTCCTAGGTTTCCTACAGGACCGGGTTTCCTACAAGACCGGGTTTCCTACAGGACCAGGTTTCCTACAGGACCGGGTTTCCTACAGGCCCGGGTTTCCTACTGGACCAGGTTTCCTACAGGACCAGGTTTCCTACAGGACCAGGTTTCCTAGGTTTCCTACAGGACCGGGTTTCCTAAAGGACCAGGTTTCCTACAGGACCGGGTTTCCTACAGGCCCGGGTTTTCCTACTGGACCAGGTTTCCTACAGGACCGGGTTTCCTACAGGACCGGGTTTCCTACTGGACCAGGTTTCCTACAGGACCGGGTTTCCTACAGGACCGGGTTTCCTACAGGACCAGGTTTCCTAAAGGACCGGGTTTCCTACAGAACCAGGTTTCCTACAGGACCGGGTTTCCTACTGGACCAGGTTTCCTACAGGACCGGGTTTCCTACAGGACCAGGTTTCCTACAGGACCGGGTTTCCTACTGGACCAGGTTTTCTACAGGACCAGGTTTCCTAGGTTTTCTACAGGACCAGGTTTCCTACTGGACCAGGTTTCCTACAGGACCTGGTTTCCTACAGGACCAGGTTTCCTAGGTTTCCTACAGGACCGGGTTTCCTACAGGACCAGGTTTCCTAGGTTTCCTACAGGACCGGGTTTCCTACAAGACCAGGTTTCCTACAGGACCAGGTTTCCTACAGGACCGGGTTTCCTACAGGCCCGGGTTTCCTACTGGACCAGGTTTCCTACAGGACCAGGTTTCCTACAGGACCAGGCTTCCTAGGTTTCCTACAGGACCGGGTTTCCTAAAGGACCAGGTTTCCTACAGGACCGGGTTTCCTACAGGCCCGGGTTTTCCTACTGGACCAGGTTTCCTACAGGACCGGGTTTCCTACAGGACCGGGTTTCCTACTGGACCAGGTTTCCTACAGGACCGGGTTTCCTACAGGACCGGGTTTCCTACAGGACCAGGTTTCCTAAAGGACCGGGTTTCCTACAGAACCAGGTTTCCTACAGGACCGGGTTTCCTACTGGACCAGGTTTCCTACAGGACCGGGTTTCCTACAGGACCAGGTTTCCTACAGGACCGGGTTTCCTACAGGACCAGGTTTCCTACTGGACCAGGTTTCCTACAGGACCAGGTTTCCTAGGTTTCCTACAGGACCGGGTTTCCTACTGGACCAGGTTTCCTACAGGACCGGGTTTTCCTACAGGACCAGGTTTCCTACAGGACCAGGTTTCCTACAGGACCGGGTTTCCTAGGTTTCCTACAGGACCGGGTTTCCTACTGGACCAGGTTTCCTACAGGACCAGGTTTCCTACAGGACCGGGTTTCCAACAGGACCAGGTTTCCTACAGGACCGGGTTTCCTACAGGACCAGGTTTCCTACGGGACCAGGTTTCCTACAGGACCAGGTTTCCTAGGTTTCCTACAGGACCAGGTTTCCTACAGGACCAGGTTTCCTACAGGACCGGGTTTCCTAGGTTTCCTACAGGACCAGGTTTCCTACAGGACCGGGTTTCCTAGGTTTCCTACAGGACCGGGTTTCCTAGGTTTCCTAAAGGACCAGGTTTCCTACAGGACCAGGTTTCCTACAGGACCGGGTTTCCTAGGTTTCCTACAGGACCAGGTTTCCTACAGGACTGGGTTTCCTACAGGACCAGGTTTCCTAGGTTTCCTACAGGTTTCCTAGGTTTCCTACAGGACCGGGTTTCCTACAGGACCAGGTTTCCTAGGTTTCCTACAGGACCGGGTTTCCTACAGGACCAGGTTTCCTACAGGACCAGGTTTCCTAGGTGACCTACAGGACCAGGTTTCCTACAGGACCGGGTTTCCAACAGGACCAGGTTTCCTACAGGACCGGGTTTCCTACAGGACCAGGTTTCCTACAGGACTGGGTTTCCTACAGGACCAGGTTTCCTACAGGACCAGGTCTCCTAGGTTTTCTACAGGACCGGGTTTCCTACAGGACCGGGTTTCCTACAGGACCAGGTTTCCTAGGTTTCCTACAGGACCGGGTTTCCTACAGGACCAGGTTTCCTACAAGAGCAGGTTTCCTAGGTTTCCTACTGGACCAGGTTTCCTACAGGACCGGGTTTCCAACAGGACCAGGTTTCCTACAGGACCGGGTTTCCTACAGGACCAGGTTTCCTAGGTTTCCTACAGGACCAGGTTTCCTAGGTTTCCTACAGGACCAGGTTTCCTACAGGACCAGGTTTCCTTGGTTTCCTACAGGACCGGGTTTCCTACAGGACCAGGTTTCCTACAGGAGCAGGTTTCCTATGTTTCCTACAGGACCAGGTTTCCTAGGTTTCCTACAGACCAGGTTTCCTACAGGACCAGGTTTCCTAGGTTTCCTACAGGAGCAGGTTTCCTACAGGACCAGGTTTCCTAGGTTTCCTACAGGACCAGGTTTCCTACAGGACCAGGTTTCCTAGGTTTCCTACAGGACCGGGTTTCCTACAGGACCAGGTTTCCTACAGGAGCAGGTTTCCTAGGTTTCCTACAGGACCAGGTTTCCTACAGGACCAGGTTTCCTAGGTTTCCTACAGACCAGGTTTCCTACAGGACCAGGTTTCCTAGGTTTCCTACAGGACCAGGTTTCCTACAGGACCAGGTTTCCTTGGTTTCCTACAGGACCGGGTTTCCTACAGGACCAGGTTTCCTACAGGAGCAGGTTTCCTATGTTTCCTACAGGACCAGGTTTCCTACAGGACCAGGTTTCCTAGGTTTCCTACAGACCAGGTTTCCTACAGGACCAGGTTTCCTAGGTTTCCTACAGGAGCAGGTTTCCTACAGGACCAGGTTTCCTAGGTTTCCTACAGGACCAGGTTTCCTAGGTTTCCTACAGGAGCAGGTTTCCTACAGGACCAGGTTTCCTAGGTTTCCTACAGGACCGGGTTTCCTACAGGACCAGGTTTCCTACAGGAGCAGGTTTCCTAGGTTTCCTACAGGACCAGGTTTCCTACAGGACCAGGTTTCCTAGGTTTCCTACAGACCAGGTTTCCTACAGGACCAGGTTTCCTAGGTTTCCTACAGGAGCAGGTTTCCTAGGTTTCCTACAGGACCAGGTTTCCTAGGTTTCCTACAGGACCAGGTTTCCTACAGGACCAGGTTTCCTAGGTTTCCTACAGGACCAGGTTTCCTACAGGACCAGGTTTCCTAGGTTTCCTACAGGAGCAGGTTTCCTAGGTTTCCTACAGGACCAGGTTTCCTACAGGAGCAGGTTTCCTACAGGACCAGGTTTCCTAGGTTTCCTACAGGAGCAGGTTTCCTAGGTTTCCTACAGGACCTTCACACAGAGAGGACATGCTGGACTCGGACACTGGTCCAGAAAGGTGATGAGAAAGGAGAGAACCGTCTCTGATCCGCTGGAAGCATCAAACCTCTCACACTGAACAGTTCACACAGTTTCCTGCTGCTGCCGAGGTCAGTAGATGTTTTCCTGGAAGTGAAGCTGGTTTTGGAAGAATCCGAACACTCCCTGAATATTTGGCTGGTTTTATGGCTGTAGAGAATCAGGCATTTGTTCCGGTCCACCTTCGCTGCAGCCCAGATGTGGAGGAGGATGTTCCACCTTCTGAGGAAAAACCAGGAGGTACAACCACCAAGAGGTCTGCAGGCAGGAGCCTCTCAGAACCACAACCAGACCGATACGAGTCCGCTTCAGTCCTGCAGCTTGGCGTGAGGGTTTCATGTCCAAACAGGAGGATGATCATGTTGATCATAAGCCTGACAGTGATGGCAGCTTTCACCCAGACTCTCTCTGTAAGTACACATCTTACCTGCTACTGCAGCGGTTTAACTTCTGTATCACTCCTGAAGTCTGTTTTTATTGCATTAAACTGTGTGGTTATGTAGAGTATCATGCTAAATAGACACGATGAACATTTTGCAGCAGACGTATATATCAGAGTTTACTCTTCATTTTTTTCAAGTTGCAGAATTTACAACAAATTAAATGATTAATGATTAAATTCTCTGGATGTGGATGAGCACACGTATTTTCCAACACATCAGAGGACGACGAGCATCACGCTGTGAATGGATCAAATATGTCAGATTTGGTTTGCAGACAAACACTAACAGAAAAAGAGGGACATCCGACAGGCCTCGTGTGAGACGCATCACATCTAATCACATCTAATCAATGTGACTGATCAGCTGACAGTCCGGTCATCCTTATGGACACACATCTGAGCTCATCATCAGAACTGTTCAAACGACGCTGTAGTGTTTTATTTCTGAGCAACTCGTCCATAAAGGGACCAAAGCTTTGTGACAAGATCACGGCAATACTCCAAACGATTGATATCTGATGATTAAAGTATCAGAAGGTGTCAGACGATGAAGGATTCCAGCAGCATCTAAAAGGGGTGCAAGCTAAATGAAGTGAGAACTTTCGTTTGATTAAACTACAGAGGAAACCATCATCTCCATGTTTTACTGGAGTACATCATTCATTTCATTAAACCATATTTTTTCTGTGAAAATATAGATCATATAATAATTTGTAAACATTTAGTGTCACGGACCTGTAAAGTTCTGGTTTTGCTTTTCGGATCTTTTATGCAGTTTGGTTCCTCATACCTGAAATGTCATGTTAAACAGGAAAAACTCTAATTTAGCCCCTGGTTCACTCGTTTTTCCTGAAGAAGGAAGGAAAAAGCAGAAAAATGTAGTTTATTTGTGTCATAAGGATAGAAGTTGCCACCGACTGAGAAACGGTCCAGTTTCTGAGGATTTCTGTAAACATGTTTGGTTTTATGTGTTATTAATTTAGTGGAATGCAACGACATAAAATCAGTTATTTACATGATAAACGCATAAAGAGGGAGAAAAGCATGGTGCTTCCACATTTACATTGCTTCCTTGTGTGCAAAAAAACGTCTAACAGCTGTAACTGGAGGAAATCATGTGGTTTAATGCAGTGTTTTACAACCACTGTGCCGTGAGAGATCATCAGGTCTGTCCTGAGAAATGATCCAACTTCACCTGATTGGTCTAAAAAGCAGCTCTGTGTTCATCCAAACAGGCCCTGGTGAAAGATAATAAAAAGTTATTTTTCTTGTGTTTATCTTATTTCTGTTCAAGGCAACGTTGACAAGATGGACTTTATATTATTAATATGGGCTTTTTAATAAAAGAAATGAACAACATTTCGTCTTGTGGTGTGTCTTGTGAACTTTCAGTGAAAAAACATGTGCTTTGACTCAAAGATGGTTGAAAAACACTGGTCTAATGTTCATTTGGTCAAAGTAAAACTTGGGATTTAAACCGTAATGAGTGTGTGTTGATGTTTCAGACAGTTTACAACTAGATGATAAATATAACGTTGGTAGAGGATGTTTGTGTTTAGATGAGCAGAATAAATGACAGCAGTGGTAGAAGGTGGGAGGCCTTTCATCAGCTTAGCTGCTGGAAAGTTTTCCCAGCTTCCCTCCATCCCTGTTTGGTCCAAGTTCATCACAACTAGAATCATCTCTGTCATGAAAACACTATTTAGAGTGAGAAACTATTGTTTGGATTCCAAACCTGATGAGTTAAATGAGTTTATGTTTTCACATCCGTTGATATTCATATTTCAGCTTTATCTTTTTCACCTGACAGCTGAAGCTAAACTAACCTCCTCTTTGTTTTAAAATGAGGTTTTCAGCCTCTTCAATCACTTTCTAACGTGTGAAAAAATCCGATTAGGCTCAAATTAGTGTGGATTGTCACAACACACAAGGCGGTAAGATATTTAAGCCAACATTTGGTTGATAAAAGGTTTAAGTGTTGGCAGCACGCTTCTCTTTTCTCATATTTTAATAAGACTAGTTGAGATGAATAAAGGCTCATTCAAATGAACACATTGTTGTGTGTGTGTGTGTGTGGTGTGTGTGTGTGTGTGTGTGTGTGTGTGTGTATGTGTGTGTGTGGTGTGTGTGTGTGTGTGTGTGTGTGTGTGTGTATGTGTGTGTGTGGTGTGTGTGTGTGTGTGTGTGTGTGTGTGGTGTGTGTGTGTGTGTATGTGTGTGTGTGGTGTGTGTGTGTGTGTGTGTGTGTGTGTGTGTATGTGTGTGTGTGGTGTGTGTGTGTGTGTGTGTGTGTGTGGTGTGTGTGTGTGTGTGTGGTGTGTGTGTGTGTAGGCGTCAGACAGCTGCAGTGAAGAGCTAGCTGGTCTGCGGGAACAGGAGAAGCTTCTGAAGAGCCAACTTCAGAAACAGGAGCTCCTCCTACGCAGATTACAGCTGCTGAATCAACACGGCGACACCAACAAACCCAGAGCCAGCGAGGTCCAGGACACTCAGCACACAGGTCAGGGCCTCGGCCTCAGGTCTGGAAGACAACATCTGAAATCTAAAAATAGCTTCTTTATGTCTCACGCTGCATTAGCAGGATCCAGATACACAACGTCTGTGATTTTTCATGTCAGATTGCTCCCAGATTTTCAGTTCAGGCTCCAAATCCAGTGGTCTGTACGGGATCAAGCCGCATGGCAGCCCCTCTCCGGTCAAAGTCTACTGCGACATGACCGAAGGAGGAGGTTGGACTGTCCTACAGAGACGGATCAATGGAGCGGAGACGTTCAACAGGTGTGTCTGGAAAACCAGCCACGTAAAATACTTCAGTTATTAGTAACACCATTAACAGTAATATCCATCCATCTATCCATCCATCTATCCATCCATCTATCTATCTATCTATCTATCTATCTATCTATCTATCTATCTATCTGTCTATCTATCTATTTATCTATCTATCTCTATGTCTATCTATCTATCTATCTATCTATCTATCTATCTATCTATCTATCTATCTATCTATCTATCTATCTGTCTGTCTATCTATCTATCTATCTATCTATCTATCTATCTATCTATCTATCTATCTATCTATCTATCTGTCTATCTCTATGTCTATCTATCTATCTATCTATCTCTATGTCTATCTATCTCACTATCTATCTATCTATCTATCTATCTATTTATCTATCTATCTATCTATCTATCTATCTATCTATCTATCTATCTATCTATCTATCTATCTATCTATCTATCTGTCTGTCTATCTATCTATCTATCTATCTATCTATCTATCTATCTATCTATCTATCTGTCTATCTATCTATCTATCTATCTATCTATCTATCTATCTATCTATCTATCTATCTATCTATATCTGTCTATCTATCTATCTATCTATCTATCTATCTATCTATCTATCTATATCTGTCTATCTATCTATCTATCTATCTATCTATCTATCTATCTATCTATCTATCTATCTATCTATCTGTCTGTCTATCTATCTATCTATCTATCTATCTATCTATCTATCTATCTATCTATCTATCTATCTATCTATCTATCTATCTATCTATCTGTCTATCTATCTATCTATCTATCAGGTCTTGGGCAGAGTACAGGGATGGTTTTGGAGACATGAATGCAGAGTTCTGGCTGGGAAATAACAACCTTCATCACATCACGGCACAAGGTCAACACAGACATATCTTTAACCCTCATTCACTAAAAATCAGGTTTTTAACTTCATTAACGCAACGATACACTGTTTGTCATTTGTCACAAGACATGACATGAGCGAGTGGCCATGCAAAGTCAGACCTGCTTGTCTGGGAACTAATGAGCTATGGGAGGTAGAACCCAAACAAAACTAGAGCTAGAGCTCCTCCAGGAACTGCTGGACTGGGAAAGCTGGAGGCCACAGAAGTTGGGAGCCTTGAGCTAGCTTTGCAGCTAACTGTCTTAGCCTGCAACTCACTCGCTTTAACTCCTAGCCAGCAAGCTGCAACCTTCTAATGGCGCTGAAATATGTAATATATGTAAATATTGTCAGTCTGATGTACTTAGACATGGTCCTGTATAATTTATGTTGGTTCCCAGGAACAAGAAAGCTAATGTTGCTCTTACCTGTGTGTAAAAAGTGTCTATAAGCTAATCACAGGTTACTGTGCTGCCGACCCTAAGTGGCCACCCAGAGCAGTTATTGTTGCAGATCTATATTAATATTACTGATGCAGCTGATAAATAGCTTGTCTTTCTTTTCCAGGAAATTATTCCCTGAGATTCAACTTGGAAGACTTTGATGGTAATCAACGCTATGCGGAATACCAGAACGTGAAAGTAGCCGATGAGAAGGTAGTGATGCACGATCCATGTTAAAACTTGACTAACTGGATTTTTAAGGGTGAATCTTATTGTCATATTATACACCTAATAAGGGGGGCGGGGGGGGCTTGACTTGTGGCCTTTCTGTGTGGAGTTTGCGTGTTCTCCCTGTGTATGCGTGGGTTCTCTCCTGTGTTCCTCAGCTTCCTTCCACCATCCAAAGACATGCATGTTACTGGTTACTCTAAATTGCTCCTAGGAGTGAGCGTGAGTGGTTGTTTGTCTCTGTGTGGCCCTGCGATGGACTGGCGAGCTGTCCACGGTGTACCCTGCCTTTCTCCCAAAGACTGCTGGGATAGGCTCCAGCTCCCTGCGACCCTTAATCGGACTAAGCGGTTAGGAAAATGAATGAATGAGTTTGCTGCTTTCTGGTATGAATAACTACAAAAGTAAAATGAAACATCTGTTACTGAAATGGGTTCAAACTGACCGTGAAAATATGAAAAAAATTCTTATATTTGTTTTAAATGTGGCTCTGTTGTGGTTCCTGCTCTGACCTGTGCTGCAGTGGGTGTGCATGTCTCCCTGGCAACCAAGTCCACACCAGGTTCTCATCTGGCATTCAGCAGCAGCGACATAAAAGGCCAACTCAGTTTTCCAGTCATCGCCTGATTGTGTTTCATCAGTGTGCATGATTCTTTCCTGCCTGCCCGCCAGCCTGCCCACCAGCCTGCCCATCAGCCTGCCCGTCAGCCTGCCAGCCCGCCTGCCCGTCAGCCTGCCCATCAGCCTGCCCATCAGCCTGCCCATCAGCCTGCCAGCCCGCCTGCCCGTCAGCCTGCCCATCAGCCTGCCCGTCAGCCTGCCCGTCAGCCTGCCCGTCAGCCTGCCAGCCCGCCTGCCCGTCAGCCTGCCCATCAGCCTGCCCATCAGCCTGCCCGTCAGCCTGCCAGCCCGCCTGCCCGTCAGCCTGCCCGCCTGCCCGTCAGCCTGCCCGTCAGCCTGCCAGCCCGCCTGCCCGTCAGCCTGCCCGCCTGCCCGTCAGCCTGCCAGCCCGCCTGCCCGTCAGCCTGCCCGCCTGCCCGTCAGCCTGCCCATCAGCCTGCCCATCAGCCTGCCCGTCAGCCTGCCAGCCCGCCTGCCCGTCAGCCTGCCCGCCTGCCCGTCAGCCTGCCCATCAGCCTGCCCATCAGCCTGCCCGTCAGCCTGCCAGCCCGCCTGCCCGTCAGCCTGCCCGCCTGCCCGTCTGCCCGTCAGCCTGCCCGCCTGCCCGTCAGCCTGCCCGTCAGCCTGCCAGCCCGCCTGCCTGCCCATCAGCCTGCCCGCCTGCCCGTCAGCCCGCCCGTCAACCTGCCTGCCTGGCAACCTACCATTCTGCCCAGGAAAACAATAAAACACCTCCTAGAATCCACATCCAATCTGCACTTGGGTCCTGGTTTTGTCCTACACTGCAACAGAGCAATCAGGCCATCAGGTATGGATCCAGCAGATTCTAACCCAGAAGTCGCCGCCGGACAACTTCAGCAAGCCCTATCCGGTCAGAATGCTCACCTAACTCGACATGAGCAAATGCTTCTAACTTTGGACTGAAATTACCACACCATCCTTACGCAGTTGTCTCAACTCACCACTCATGTTGCTGGTCTAGTCCAGCCTGCTTCTAATCAGCAACAGATTCCTGGCTTATCCATGCATTCTACCGCTTCTGCCACCCCGGTAAGAGAGACACACATCCCGAACCCCAAACCTTATGCCGGGGATCTGGGTAAATGCAGAGGTTTCTTACTCCAATGCTCACTTGTGTTTGACCAGAAGCCCATCACTTATGCCAGTGACAAGTCTAAGATCTCCTACGTCATCGGACTTCTGGAGGGCAAGGCTTTGTCATGGGCAGAAGCAGCGTTTGAACGGCATAGTTTCAGGCACATGTCTTACACAGCTTTTATGGATGAGATGAAGAAGGTGTTTGACCATCCAGCGAGAGGGGGCGATGCCGTCAAGCGGCTAATTAATCTCCGACAAGGAAATATGAGTGTTGCTGAGTTTGCTGTGGATTTCAGGACTGCAGCTGCGGATTCTGGCTGGAATGATCAGGCTCTTTGTGGAATCTTCACAAATGGTTTAAGCAGTCGGCTTAAGGAAGAGCTTGCCACCCGTGATGCACCAGAGTCCCTGAATGACCTGGTTTCCCTCTCAATAAGGCTGGACAACCGCTTACGGGAGAGAGACAGAGAGCGGCAGACTCGTCCTGAGCTGTCTCTTCCTGGCTCCACCGTCAGAACGGTCCGCCCTTCCCTTCCTAGCACAACACAGTCCGAGGAGCACCATGCAGCTGGGCCGAGCTCATCTGTCCACGGAGGAACGACAGAGGAGGAGGGACACGGGAGTTTGTTTTTATTGTGGAAGACCTGGACACCAGAGAGCTGTCTGCCCAGAACGGCCAAAAGATCTGGGTCGTCATTAGCTGCAGAAGTACTGACGACCACTACTGCCAAGGTAATTCCCCACACAAAGACACTCATTCCAGTGGTGCTATATGTCAAGGGTTTCTCTCATCCAGTACAGGCTTTAGTGGATTCTGGAGCAGAGGCTAACTTTATTGACAAGGAATGGGCTGCAAGGATTAATTTAGACCTAGAATCTCTCATCCCTCCTTTTTCTACCCGGACTCTGGATGGTAGCATTCTTTATTCCATCACCCAAGAGTCTGTTCCAGTTAGACAAATTGTTTCGGGAAATCACCAGGAGTTTATCAGTTTCTTTGTTGTAAACTCACCAAACTCACCTCTTTTCCCACAACCTGGCCAAACATATACAACATGTCCGACAAGTCCTGCAGAGACTTCTGGAAAATCGTCTATTCGTTAAGGCCGAGAAGTGTGATTTTCATAAGAACACTGTTTCTTTTCTCAGATACATTTTTGAGAGCGGGCAGGTCCGAGCAGATCCTGAGAAGGTCAAAGCTGTTACCGAACGGCCGGTTCCAACTTCTGTCAAGCAGTTGCAACGTTTCTTGGGTTTTGTTCATTTTTATCGCAGATTCATCTGCAATTATAGCCGCATCGCAGCTCCCCTGACAAAACTTACATCACCTACAGTCCCATTTGTCTGGTCTGAGGCGGCAGCTCAGGCTTTTGCCAAATTAAAGGATCTATTCACCACTGTTCCTGTCCTCCTCCACCCTGATCTCAACCGTCAGTTTGGGGTGGAGGTTGATGCTTCATATGTTGGCATTGAAACTGTGTTGTCCCAACGATCCCCAGAGTCTCAGAAGTTGCATCCCTGTGCCTTTTTCTCTCGACGTCTAACATCGGCTGAGCAGAATTACCATGTCGGTGACAGAGAACTCTTAGCCATAAAACTCGCCCTGGAGCAGTGGCGCCATTGGTTGGAGGGATCCAAAGTGCCATTCCTCATCTGGACTGACCATAAGAACCTGGAATACCTACAGTCTGCAAGACAAATGAATCCCCGACAGGCCCGTTGGTCTCTTCTCTTCAATCGATTCCACTTCACGTTGTCATACAGTCCCGGGTCCAAGAACCAGAAACCTGACTCTCTCTCTCTTGCCAATTTCCACCCGAGAATGCAGTTTCTCCTGATACCATCTTACCTGCAACCTGTGTCGTAGCCGGTGTTTCCTGGGAGGTGGAGGACAGATTTAGAGAAGCCCAACAGCAACAGCCTGACCCTGGCACAGGTTCCCGTGACTGCCTTTTTGTCCCCGATTCAGTACGTTCCCAAGTCCTCCAGTGGGGACATTCCTCCCGTCTAGCATGCCACCCTGGTTCTGTGCAAACACTTTCTTTGATGAAATGCAGATTCTCATGGCCCACAATGGATAAAGATGTCCGGGAGTTTGTCGCAGCCTGTACGACGTGCACGCAGTAAGTCATCGCATCGGCCACCTGCGGGATTTCTTCGTCCATTACCTGTTCCAAGCAGACCCTAGTCACACATTGCTCTGGACTTCGTTACTGGTCTTCCAGCCTCAAGAGGTAACACCACCATCCTCATATTTGTGGATTGCTTTTCCAAAGCTGTTCATTTTATTGCCCTTCCCAAGCTTCCTACCACCAAAGAGACACCCGACCTACTTGTTCATTAAGTCTTTCGGCTCCATGGTCTGCCCACAGACATAGTATCAGACAGAAGACCCCAATTTATGTCCCAAGTATGGAAGTCGTTTTGTCACTCACTCGGGGCCACTTTAAGTCTATCATCAGGTGTCCATCCTTAGACCAATGGCCAGGCCGAAAGGTCTAATCAGGATCTGGAAACTGCCTTGAGATGTGTGGCTGAATCCAACCCCTCCTCCTGGAGTGACCATCTGGACTGGGTAGAGTACACTCACAACTCCCTTACCTCTTTTGCTTCAGGCTTGTCACCTTTCGAATGCTCTCTAGGATATCAGCCGCCACTGTTTCCAGCACAGCAGGAGGAGGTTTCTGTGCCATCGATCCAGCTACACATCCGCCGCTGCCAACGGATTTGGAGGAAGGCTCGGGCTGAGGCACCTTTGCGCTTCCAAAAGTACCCGCCGCATGGCTGATTGTCATTGGACTCTTGGACCCCATTACACACCTGGTCAAAAGGTTTGGTTATCAGCAAAGAACATTTCATGACGTACTGATGCCAAGAAGTTGGCCCCCCGCTTCTTGGGACCTTTTGAGATTGAGCGGATCATTAATCCCACCGTGGTCAAACTGAAACTCCCCAGTTCCATGAGAGTCCACCCATCTTTCCATGTCTCCCAACTCTGTTTCCTCTAGTCCTCTCGTCCCTCCTTCCAGGCCCCCTCCTCCCGCCTGGCTTGTGGCGGGTCGTCCTGCCTATTCTGTCCGGCATTTCCTGGAAGTGCGACGTCGGGGTCGTGGCTTCCAATTCCTGGTGGACTGGGAGGGGTATGGTCCTGAGGAGCGTGCCTGGGTTCCGCGCTCGTTTATTCTGGATGCGTCCCTGGTCCGGGATTTTCGTCATGCTCATCCAGAGAAATTTCGATCGCCCAGTGGCTCCCGTGGAGGGGGGCGGGGTACTGTTGTGGTTCCTGCTCTGACCTGTGCTGCAGTGGGTGTGCCTGTTTCTCTGGCAACCAAGTCCACAACAGGTTCTCCTCAGGCATTCAGCAACAGCGAGATAAAAGGCCAGCTCAGTTCTCCAGTCATCGCCTGATTGTTGTTTCATCAGTGTGCGTGATTCTTGCCTGCCTGCCCGTCAACCTGCCTGCCTGGCAACCTACCATTCTGCCCAGGAAAACAATAAAACCCCTCCTAGAATCCACATCCAATCTGCACTTGGGTCCTTGTTTTGTCCTACAGGTCCAACAGGCTCAATAGAAATAATTTTTATAAAATCCATCATGATGGTACCTGAAAACTGATATTTTGTTGATCAACACTTTGAGGAGTTCACTGCAGTTAGTTTTTTTTGTATCTGACTTCTGCACCTGTTGGCAGGTATTCTGACCTGCTGCTCAACAGCAAAGTGATCTAATTTGTTCGGGACAGTTTCGTTTGTTTTAATGATTATTTTCAACCACAGTTCAAAAGCAGCGTTGCTTTTCACAAAATGATCATTTTAAATATATTTTTTCAGTTTTTAGTCAGCTGAGTGAGTGTTGTAAATGTAGCCTTTTCTGGGGTGTGTTGTGTGTGTGTTTGTGTGTGTGTGTGTGTGTGTGTGTGTGTGTGTGTGTGTATAGGGGTGTGTGGTGGTGCACATGTGTTTGGGGGTAGGGGTATGAGTATGGAGGAGTGTTGTGGTGCACATGTGCGGGGTCTGGGCATGGGGGAGTGTGATAGTACACGAATGTGTGTGGAGGGATGTTTGTATTGGGCAGTGTAATGGTGTTGCTGAGGACTCTGGCTGTTGGGGCGGCTGTTCCTGTTCGTCCTGGATCTCAGGGGGCCTCGGGAATGGGAGGTGTACCTAGTGCCGATGGCGGCTCACCTTCTGAAGGGAAGTTCACTTCCTTCTGGTCCTAAATCCCCTCCCCCTTCCCCGCTCTCCACCACACACAGGCAGGGCGTTGGAAGGTGGGCACGCTGTACTGGATGGGGAGAGAGGCCATGAAGTTGGTCTTGATCGCTGCATTCATTACCGACCCCCCTCCCAGTTTTAATTACACTTAGTCACCATATCACAAAAACAGACTGATAACTCATGGACTTTTGTGGGGTGCCTGCTTAGGCGGTCCCTCTCCCAACATGATGTGGACACTTCCCCTCAATTTTAATTAGAAATAACACACATTTCACAATCATTCATAAGCGGGGAGGGAGGCGGGGGCGATGGGGTTCTTTCTGGGGCTTTGCTCTTAGGGCCGGTCCTTGCCAGTCCAGGCCCACTCGGGCCTGTTTCCTCTGACCAAGGGGGGCTCTGGCTGGGGCCCCCACCTCCACCACCGCCTCCTACGTGGGTGCATGACTGACTCCAGAGTGGGGTGGTCGGGGCCTGTGCTTGGAGGGTGGCTGCCGGCTGCCTGGGTTTTTGAGTCCTTCTGGCCTTCCTCTTGCCTTTGTGTGGGCGGGGTCACATTGTGTGGACAGGGATATACATTGTGGGCGGGGTCACTTTGTGTGGGAGGAGCCATATAAAATGGGCGGGGTCACATTGGCATGGTCATTCTTCTCTGAACACGTTCCACTCTATGTTCTGCATGTAACACAGTCAGAGTCGCCTGCAGGTTTATTTACTAACAGCAGCTGGTTTTCTTTCTGTGTTTCTGATTTATATTTAACTTGTTGGTTTTGTTGTCCTGACAGTTGATAGCCGAGTCCTCCGCAGGAGTAATGT
Source organism: Telmatherina bonti (assembly GCF_933228915.1). Lineage (NCBI taxonomy): Eukaryota > Metazoa > Chordata > Actinopteri > Atheriniformes > Telmatherinidae > Telmatherina > Telmatherina bonti. Next base: position 37,547,262 of record NC_136610.1, on the reverse strand, counting down.
GAATCCAAGGTTGGCTTGTTTGTGTATATGTGTGTTTGTTTTTCTTTCTCCTTCTCCATGAGGTGTTTTCTCTTCTTTCTCTTTCTGTCTCTCTTCTATCCTCTCCGGTCCGGTTCAGCAGTATAAACTCCGTATTACAATTATACAAAATAAATAGAGAAATAAAATAAGAATTCAGAACATCAAGGGGATCATTATACCAGATCATTATGGCAAAGTAAATTTTCTCAGCAGAACACATCATCCAGACCATCATTCTGCTTGATTAAATGCTGGACAACACACACACACACACACACACACAAAAAGTAAATTTAACCTTTTCTTGAATGGAAGAGAGCCAATACACTTGTGCATGGCTGTATGTGGTCATAATGCACAGCAGCATGTTGTAGTTTACTCTTTCCTGTTGTTTTCTTTTCATGTGGAAATAGATATAAAATAGGTTAAAATACACAAATAAATGGAGAAACAAATAATTACTGTCTCAAGCATTTATTCATGTATTTATTTCTGGTCATGGCAGGTATGGTCTTCCATATGGCCGAGGAGATTAAAATCAGAAAATTTTGTCATCTCATGCTCAACGTTTTCATGAATGTTTGCTGAAACGGTTGAGTTTGAGATATTTTCCTTTGAGACTTCCAGAAGGTAAAAAAGGACTCCCGCCAGTGGAGGACACTGCCGTAGACCCCCCTCTTCCCCAGCTAGCTGAACCTGTCCTACTGCAGGCGAAAGCACATTGTCTCTTCTGGAGGTGTTGGTTGGCGTGGACAGGACCACTCATGAATGTGTCAAGGTTCAGACACATAAACAGCCTGTTCTCTCACTGGAGACACTTCTGAAATGGCTGAAATTAAGAACTAAGGTGGATTTTGGGGTAAAACACTGTAAACAAAGTTGTTAGACCTCTGACACTCAGATGAAACAGCTGAAAACATGTTTAACGTGGGACCTTGAACTGCTTTCCCTGTACTTCTCTCTCTGCAGGACCACTACCGACTTACCTTCGGAGCCTACGTAGGAACAGCTGGCGATGCGATGTCTGGAGGTCATCAGGTTGGCGTATCAGCGTGGGCCAGTCACCACGCCATGAAGTTCAGCACCTACGATCAGGACAACGACAACTACAAAGAGAACTGTGCCAAAGAAGACAAAGGAGGCTGGTGGTTCAACAAGTACGTGTTTCACCATCAGCAAGTCTGCCTGGGCCTTCTTAAACACACACATACATGCAAATATATGTTAAACTTGTAAAAAAAAACAACCAAAAAACCTTCATTCTGTTTCCTGGTGACTCTCCAGGTGTCATTCAGCCCATCTCAACGGCCTGTACTATCCCAACGGGCACTACAGCGCTTCCACAGATGATGGGGTGGTGTGGTATCCTTGGAGAGGATGGTGGTATTCACTGAAGACCACCATCATGAAGCTGAGACCCACCGACTTTAAGATGGATCCCACCACCGACCCCAACGCAATTTCTCACACCCCACCTTCCTGAACCACCTCCTCTTCACTTTAGGCTGAAAATAACTTGGCATTTGCAGACTTTATGACTTGATATTTAAACTTTAAAACACTTTAATCCACTTAAACTCCACAAAGGCTTGTTTACTCGCTGTGCTCTAATCAACCCAGAGACAGACTCCTGATAAGAAAGACGCTTCGTCAGTGTCGGTGGGAGCAAAGTCGCAGGCAAGCAGAGCAAATATGGACTAAATTTAAGAGAAGTTATTAATGAATGAATCTCTGGATATTCCCAAAGGGAGAAGATGAAAAAATAAACTTTAGGTTTGATAAAAGAGCAGTAATAAAAGATTACTGGTGTTTTGTGAGACCTGAAGGTTGCAGGTTGCGTGCACACACAGCTGTTTGTTGCAGGAGAAAGGATGAATGTGATGTCAGTGTGTGTGCCAGACACAGGCAGAAACGCTGCATGAAGGCGTGAAAGAAGCCATTATCAGCTCACTGTAAGAGAACCAAACAAAACTGGCTTTTACAGTAGCATGCAGCTACAGAAGCACGTTTCTTATTCCAGAATAACCTAACAGACAAGCAGTTCACTGAGAAATAACGGGAATTTGTCTTACTTTTATGAAGATTAACACAAATAAATCACCAACAGATAAAATGCAATTCAGTGTCATTTAACATTAAATAAGAATTAGATTAAAAGACTTCATTCTTCCCAGAATTAATTTTGTTTACAATTGACATAAAACCTAAAATGATTATGTCAAACTGAATTATTTGTTAAACTGTTAAAAAGTTTCTTTAGCAGTAATCAAGCATTTATTACTCTGTAGTTGTACCTACGCTTGTGAACTCCCAGATGTCTCCATATGACTGCTTTTTCACTAATAAACATGACTTAAGTAAATAAAGTCAGCAAGTATTTTGTCTTCTGAGCTTTTCATTAACCCAATTTAACTTCCATAACATAACTCTGCTAGTTTACATTTCTTTGTCGTTTAAGTTTTTATTAGACTTTTGGATGAGAAACTTCAATACTAACAGTTCATGTAAAAACTCAACATACATCCACAGTTCCAACGAAGTTGGGACGTTGTGTAAAATGTCAATAATGTCACCATCACCATCATCATCATCATCATCAAGCAAGAACAGGAAAGAATTCCACTTACAAAGCTTTAACAATCAGTGTCTTCGCTTCCCAAACCGAGGCGGCTTTAGGCAGGAGGAAGAGGGGGCAACGCCCCTCTCAAGCAAACACCTCGCCCCCTCAAATAAAATCTGCTGAAAATGCATAAATTACCTAAACTGTCTCCCCGCTGCATCGAGCTGCGTGCCGGTTGTAAAGCATTGCATTGTGGAACCCCCCTCTTTCTCTTCCCAGTGAACAACCAATCACCATTTAGTATGCAAATTAAATGGCAACTAGCCTGATTGTTGGGAGTCAGGTTTCTTCCTGTCGCTGGCTGAGTTGATGCAGCGGTAAAACTATAAGGGAGTGAAGCTCTGTTAAACACCTCATAGTGGTTTATGTCATCAGATAGGCTACTTAATAACTAATTAACCATCAATAAAGTAGTATATAACATCTATATGTTCTGTCTGCAGGGGATTGTTGCTGTTTTAAGTGTGTGAGTCTGTCAGTGGGAGCGTTGCTCCATCACACATGACCACTGGATGTGTGTGTCGCTCAGAGCCAATCAGACGGAGGCAAAACAACCCCGTCAGGAAGCTCCGCCCAGCCTCTAGTTCTACATGCTGGTTTAAGGGTTAATCCCACTAAGTTTAACTTTTTGTTTTCCCAACTCCCGCTGGTTTCAGCAGCTCATATAGAGCTTCATGTCTGCATCCATTTTCTCTGAAAAAGGAAATTCCTGTGCAAAATGTTGCTCAGGAAATGTCCAAATGAAGCAGGCCTGTCCACCGTGTGGAAACACCTGCAGAGTTCTGGGACAGATAAGTAGGAAAGTGTTATTGTAGAGAAGGGAATGAGTTTCTAAAAAAAAGAAAAATCCACAAAATTAAGAAAAACATTTATTTTTCTGCTTGTTTTTTCTTAATTTTTACATAAATGTGAGGTTGTTGTCTGAGATTCTGCCACCTTCTTGTGTTCTGGAGTTTGACGTTCTGCCCTGCTTCTATTGTTTGTGATCGGCTGAACTCAGGGGTCCAAAGTCGGTCCTCGAGCGCCACTGTCCTGCAGGGTTTCCATGTATCCCTGCTCCAACGCACCTGACTTTCATTAAATGAATCCAACAGCCAATGAAGTTCTGCACAATGACTGATTAGTTTGAGTCAGGTGTGTTGGAGCAGGGATTCATGGAAAACCTGCAGGATTGTGAACCTGGAGGACCATAGCTGGACACCCTGGCCGAACTCTCTGTTTAGTTTAATATTTTGGTTTGATGTTATTTGGCTGTCTAATGAGACATTTGTTATGTTGTTGGTTGTTTGATGATTGATATTTGTTATTTTTTTCCTCTTTTAATGTATCTGTATGATTCACATTCCGACCCCCCCCCCCCCCATTATGGTCAGGGGAGTTGGTGCCTCAGTGACCCTAAGAGCTACACCAGCAGGAGCTTTAGTTTCTGGTGGGACACCCAGGATGGACGGGTCTTTGGTTAGAGACCTGACGAAGTGCAATCCATTTCTTCAGAGTGTTGGACTCTACTAACAGTCCTGGTAAGAAAACCCTGAATAAACAATAATAACAACAAAATGAGCTGAAACACGATGCCCAGTTTACATTTCTACCCCTCATGTCTGCATTCCCAGAGCCGGCCTTGTCCCAAACGCGTGTTGAGTGTTATAAAGAAAGGTGATGCAACACAGTGAACATGATCCCGTCTCAGCGTTTTTGGAACGTGTTGGAGGCATGACATTGAGGAAAAGTCAGTATTTGCAAAACACAATAAATGTAATCAGTTTGAACATTAAATCTTTTGTTTTGGTAGCGTAAATATAGATTTAAAAGTATTTGTAGATCACTGGTTTTTTTTACGTTTTACAACTTTATTGGGATTGTGGTTTTATTAAATAATGCAAGTCCCCCATCTCTCTCTTACAGGCACTTATTCATCTCTTGTATCATTCAGAAAATGACCCACTCAAAATAATCTTTTTTTGCACCTTGCTGTCATGAATCAACAGGATGCATCGTCTCAGCTGAAGACATGCAGTTAATTCTGGTGAAATTTCACTCTTCCGGGGGTGAAGGACGATTGCAGCTGCTTGTCATACCAAGCCAAATCCTTCTGTATCAGTCTATCTGCACTTCTTCCTGGTGTACAGTAGTACCTGTATATGATGATTATGATGTGTGAGTTTATTCTGGATGTTTCTGATGGACTCTGCAACTTTTGCGTTTTTCCATGCATCCTCCTTGGTGCCATTTCGATCCTAAATTTTCATGTTTTCAACACTAAGTATTGTAAATAACGGAGTAAATAACTCACAAGTGAGGAGGTGTGGAAGAATATTGACCACCGACGGCCACCATCCATTCACATCAAGTCAGTAATTCCTACAAACTGCAGCTTTGGGTATAAACAAAGAAACTAATAAATAATGCAGAATGTGCTCAGCTTCTTTGAAGATGTGGATGCTCAAATAAAAAATTATTTATTTCTGATTATTAACCTTTTATGGATTAATATCACAGTTCCAAATACTTATGTGTTGGCAACAAAAAGAAAAACATGTTATATATTCAGCAAATGTTTCTGAAGCGGAAAGAAGGTCAGATTAGATTGGACAGAACGTTATTGATCCCCCTGGCAGGTTACCTCTGGGAAATTAAGCCATAAGCTACACTACAGCCATAAATATTGAGTTAAAATAAAATACAATATATAAAAAGGGGCAACGTTATTTTAAAACTGTCCCTGTTGTAGCCAAGACATTTACACACATGATGTTGTCGGACAATATGCCTAAATTATTGTTATTTTTGGTGATTAGAGCTGTAAAAGCATTAAGTTGTATGTTTGCATGAATGACGCCTTTGTGAAAAGAAAAATCTGTCGTCACAGTAACCAAGCACGAGCCCGTGGGTGCGTTTAAACACAGAACGTGGCTGGCTGACTTGTTGGGCGGGGTTTCTTCTTGTACTTCCACTCCTTAGAGCTCCGCCCACTCAAACTGCGCTGACATATGAAAGGAGCACAACGCCAGTTGCCTACTCCGGCGCTGATTGGCTGACGCCCTGTCACGTTGGAAGAGATTGTCAGTCCGCTGCAGCTCAAGGAAAATAACTTGTTTTTCTGTCGTGGATTTAATTTCTTACTTATTTACTGTCTGCGTTTATGAAGCATTTGTTCAGCCGCTACGAGGCCCCCTGACGCACATTTTACCGAAAGCAAAGCGAGCATGTAGCGTTGTTGTCGGGCAGCTTTTCTTCTCAGTAAAGGTAAGCTAACATTAGCTGGAGTGGATACTTAGCGAGCGAGCTAACTAGCTTAGCATCCGCTAGCCACCTCGGCTAGCCGTCTGACGTCATCCTGCAAACAAACCAACCACACAGCAGCTCAACTTTCTCTCCATAGAGCTCACATTTCACATATTTACACAGTTTATACAGTTCATTCGGCTTTAGAGCAGGTAGTGTGAACCGGGAGGTTTCCTGAGTTAGCTTTCTGCTAGTCCAACTGGTTAGCAACAGTTGCTAAGCTACTCTTCTATCTGTCTCCAAGGTGACGGCGGAGCTCTCTTCATCCATCCTCCATCCATTCACCTCCACCTCCATCTATCCACCTCCAGCCTCCATCCACCCTCCACCTCCAGCCTCCATTGACCCTCCACCTCCAGCCTCCATCTTCCATCCGTCCATCCATCCATCCATCCACCTCCAACCATCCACCTCCACCCTCCATCCATCCAGCCTCCATCATCCATCCATCTTCCATCCATCCATCCATCCACCTCCAACCATCCACCTCCAGCCTCCATCATCCATCCGTCCATCCATCCATCCACCTCCAACCATCCACCTCCAGCCTCCATCCATCCAACCTCCATCATCCATCCATCCAGCCTCCATCATCCATCCATCCATCCATCCATCCATCCATCCACCTCCAACCATCCACCTCCAGCCTCCATCCATCCAGCCTCCATCATCCATCCATCTATCCATCCAGCCTCCATCATCCATCCATCCATCCATCCATCCACCTCCAACCATCCACCTCCAGCCTCCATCCATCCAGCCTCCATCATCCATCCATCCATTCACCTCCATCCATCCATCCATTCACCTCCGTCCATCCATCCATCCATTCATCCATCCACTCACCACCATCCATCCATCCATCCACCACCTCCAGCTCTGCTGACTGTTGGTGTTTCTCCAGGAACATTTTCTGTCTGGTGGAGCTTTGAGCCTGCTGGGCGGATGCGAGGAGTGTGGGAACCCTAGCGGCGTGGGTCGGAGAGGAGATGTCGGCGTGGGGATGCCTCTCCCTGGAGACAGCGGTGTAGACGAGGGGACACGTCAGCAGGATACCAACAGCAGGGACCAAAGTTGCAGCCTAACTCGCAGTGACAAATATATGGATGGTGGGGTGGCAGCATGCCCACCCCCTCAACGACCACGACACCGCTGGCTGGAGGGAGCAGCAGTCCGGGAGGAGAAGAGGAGTCTGCCTCTCCTACCGGCGACTCCTCCTTTCGGTTCATCCCGGCTTTCTGCCTGGGCGTGGTGGCGGCGGTGCTGTTCCAGCTGGCTTGGGGAGGCCTGACTCTCACCTCTTTCTTCCTGAAGCTGTTCATCTACGTCTCGTTCGCCTTGCTGTGTTTTCTGGCCGGGAGTTTTGTTTTGCTTGTCAGGAAGAGCCCTCTGAAAGTCAGCAGCTTTGACAGAAACCGAGGCCATTCAGCTGCACAGTCCCAGTTCTTCAACAAACTCATGGTAAGAAGTCAACATTTCTTCTTCTGACTCACTCCTGGCTCTCACAGTTATATCTAAAACCATGTAAAATCAAGTTAATTGTCCTTATAAGTTTGGTTTATTTGTATAATTTGATGTCAAAGTAAAGTAAACAATAAATAAATCCTACATGTGAAATCTGGATTTCTGTCGGAGAAAATGACCTATACCTGTACCCAGGAGGCTTTTTTCAGTAACCTAATGTATTAAATAGTTTTGAACATTTATGTGGAGTAACGAGTTTAGAAGCGCAGGAAAAACCCATCTAGCTAGCTTTGACTTTCAGCTGGCATTTGACACATAAAAATGCAACAACAGTGTTTTTAAAGAAAGAAAACCAGAAATCGGAAGTTAAAAGTTTCTTTTTCTAAAGCTTGTTGCACACGGACGATAAGGAACGACATCAACCTTGTGTTTTTCCTTTTTTTTTTTTTTTTTACCTCTGTATAATGTTAAAATGGCATCGCCGAATGGCATGCGAATGGCATGCGAGGAGTTTCAGTGAGGATTTAGAGCTCATCATAGCACTGAGACAGCATTTGTGAAAGTTACTAATGACCTTCTTATGGCCTCAGACAAAGGACTTGTGTCCGTACTTATCTTGCTTGATTTTAGTGCTGCATTTGATACAGTCGATCATAACATTCTGTTACAGAGACTAGAACAGGTGATTGGAATTACAGGTACAGCGTTAAGCTGGTTTAAATCATATTTATCTGATAGACTTCAGTTTGTTCATGTAAATGACAAGTCCTCCTCCCCAAACTACAGTAAGTCATGGAGTTCCTCAAGGTTCTGTACTTGGACCAATACTCTTCACGCTATATATGCTCCCTTTAGGCAAAATTATTAGACAGCATGGAATAAACTTTCGTTGTTATGCAGATGTACTCAACTATACTTATCCTTTAAACCAGATGAAACAAATCAGCCCAATAGGCTACAAAATTGTCTCATAGACATAAAGACTTGGATGTCTAGAAATTTTCTCCTCTTAAACTCAGATAAGACTGAAGTAATTCTCGTTGGATCTGAAAAACTCAGAGCTAAATTTTCCGGTTTTGTAATGAACCTGGATGGCATTACTTTAGCTTCCAGTGCTACAGTGAGAAACCTTGGAGTAATATTTGACCCTGACCTGTCCTTTGGCCCACATATTAAGCAGGTTACTAAAACAGCCTTCTTTCATTTACGTAATACAGCCAAAATTAGGGACATTCTGTCTCAGAGTGATGCAGAAAAACTGGTTCACGCTTTTGTTACTTCGAGACTAGATTACTGTAACTCTCTATTACTGGGCTGTCCTAAATATGCCCTGAAAAGCCTTCAGCTGATCCAGAATTCTGCAGCCAGAGTCCTGACCAGAACCAGCAGGAGAGATCATATTTCTCCAGTTTTAGCCTCTCTTCATTGGCTGCCTGTTGAATCTAGAATAGAATTTAAAATCCTTCTCCTTACATATAAAGCCCTCCACAACCAGGCACCACTATATATCAAAGACCTCATTGTTCCTTATATACCAAGCAGAGTACTTCGTTCGCAGACTGCAGGCTAACTTGTGGTTCCTAGAGTCTCGAGGAGCCGAGCAGGAGGCAGAGCCTTTGGTTATCAGGCCCCTCTCTTATGGAATAAGCTCCCAGTTAGTGTTAGGGAAGCAGACACCCTCCCCACCTTTAAGACTAGGCTGAAGACTTATCTTTTTGATAAGTCCTATAGCTAGGGATGGTTAGCATCCCTTAGTTATGCTGCTATAGGTTTAGACGGCTGAGGGACATTTCCTGATACACTGAGCTTCTTTCTCTTTATCTGTATCTCTCTTTTGTCAAATGAGACAAAAGAACTTGTCAAATGTTGGCATCTGCTAACGATGACTCTTCATCCTGTCTCTTCTCTGAGGTCTCTCCAGCCTGTAAAAGTCAGTCTGATGTCGACTCTTGATTTATCGTTTGCTCTGCTTCTTTCTGTTCCTCGCTCTCCGATAACGTCCACCAGCATGTCCGGCTCAGGACAGGACAGGTCCATACCAAGCGGCAACCTCCGGCAGTTAAAAGTGAAGGCTATGTGGAAGTGCATAAACCTGCAGTTCCCCCTTCATCCACTAGGGGCTGCAAAACACAGCAAATCCCCATAGACTCACATGTTAAAAAGACCAACTTCACAGCAGAAATAAACATGTTTACGGCAGAAATAAACACGTTTACAGCAGAAAAAAAATGTTTACAGCAGAAATAAAGATGTTTATAGCCATGACACTCTGCCATGTATTGATCGGTAAAAAGAATAGTAATCTCCAGTTTACACGGAACAAAGCAGGAACAGCTCCATGTTTACATTTTTGTTGTTTTAAGCCACATGACGGGGGAAAAAACCCCAAACAGCTAAATGTCCGTCATTCTCCTCCTTGTTTTTATGTCTCAAGTTCAGCTTGAGCTGCAGACAATGTGACGAAATAACAGCGTAGGAGGTTTCATGTCTGTGTGTAGACATGAGGATCATTAAATTCAGCCGCTGACCTTCTCCGAAACTTTGTCGTACAGAGCTACCGTTTATTGAATGCTTGGCGGCCATGTGGAAGGATCTTCATTATAAATAAATCCGCAGGGATTCTTCTTTATTAGCGGATTTTATTGACAGAAAATCTGATAGATTTTATTTTCTGCGCATAACTTTAACGATGACCTAGATTTGGAGATTTGAGCTGCATATTCTTTTCCTCCCACGCAGCTGCTGAAATTTCCCTGTGGTTGTTTCTTCCCCCTCATCTTTAGCCTCACATCTTCTCTTTTTATTCTATAATAGATGAGGTTTGGTCCTGCCTCTGGATTTATGCTCACGTAACACACACTCTGAGCACATGCACACCATGAGTGTTACTCAGAGGAAAGTGTCTGCAGTTGGCAGCCACCATTCAGCTGTCTTGTTTGAGTGCTGATGACTTATTGATGTTGACATCGGAGGAACAGAGGCACAAACATTTGTCTGGTTGACATGTGAGCTGGGACAATTCAGGCCGCCTTGTTTGTCTGGATTTCCAGCTCTCCTCACGTCGTTCCCATATTTCACACCATTTGTGAGCCGGTGAAGTGATCTGCTGCTGTTGTTGCTTCTCAGGGTCGGTTCGTGGTGCCAGCACTGGAGTCGAGCCAGAGCAGAAGAGTGGTGGTGTCACACAATGTGGACAAAGCCCTGAAGGAAGGTAACGGACCTCTTTCGCTCCAGAGATGATGAGATCCTGACAACGCTGCAGATTTTATACTCGCTGAAAGTTTTCTGTCAACATACAAACACTGAAACATGAATTTGATCCTAAAAGATTCACGTTTCTTTGGTTTGTTGACGTTTCATAAGCATCTCTTGTTGCACATGGAGGAAATACAGGAAGGGTTCTTAACTGGATCCCATCAGAGTTCACCTCAGGATGAGTGTGTACTAGGGCTGGTACTAACGATTATTTGAATAGTCCACTAATATATCAATTATTTTTTTGATTAGTCACGATTATTTCTGTAGCCATCTGTGCTTCCAATCGATGCAGCTTTTTCCTTTTTTTTTTTAAACAAGCTTCAGTGTGTTTTACCCCGCTCTCTACATTTGCATCATGTGAATACCCCCCAGATTTCCAGTCCATCACAACATTATGTCCTTTGGTAAAGTAAAATTACTCTTGAACCAGTTGAATGTCAAATATAAGCTTACAGAGATTTGTCACCTCGTGACAAATTTATTTTCTCCCCTTTTCATAATCCTGGAAATTTCCAGGAAAATAACAATCCGGGACGGTGTGGCAAAGACTCCTAAAAAAACTAGGGTTTCTGGGCCAAAACTGGAAACTTGACAGGTATAACAAAACTACGTAACTACTCAGTAATGCTAACTTAACCCCTCCGGAACGCCAGCAGAAACCATGACTCCGGGGTGTTTTCGTTCCAGATGCTCATGCTAAAGCGTCGTTCTGCCGTGGTACGCCAACTCTGCGTGGCAGACGACACGTTTCACCTGTTTGGACAGATTGTTTAGCTGGATAAACTCCCAAACTTTAGAAGCACGAGGTCTAAAGCTGTTTTCACTCGACTGTTGCGCCGTCTTGAGTTGTTGAGTTGCACAAAATGACAATACTGCCCCCAGCACTTCCTGTGGGGCTTTGAGTCATTTGCTTGATGTTTACAGTTCTTATACCAGGGGTGGCCAAGTCTGGTCCTGGAGATCTACCATCCTGCTGGTTTTAGGTGCAACCCTTCTCCAACACGCCTGAATCTAATAAGTGTCTCGATAGCAGCCTCTGCAGAGCGGAACAACATGCAGAAGAGGAATTCAGCTGTTTGACTGTTGTTTGGCTGTGCTGGACAGGGGTTGCATCTAAAGGTTGCAGGATGGTAGATCTCCAGGACTGAACTTGGGCACCCTTGTTATACTGTCTGAAAAGCAATGGATGGTAAATGGCGTTAAGTTGGCCGGTGCAGCGTTTTATCAGCAAAGCCGTTACGGCATTTATAACACGACGTGTCGACAATGAAATCTTGCATCGCTGAATTTTTCTTGTGGACTTTGTCGACGAATTGTTGCTCCCTAATGTGGACATTTTATATGTGCTGCTTGAATCCATGAATAACTATTTCTCTGGACGGAAGCGGACATTCCTCTGAATCCACTTCTCACAGGCTAAAAGCCTGAATGTCAAAGCTAGAAGTCATGTTATGTGTGTGAAAATGTCAATGTTGAGTGAAAGCACAAGGTACCAAAAGTGTGCAAAGTGGTGCGCTGCTTCCTATTTCATCATGTTTTACTTGCAGGCAGCCCGGCCTCCTATTAACACGCTGGTCCTGGCTGCGATGGTAGAGTGCTGATTTCCAAACGGCATAGTCGGAGCTTCCATCAACTGATGCAGTGGTTTTCAATTCAGTCGTATGAGGGCCGCAATCCAGCAGGTTTCCCATGTAATCCTGCTTCAGCACACCCGAATTAAATTAAATTAATCTTAACAGGTTCTGCACAGAGACGCAATAATTTGAGTCAGCTGTGTTGGAGGATGGAAAACCTGCTGGATCGTAGACGTCGACTTGAATCGCCCTGGACTGATGGGTCACATGTAAATTGTATCTTATGGTATCATTAGTTTCCAGCTTGAAGTGTTTCTGAAGATAAAGACGGTTAAGATGAAATTTTATTTAACAACATCTAATGAACTTTACAGCTTGTAGTAAAATACGGAAAACACGGCGATGGACTTTAAAAAACAGAAGTAAATGCTTGCAAAGGTTTTACAGTTTCTCCAAATCAAATGAGGTCAACATCTGAAACTATCCACAGAAAATAAGTTTTGATAACATGACATTAACGTTAGCGGCTAACTAGCCATGCAGCTCAGTGGGACAACGGAGGTCCGACGGAGGCGCAACACGCTTCCTTTCAAGACGCTAACGCATCACCGTCGTTCCACCATGGAAGGAAAGTTTTCCCGACTCTGATCGCCATGACAACACGTGCATAAAGGACATAAAACCACAACTGCCTGTTTTTAGAGAAAAAACAGAGCTTCACAAAGTAAATGGTCAGGCTGGTAATTAAATTAATCATCAACTGTTTTATTAGTGATATAATCACGACTAGTCGACTGATGTTGGCAGCCTTACGTTGGAAAGTTGTGGATTTAAGTCTGACCTCTGACCTCATCATTTGTGGCTTGAAAGAAGAAGATAAAAGACCTGAGAGCTGGACCTCCAGTTGACCTGCAGGGCCAGGAAAGTGTGCAGAATCCTCAGGAAGGCATCTGATTGGCAACTGCTTCATTTTTCAGCACAACAATGATCCCAAACAGGCAGTCGGGATGATCCCACACTGCTTCTACATTCCTGCTGATGCGTGGGATCCTCGGAGAGGACGCAGAGAAAACAGCCCTTACAAAAACGTCCTAAAATATCCTGCAAGAAGCTGGAGAACTGCTCCTGGTGACGACTGGAAGATACGGCAGAGTTAAAGCTGCTGAAAGGAAATGTTTTGTTGTGTTGGAATAAATAACACAAAGATAAACGGTAGCTACGACTTTCGCACGGTACGGCATATTCTCACGTCATGGAGAGCTGCATTTTTCTCTTTGCTTTGCAGTTTCTGGTTGTTTGAACATAAAGCAACAGAAAAAATGACAAAAGAAATTAATAAATTACTGTTTCCTGTCAAAAGGTCCAAGAAAATATCCAGATATCGCCATATTTTGTGTGATGATATTGTGATAAATTTACATTTTATGAACACCAAGTTTTCACTGATGAGGCAGAATTTCATGTTTTTATTCATCTTGTACATAAAGAGTAAATGTTCGCATTTATTTTAATTAATAATAAATAAATATTTAGCAGCAGCTTCGAACGCTTCATTCAATAATAGTAAAGAAAAATATATCTTCCTTCTTATAGAATTACATTATATTGAATAATTTCCCACTTTATCGTTGTCCATATCGTATCTCCAAGTTATCGCTAGTACACATTAGGACTGCTCGATTATGACAAAATTATAATCACGATTATTTAGACTGAAATTGAGATCTGGATAATTTAACACCATTATCCAGTATTTATTAACAACGCTGCGCGTCGTGGTGTTCTAGACTCCGTGTCGTGCATTATAACTGTCTAATGTACGGTTCCGAGTTGTTTAATCCGCTTTTACTGCTTATATAGGAACTATTTTACGTCGGCCTGGATGTACATTTTATACCAAACAACCGCTGTCAGGCTGCAGCGCGTTTCTCTCATTCACCTGTTAAAAGACGGCTGATCTGAACCAGCTGGTTAACCCGTTGCTATGGTAACGCCGCGAAACGGAGGGATATTACAGTGTTTAACTGGCCGAACTATGTATAGGAAAATAATGCAGCCGGTTGTCGCTGACAATGGTATAAACTATGTTTAGGTGAACTTCCACAACCTACTGCAGTTATTCTACATGGACCTGCAGCCGGAGCCGACTGAGACTGGCCGCCTGGGAGTGCTTTAGGACGGGAGAGGCTCCCGCTGCTCCTTCCTTACAGTAACTGCAGAACAATATGTGCCTTCAAGTCAGTCGCCAAAACACCAGAAAAGTCTCTAATAACTCCAGTAAAAGCTGCTAGATTTGTCGCTTTTAACAAAAAAAGTCTCCAGATTTAGCGAGAAAGTCTCCAAGTTGGCAACAGTGTCTGAATGAAAGCAAAGCGGCTGTGGGAGGAGTTTACAGCACAGCGCTGCAACGCCAGAGACGCTTGATTAGCAGCTGAAGACAGCAGGAGAGGAAACTGCAGAGAGAAAAATAATCACACCCTTTTAGTTTTATCATTGTAGAACCCCCCCCCACCCCGACACACACACACACACACACACACACACACACACCCATCTCTCTGGCATTAGAAAGTCTTTCACCACAAACTGATTCAGACTGTTGTAAAAGAAACTTCTGCTTTAGCGCAAACTGCTGACTGCATGTCTCCATGACCTCTCCGTGACCCCTCCCACCTGTTACGCCAGCAGAAGGCCGCGGTGGACACGCCGACCCGTGCACAGTCGGACAGCCTGCATGGCCGCCAAGCTGTTGATGGCTGGATTTCAGCTTTCTGAGCTGTGAAGCAGCAGAAATGTGCACATCACTGGCTTGTCTGCTGGACCTGCGGCAGCATTTCTGCCCTTTTATTCGGCCCAAGCAGAGGTTATATTTTCTGTTAGGATTTTAATGGTTTTATGATCCTGTTGTAGATTATCTGAATTATTTATTTTGCTCCAGATGTGCCAGAAAATCCCACGTTGTGGATATCAGAGCTCAGACCTTCTAGCAGCTTCATGACGTAGTTTTTTCTAACCGTGAGAGTTTTCATCAGAAACTTTCAGCAGACGACTCTAAGAGCACTTTAAGGCCTGCTGCAGTCCTGCCATCTGCACAGCTCTCAGCTTCTTCAGTAAATCTGGCTTTGTCATTCTTCTTATCTTCTGTTGCTGCTATTTATTGTGCAAAGTCCTGCGTAACATGAGCCGACGATGCTGAAACGATATGCTGTACAGCTCTATTCTGATGTAAACTTTGTTAAAACGTGTCTAAACATTCAGGTTTAATTCTGTTAATAAGATAAAGTAACAAACATGTGGAATTTATAATGAGAACAGTAAAACACACGTCTGTTTCCGTCTTGCTGCTGCTGAGGACACGACACAGAGTAAAGATGAGGTCAAGGTCAACTTTATTTATAGAACACATTTCCAAACAGTAACACTGCTCCCAAAGTGCCGAACAATAGAAAAGAACAGACAGAAAGCAGTACAGTAATATACTATTGTAACCACGAATTTAAAACTCATTGAACAATTTGGACTGAAGCTAATAAAGAGTCTCTGTTAGCCTGAGTTGCACACTTGTGCAAAGAAATTGTTTTAAGCAAAGACTTAAAACTGTCAACAGAAGTCGCAGCTTGTGTGCAAAGGGAGAGTGAAGAGTAAATATTTCATCAGAACTTCTGAATAAGAAGATGAATCTGAACGCCTCCAACATGGCGGCTCCGTCTCTTAGCCGTGTGTTTTGGTGACATGTATCCGCTGCAAGGCGATGCGGCTGTAAGAGTGTGGTGATGGGTTTTCATCTGAAGCTGAGGATGTTCAGGCACAGTGCAGGCAGCACGGCCCGTCTCTGGACCGAAACATTCACACCCACAGGCTGCTGATGGAGCCCAGATCTTCCTGCCACAGCCGAGTCTTCTGTTTATTTGCTGTGAAAATGGGGGCGGGGGGGTAAACCTGTCGAGGCTCAGATTAGATTTAATCGTCAAACGAAGGACTTGATCTCTAAAGGAGCGTCTCGCTGCTGGAGTTCCTAATTAAAGCTGAGATTGGGCGACGACTCTCTGTCTTCATCCTGTGTTTTCCTCCGTGTGATGCTGTTAGCGCGGGTGTGCATATGTTCTGTCTGAGCTTCCTCCCACAGTCTGCCTGCTTTTATGACTCATCCTTGTGATGGACTGATTGACCTGTCCCTTTCTCTACTTCCACTCTGCTGCACCTGGCTTGCTCTCCGTCTTCATCAGCTCCCCGTCTCTCCCCAGTGTTCGACTACGCCTACAGAGACTACATCCTGTCCTGGTACGTCCCTCTGAGTCGCGACGAGGGCCAGCTGTACGCCATGCTGTTGGATGACTGGTGGCAGATGATTGGCCAGCTGAGATCCAGGCTCGCTGACATCGACCTCGTCAACGTAGTGTGTTATGACAGCGTCCGTATCCTCCTGACACATTTCACCGACCTCAAAGCTGCATCTGCCAGGTATGCCGTTAGTTGTGGGAAAGATGGTGTCTTATAATGCTGATGCAGGCTCAGACATATGACTCATCAGGAAATATGACCCGGTTTGATTTGCCCCGCCCACCTGCATCCACGCCCAGCAGCGTTCTTCCTCCTCCAGATGGGCTGAAATTACTTCACTTTGGAGCAGGGTAATGGCGTTAAATCCTCCACAGTAGATGGAGCGGACACACACAGCAGCGCTTTACCCTTCATCTGATTTCATTATCTGAGCAAGTCTGGCGAGACGTGAAATTAGATGGAACGGCAGAGACGTCTGGCCTTCCTCGTCTTCAGCAGTTCTGTCACGATTCACAAGCAGAGACAGAGGAATGAGCTGAAGTATGACTGACCACGTTTGCTGTGTCACCGAGGCTGCGTCTGATGCCATGTGATCTGACGTCAAGCTCAGCCTGAATCTGTGTGTTTTCTGTTTTAATGTGTGAATCCAGACCAGAGGAAGTGGCCCGACCGTTCCCCCTCCATCCCTGTTTGGTCAGTCCAGACGCAGAGATGGCCTTCCTCCGCTGTGTAGCCAGAATACTTCTGCTGTGTCTGCTGCCCCAGAAGGATGCCAAGTCCCACACCCTCCGCTGCTGCCTCACCGAGGTCATCACCACCAAAGGTACTGGCTGGTAGCTGCACTCTGACACCAACCTCTGGTGTGACTCATCACAAGCCAACATGAAATATTCACGTTTCCCAACGATGAAGCGTATGAAGGAAGGATTCTCCATGGCAACGGGTAAAGAGGATCGGCGTCTTTGTAAAGCAGAAGAGTTGTTTTAAATTTACCGTATTTTCTGAAATATAAGTCGCATATAGTCGCGATAATACTGCAGAGCGACTTATACATGGAAAAGTATCATTTCACAGACAGCTACAGAAGAAGCTACAGAACTCTAGCACAGAAATCTCCCACTGCTTAACGATGAAAAACTTAAACAGGAAACGTTAGCTTAGGAAGACAACTGAGAACGACTGAACATAAATGTCCCCCAAAATAAAATCATATTCTGCATGTGAGGAACTGGTTAGGGACTGGTTAGGGACTGGCGTAAAGCGGAGACTACGCTTCCTGCGATCGCAGGGTCAACACCATGGAGCTTCTAATAAAAACACATTGTCAGTTGATAGATAATAAAAGGTTCATGCACATGTTCAGGCGGCCGGGCAGACGGAGATTCAGGCGGCCGCGCAGACGGAGATTCAGGCGGCCGCGCAGACGGAGATTCAGGCGGCCGCGCAGACGGAGATTCAGGCGGCCGGGCAGACGGAGATTCAGGCGGCCGCGCAGACGGAGATTCAGGCGGCCGCGCAGACGGAGATTCAGGCGGCCGCGCAGACGGAGATTCAGGCGGCCGGGCAGACGGAGATTCAGGCGGCCGCGCAGACGGAGATTCAGGCGGCCGGGCAGACGGAGATTCAGGCGGCCGCGCAGACGGAGATTCAGGCGGCCGGGCAGACGGAGATTCAGGCGGCCGCGCAGACGGAGATTCAGGCGGCCGGGCAGACGGAGATTCAGGCGGCCGCGCAGACGGAGATTCAGGCGGCCGCGCAGACGGAGATTCAGGCGGCCGGGCAGACGGAGATTCAGGCGGCCGCGCAGACGGAGATTCAGGCGGCCGCGCAGACGGAGATTCAGGCGGCCGGGCAGGCGGAGATTCAGGCGGCCGCGCAGACGGAGATTCAGGCGGCCGGGCAGACGGAGATTCAGGCGGCCGGGCAGACGGAGATTCAGGCGGCCGCGCAGACGGAGATTCAGGCGGCCGCGCAGACGGAGATTCAGGCGGCCGCGCAGACGGAGATTCAGGCGGCCGCGCAGACGGAGATTCAGGCGGCCGCGCAGACGGAGATTCAGGCGGCCGCGCAGACGGAGATTCAGGCGGCCGGGCAGGCGGAGATTCAGGCGGCCGCGCAGACGGAGATTCAGGCGGCCGGGCAGACGGAGATTCAGGCGGCCGCGCAGACGGAGATTCAGGCGGCCGGGCAGACGGAGATTCAGGCGGCCGCGCAGACGGAGATTCAGGCGGCCGGGCAGACGGAGATTCAGGCGGCCGCGCAGACGGAGATTCAGGCGGCCGCGCAGGCGGAGATTCAGGCGGCCGCGCAGGCGGACGGAGCGTTTCCGCCGTCTTTAGTTTGAAGCAACGCTGCAGAAAATGGAGCAGTGCCACTTAAATGAAATGAAATGAAAAGATGGTGGACGAATAGTTATTCTCTGATGAGTTTTCCGACGCAGGATCCACACAGGAGAAAAGTAGGGCGATCAGACACTCCGCCATGACGGCGCAACGTTTAAATGAAGCAGCAGCAACAAAGTGACACCTGCATCGCTCCGGCTGTGGTGATGCTGTCAACTCGCTGCCTCTGATTGGTCCGTTACGTACCTGTCGCTGCCAATATTAAGAACAGTCCGCCTCAGTTCGCTGGATGGAAATCTGTCACTGATGTTTATGTTCCTCAAGGAAAATATTGGTGTGTGAATGAATTCGACTAAATAATGGGTGGTGTGTGAAGGCCTTAAAATATCCAGAAACTTTAACCTGCAGTCTTTCCATGGTTGTTGTCGGGAGAAGACTTTTTATTCCCTGAAGGATCTGAAGTGTAGTAAATCAGTCTGACACTAAAACAACAGTTTAATGACATATTGGTAAAGAATAAAACACTGCTGCCCAACATGCAGCGTTTGGAAATGAACTCATGTTATGTGAGGTCCTGTGTTCGGCAGTGTGGATTCAGTCTGTCAAGTTATGGACAAATTCTGGTTACGTTTTCAGGAAATCTAAGATTGTGAATCACGTGGTGTTGTGGAAAAAAGTCTGTCGATGACGAGGAGTCTGGTTCTGAAGTGAAAACCTTACAAAGGTTATTGCACAGAACAGAATCATACGAACTGCAGTTTGGAGAGGCAGCTCAGAGCTCCGACGGGGCGGAAAGGCTGAAAACGCTCAGAGTTTTACACAAAACCACTTTTTCAGCCCTCGCCTACTCTACGTCATCTGCATCTTATAAATCTGTTATTTTGAACTAGAAGTGTCTGTTGACTTAAAAAGTTAAGTCAGACTGACTCGGACGTTATAATCTCCCGAGTGGCACCATGGTATCTGACTCCTCAGATGTCCAGATGTCTGGATGCAGCATTGTCTACGTCAGTAGAAATAGATAAGCAGACACTGTGTAACTACGCTCAAGTTCTTCAAGTTTATCATGACCTTTCAGAAAGCCCACGTAGCCATAATCAGATATGAATAAATGCATCTTGTAAAAGATCATTTATGATGAAGGAACACAGATAATTTACCATTAGAGCTTCTAATTGTATTTATGCCACATTCTGGCAAAAAATGACTTTAATTTAACTGAGGTCTGTGCTCTCTGCTCCTGGTGTTTCTCTTTAAACAGTGTTTTTATGGAGTCAGATTGTCTTTAAAGGGTTAAAATAACTAGAATAATTACATAATGAGATGTTATGGTAAAGACTGAAGTAAAATAATAGATTTGAGTTTATAAAAAGGAAAAATCTGGGATGTTTTACTGCAGTTTTCAGGAAATAATTTCTTTATTTCTAATGACGAAACGAACCAGAAGGATTGAGGAGACTAAAGCGTCTGACTTTCTACGTTCAGGGTAAATCCTTCCATCGTAGCCTTGTAGCGGTTCAGGTTGTCGTGCAGTAAAACCTCTGAAAGCTACGGGACCCGTCTCGTTCTCTCTTTCTTTTCCACTTTCTAACTTCATCAGACTCCTTTAAGTTTCTAGCAGTGAAATCCTGGATGTGTGTGTGTGTGTGTGTGTTTCAGTGTTGAAGCCGTTGGTGGAGGTGCTCAGCGATCCAGACTCCATCAACCGGATGCTGTTGTCTCAGCTGGAGCAGAGGGAGCAGCAGGCTGAGCAGCAGAAAAAAGCCTACACCTACGCTGCCTCTTATGAAGACTTCATCAAACTGATATCGACTTCTGCTGATGTCAATTTCCTCAAACAACTCAGGCACGATGGCGGCGCCACGCACACACCCACACAGACATACACAGCCTCATTAAACCACAGCTTTTCCTTAATTCTCCGTGTTCGGTGTGACAGACCACAAAACCAGTGATATCTTTGCTCCTGAGGGGGTTACCATGGCAACAGGGAGTCTGCAGAAATGCACAGGGTGGACATAATGCCGAGAAATGTTGTCATTAGTCTGACAAGTCACGGCTTTGCACCGCATCACCGCTTATCCTAAGTTATAGAATAAATCAGTTTTAATGTGCCGACTTCAGATCTGACAGAATGTTCTGGATGCTGCAGAAAATGGTGCATCTGAATATTTTATTATTGTTAAATGTCTCGTTCACTTCAGTGGTAGTTTGTTTATGCATCCAAGAGAAGTTTTCATATTTAGCACGACAACTGATGTCTCTTCCCACCTGCGTCTCTTCACAGGTATCAGATAGTGGTAGAAATTATTCATGCCACCACCATCAGCAGCCTGCCTCAGCTCAAGAAGCAGAAAGGTACAAGCAATTCCACATTTTACACTAAACAGGAGTTTAATTTGATTTAATTTAATTTGATTTAATTTATTTGATTTGATTTAATTTATTTTAATGTAGCATTTTTATAGTTATATTTTTTATCAATTTAATTTTCAGTTATATTTGATCTAATTTTAGTCAGTCAGTTCATTTTTATTTAATTTTAGTTAATTTAATTATTATAATTATATTTGTTATGATTATTATTATTATTATTATTATCATCTAAATTTAGTTTATTTTCCTACACAGTAAGCAAATTTTAATTTTCTAAATTTATATTTAAGTATCTGAATGATTAAATGTTTTTTTTTAAATATCCTTTTTATATTTTATGAATAATCATGCATTGATTATTAACCTTTGTACCAGACGCTGTTGATGCATTTCAGTCGATGCTAAACTCTCTGCTGACGTGACGTTATTTACAACCGGAAGGTGTTTTTCTGGAGCATCTGTATTCATTCAGTTTTACTTGTTCAAAGCTGTGTCACATGTTTTACTGCTGATTAGTTGTATGTATGATTTATTGTTTCTGCAGGGATTTACGCTCCTCACAGACTTTAAATCAGCTGATCCTTCACTTGGTTTCACATTGTCCCGGTGTGAAATCTGCTGCAGACGCTCACAGTCGCACTGAAAAGCCAATAAACAACCATACAAACGTTGCCAGCATGGAGACACGGAGCTTATCTTCCAGCTGCTTCAGCATGTTTGTTTTCTTTCTCTCTCAGAGCGAAAAGGTAAGGAGACTGCAGCCATGAAGGCCGACCTGCTGAGGGCCAGGGATATGAAACGATATATCAATCAGCTGACCGTCGCTAAGAAACAATGTGAGAAACGAATCCGGCTCCTCGGCGGGCCGAACTACGAGAACAACGAGGAGGGAGGAGGCGACGATGGCGATGAACCCCAGAGCCAGAAGGTTCGTTTTAACGCAGCTTCTGTCCTGATAATCTGGACGGTTTATTTTATTTCCTCTGACTGGTTTCCCTTTGGTTCTTCCAGATTCTCCAGTTTGATGACATTCTGTGCAATCCAGGCTACAGAGAGCATTTTAAAGTTTACATGGAAAGAGTCGATAAGAGAGCTCTGATAAGCTTCTGGGAACTGGTGGAAATGCTGAAAACTGCCAACAAGGTAGGGCAGACACATCCCAACGGCGCCGCAACGAGGAGTAAAAGCAGCTCATTACGCTGCAGAGGAGTAAAAACCTACAGACAGACACATACATGGTTGTTTTCAGCTTCCTGGAGCAATAAACCACATAAACACTGTTCCTTCGGCAGAACGAGGTGCCCCAAATCGTGGGAGAAATCTACCAGAAGTTCTTCGTGGAGAGCAGAGAGATTCAGGTGGAGAAGTTCCTCCTGAAGGAGATCCAGCAGAGTCTGGTGGGAAACAGAGGAACTCAGGTTTTTATCAGGCTACAGGAGCAGGTAAATGTCTCCCAGAGGGCAGATGAAACGCAGATGAAGTGAATGTGTGAGGTGTGTGTGTGTTACAGACTAACGCAGGTAGGAAACGTGTCGATCAGAAGGTTGTTGAATCCATGTGGTGCCCAGGTGGAGCAGAGAAACCGTCCAGACTTCTCCTCGTTTGCTGCTGCTTCTTCAGAAATTGTGTTTTTTATCAGCGTTTAGGAAGGATCCTAAACATTCCAGTTGGGATGTAAACCTCCCAGTACATGACACGAAACCAGAACAGATTTTATCTCTGAGACATACGGCCCTTTTCCATCTTGTCTCAACTCAACTGGCCTCGGCTCGGTTTGGAGGGTTTTCCATGCAGCTTCTGGACCCGTTTACCGGTACTGTTTCTGTAACTCCTCAGCCCAGGTTCTAAGCAAGCTGAGTCGGGTTGTGTGACGTCGCCAGACTGCGTGCCGCTATTGGTCAGGGGCGTGGCCAATCAGAAGTCAGGGAGTGACATCATTGGAAGAGCGACTCCAACTCGCAAGTTGTTTACATGACAAGCAATGGTGCAACAAAAGTCTCTTCTGTGCTCCGACACCGAGGTGGAGACCTTTCTTTGGTTGCTGAGGAAAGGATACAGAGGGAACCAGATGGAGCGACACAAAATGAAAAAATCTATCAAAAGCTTTCCGACTCAGTGGCTACGGCTAGCAACGGAGTTTCCAGCAGCGTCGAGAGAAGCTGGAAAAGCTCAGAAGTGACTATCGGCAGGTCAAGGACCGCGATGGTCGGAGTGGATCAGACAGACGGGACTGGAAGTGGTTCCAACAGATGGAGACGATTTATGGTCGTCGACCGGCGAGCCGCAGACCAAGTAGCAGATTGTCTCTCGGTCCTGTGTTGTTGTAGAGCAGAGGTCGGAAACTCTGGTCCTCCAGTGCCACAGTCCTGCAAATGTTAGGAGTTTCTCTGCTGCAACACACCTGGCACACCTCACACCTGGCACACGTCACACCTGGCACACATCACACCTGGCACACCTCACACCTGGCACACCTCACACCTGGCACACCTCACACCTGGCACACGTCACACCTGGCACACCTTACACCTGGCACACCTCACACCTGGCACACATCACACCTGGCACACGTCACACCTGGCACACGTCACACCTGGCACACGGCACACCTGGCACACGGCACACCTGGCACACCTCACACCTGGCACACATCACACCTGGCACACATCACACCTGGCACACATCACACCTGGTACACGTCACACCTGGCACACGTCACACCTGGCACACGTCACACCTGGTACACGTCACACCTGGCACACGTCACACCTGGCACACGTCACACCAGGCACACGTCACACCTGGCACACGTCACACCTGGCACACCTGGCACACGTCACACCTGGCACACGTCACACCTGGCACACGTCACACCTGGCACACGTCACACCAGGCACACGTCACACCTGGCACACGTCACACCAGGCACACGTCACACCAGGCACACGTCACACCTGGCACACGTCACACCTGGCACACCTGGCACACGTCACACCTGGCACACGTCACACCTGGCACACATCACACCTGGCACACGTCACACCAGGCACACGTCACACCTGGCACACGTCACACCTGGCACACGTCACACCTGGCACACGTCACACCTGGCACACCTCACACCTGGCACACATCACACCTGGCACACGTCACACCTGGCACACCTGGCACACGTCACACCTGGCACACGTCACACCTGGCACACGTCACACCTGGCACACGTCACACCTGGCACACGTCACACCTGGCACACCTGGCACACGTCACACCTGGCACACGTCACACCAGGCACACGTCACACCTGGCACACGTCACACCTGGCACACCTGGCACACGTCACACCTGGCACACCTGGCACACGTCACACCTGGCACACGTCACACCTGGCACACGTCACACCTGGCACACCTGGCACACCTCACACCTGGCACACCTCACACCTGGCACACCTCACACCTGGCACACGTCACACCTGGCACACGTCACACCTGGCACACCTCACACCTGGCACACGTCACACCTGTCACACCTGGCACACGTCACACCTCACACCTGGCACACGTCACACCAGGCACACGTCACACCAGGCACACGTCACACCAGGCACACGTCACACCAGGCACACGTCACACCTGGCACACGTCACACCTGGCACACGTCACACCTGGCACACGTCACACCTGGCACACGTCACACCTGGCACACGTCACACCTGGCACACGTCACACCTGGCACACCTCAGACCTGGCACACCTGGCACACCTGGCACACGTCACACCTGGCACACGTCACACCTGGCACACCTGGCACACCTCACACCTGGCACACGTCACACCTGGCACACGTCACACCTGGCACACGTCACACCTGGCACACCTGGCACACGTCACACCTGGCACACGTCACACCTGGCACACGTCACACCTGTCACACCTGGCACACGTCACACCTGGCACACGTCACACCAGGCACACGTCACACCAGGCACACGTCACACCTGGCACACGTCACACCTGGCACACGTCACACCTGGCACACGTCACACCTGGCACACGTCACACCAGGCACACGTCACACCAGGCACACGTCACACCTGGCACACGTCACACCTGGCACACGTCACACCAGGCACACGTCACACCTGGCACACGTCACACCTGGCACACGTCACACCTGGCACACATCACACCAGGCACACGTCACACCAGGCACACGTCACACCTGGCACACCTGGCACACCTCACACCTGACACACCTCAGACCTGGCACACCTGGCACACCTGGCACACCTGGCACACCTGGCACACCTGGCACACGTCACACCTGGCACACGTCACACCTGGCACACATCACACCAGGCACACGTCACACCAGGCACACGTCACACCTGGCACACCTGGCACACCTGGCACACCTGGCACACCTGGCACACGTCACACCTGGCACACGTCACACCTGGCACACATCACACCAGGCACACGTCACACCAGGCACACGTCACACCTGGCACACCTGGCACACCTCACACCTGACACACCTCAGACCTGGCACACCTGGCACACCTGGCACACCTGGCACACCTGGCACACCTGGCACACGTCACACCTGGCACACGTCACACCTGGCACACGTCACACCTGGCACACCTGGCACACCTGGCACACGTCACACCTGGCACACGTCACACCTGGCACACGTCACACCAGGCACACGTCACACCTGGCACACGTCACACCTGGCACACGTCACACCAGGCACACGTCACACCTGGCACACGTCACACCTGGCACACGTCACACCTGGCACACCTCACACCTGGCACACCTCACACCTGGCACACCTGGCACACCTGGCACACGTCACACCAGGCACACGTTACACCTGGCACACGTCACACCTGGCACACGTCACACCAGGCACACGTCACACCTGGCACACCTCACACCTGGCACACATCACACCTGGCACACGTCACACCTGGCACACATCACACCTGGCACACGTCAGACCTCATTAGCAGTTTGACATCTCACTCTGCATAGGTCTGCTGATTAACCATTGATTTGAATCAGGTGTGTTGCAGCAGGGAAACTCCTAACATTTGCAGGACTATGGAAATCGAGGACCGGAGTTGCCGACCGCTGTTATAGAGCTTGTCGTGCACAACACTGATGTCACAGCGATTTCACACAAACCCCGCCCCTTTTCGACCTGGTAGTAAAGTGTACTGGAAAAGAAACGGCAGCAAGCTGAGACGAGTTGAGACGAGCTGGTCCTGATGGAAAAGAGGCCATAGAGGTGGATTATAGAGCAGAACCAGGATACATGAGTGTCTCCAGCTGGTGGCAGCCTCTGGTCTGCTGTCCTGCACAGAGTCTATGGAACTAAATCTGACTTCAGCTGCGTCGTCGTATCGCAGACCAGCCGTTCCATCTCTGGTCCCGTTAAACTGTTCAGATTGATTAGCGGAGAGTTTGATGTAATAAGAACACAGGTGAACTGTTTTTATCTTCTGTTGAAATGAAGAACGAAGTGAAATGTGGTGTTTGCAGAAGCCGTGAAGGCTGCACAGTGTATCAGACGTGTGTCTTCATCACCATATGAGCCTGCATGAGTGGCGTAACGGCCTAAACCGAGAAACAGTCATAGTTCTGGAAGTAACGTGACGTTTCGTGCTCTGTGTGTCGATGGCGGATCAAACGGGCTTTTCCTGTCCTGGAAGCTCCACGTAGTCGCTGGACGTCACGTTGTGGTGGTGGAGGGTAACGAGTAGCAGCGCGCCATCTCACCGTTTGATTCGATCGCGACTCAGGATGCTACGAGTCGATTAGTAAACGATTATCAGGATTTTCATGCATCTTTTCCCCAGTAAAGATTTTTTTATTTTCTTCACTCTGCGGCTCCTTTATTCTACTTTATTCTCCGTTCAGTGTCCAGTAACCACACTGATTTATGTCCACTGTTTATGTCGAATTATAAATGAATTCAACAGCTTTCATTCATTCATTCATTTTCCAAACCAGTTAGACCAGTTCAGGGTTGTGGGAGAGCTGGAACTATCCCAGCAGTTAGCTGTTGAGAGGTCACAGGTCACCAGTCCATCACAGGGATTCTGGTTAGCTTCCAGCTGTTCTTCAGCTGGAACAGAACCTCGACGTTCCTGCTGCAGGAGGATGGAAACGCTCCGCTTTGCTCTCAGCGATGCATTCATGTCCCAACACTGTAAATAAACACTGCAGACGTCTCATGGAGGTGTGGACTGATCCCCCTGTTGCTCCTAAATATCGTCCAGGTGGCCGAGACGATGCGCGAACGTTACTACCCCTCCTTCCTGGTTTCAGACCTCTACGACCGGCTGATCAGGCGAGACGAGCCGCACAGCCAATCACAGCGTAGCCCTGAGGAAAAGGGAGAAGAGGTCAGTGATGCGCTGCAGACTTTTTAATCATTTTTCTCACATATGTTCACCGTCATCACACATTGATTGGGCTGACGGTGTTCAGTGCCAGGGTCTGGATGCAGGAGAGGAGGTGTGTGATGGAGATGAAGGCAGTAAAGGAATCAACGAGCAGGCCAGCTACGCTGCGACCAAACTCCGCCATCTCTACGATAAACTGGAGTACAAGCGACAGGCCCTGGGCTCCATCCAGAACGCACCCAAGCCAGACAAAAAGGTAACGTAGCTCTTCATGTGCAAAGACAGAAACATAAAAAACTCATTTAAAAATTAGAGTTTTATCCGCCTTGAACATGTTCCTCATGTCAACTTGTCTGTTTGTAGATCGTCAGCAAGCTAAAGGAAGAAATCGGAGCCATGGAGAGAGAGCACAGTGAGCTGCAGCAGCATATCAGCAGAACCGACTGGTGGTGTGAGAACCTGGGCCACTGGAGGGCGACCATCACAGCTGCTGAGGTTACTAGACTACACACGCAGAAGTCAGATTAACCAAGTCATCGTGTCGACGGGCTGGTGCCGGAAAATCAGATTAACCAAGTCATCGTGTCGACGACCTGGTGCTGGATAATCAGATTAACCAAGTCATCGTGTCGACAGGCTGGTGCTGGAAAATCAGATTAACCAAGTCATCGTGTCGACAGGCTGGTGCTGGAAAATCAGATTAACCAAGTCATCGTGTCGACAGGCTGGTGCTGGAAAATCAGATTAACCAAGTCATCGTGTCGACGACCTGGTGCTGGAAAATCAGATTAACCAAGTCATCGTGTCGACGACCTGGTGCTGGAAAATCAGATTAACCAAGTCATCGTGTCGACAGGCTGGTGCTGGAAAATCAGATTAACCAAGTCATCGTGTCGACAGGCTGGTGCTGGATAATCAGATTAACCAAGTCATCGTGTCGACAGACTGGTGCTGGAAAATCAGATTAACCAAGTCATCGTGTCGACGACCTGGTGCTGGAAAATCAGATTAACCAAGTCATCGTGTCGACAGGCTGGTGCTGGAAAATCAGATTAAACAAGTCATCGTGTCGACGACCTGGTGCCGGAAAATCAGATTAACCAAGTCATCGTGTCGACGACCTGGTGCCGGATAATCAGATTAACCAAGTCATCGTGTCGACAGGCTGGTGCCGGAAAATCAGATTAACCAAGTCATCGTGTCGACGACCTGGTGCCGGATAATCAGATTAACCAAGTCATCGTGTCGACAGGCTGGTGCTGGAAAATCAGATTAACCAAGTCATCGTGTCGACGACCTGGTGCCGGATAATCAGATTAACCAAGTCATCGTGTCGACAGGCTGGTGCCGGAAAATCAGATTAACCAAGTCATCGTGTCGACGACCTGGTGCCGGATAATCAGATTAACCAAGTCATCGTGTCGACAGGCTGGTGCCGGAAAATCAGATTAACCAAGTCATCGTGTCGACGACCTGGTGCTGGAAAATCAGATTAACCAAGTCATCGTGTCGACGACCTGGTGCCGGAAAATCAGATTAACCAAGTCATCGTGTCGACAGGCTGGTGCCGGAAAATCAGATTAACCAAGTCATCGTGTCGACGACCTGGTGCCGGAAAATCAGATTAACCAAGTCATCGTGTCGACAGGCTGGTGCTGGAAAATCAGATTAACCAAGTCATCGTGTCGACAGGCTGGTGCTGGAAAATCAGATTAACCAAGTCATCGTGTCGACAGGCTGGTGCTGGAAAATCAGATTAACCAAGTCATCGTGTCGACGACCTGGTGCCGGAAAATCAGATTAACCAAGTCATCGTGTCGACGACCTGGTGCCGGAAAATCAGATTAACCAAGTCATCGTGTCGACAGGCTGGTGCTGGATAATCAGATTAACCAAGTCATCGTGTCGACAGGCTGGTGCTGGAAAATCAGATTAACCAAGTCATCGTGTCGACAGGCTGGTGCTGGAAAATCAGATTAACCAAGTCATCGTGTCGACAGGCTGGTGCTGGATAATCAGATTAACCAAGTCATCGTGTCGACAGGCTGGTGCTGGATAATCAGATTAACCAAGTCATCGTGTCGACAGGCTGGTGCTGGATAATCAGATTAACCAAGTCATCGTGTCGACAGGCTGGTGCTGGATAATCAGATTAACCAAGTCATCGTGTCGACAGGCTGGTGCTGGAAAATCAGATTAACCAAGTCATCGTGTCGACAGGCTGGTGCTGGAAAATCAGATTAACCAAGTCATCGTGTCGACGACCTGGTGCCGGAAAATCAGATTAACCAAGTCATCGTGTCGACAGGCTGGTGCTGGAAAATCAGATTAACCAAGTCATCGTGTCGATGACCTGGTGCTGGAAAATCAGATTAACCAAGTCATCGTGTCGACAGGCTGGTGCTGGATAATCAGATTAACCAAGTCATCGTGTCGACAGGCTGGTGCTGGATAATCAGATTAACCAAGTCATCGTGTCGACAGGCTGGTGCTGGAAAATCAGATTAACCAAGTCATCGTGTCGACAGGCTGGTGCTGGATAATCAGATTAACCAAGTCATCGTGTCGATGACCTGGTGCTGGCAAATCAGATTAACCAAGTCATCGTGTCGACAGGCTGGTGCTGGATAATCAGATTAACCAAGTCATCGTGTCGACAGGCTGGTGCTGGAAAATCAGATTAACCAAGTCATCGTGTCGACAGGCTGGTGCTGGATAATCAGATTAACCAAGTCATCGTGTCGACAGGCTGGTGCTGGAAAATCAGATTAACCAAGTCATCATGTCGACAGGCTGGTGCTGGAAAATCAGATTAACCAAGTCATCGTGTCGACAGGCTGGTGCCGGAAAATCAGATTAACCAAGTCATCGTGTCGACAGGCTGGTGCCGGAAAATCAGATTAACCAAGTCATCGTGTCGACAGGCTGGTGCTGGATAATCAGATTAACCAAGTCATCGTGTCGACAGGCTGGTGCTGGAAAATCAGATTAACCAAGTCATCGTGTCGATGACCTGGTGCTGGAAAATCAGATTAACCAAGTCATCGTGTCGACAGGCTGGTGCTGGAAAATCAGATTAACCAAGTCATCGTGTCGACAGGCTGGTGCTGGATAATCAGATTAACCAAGTCATCGTGTCGACAGGCTGGTGCTGGAAAATCAGATTAAACAAGTCATCGTGTCGACGACCTGGTGCCGGAAAATCAGATTAACCAAGTCATCGTGTCGACGACCTGGTGCCGGATAATCAGATTAACCAAGTCATCGTGTCGACAGGCTGGTGCCGGAAAATCAGATTAACCAAGTCATCGTGTCGACGACCTGGTGCCGGATAATCAGATTAACCAAGTCATCGTGTCGACAGGCTGGTGCTGGAAAATCAGATTAACCAAGTCATCGTGTCGACGACCTGGTGCCGGATAATCAGATTAACCAAGTCATCGTGTCGACAGGCTGGTGCCGGAAAATCAGATTAACCAAGTCATCGTGTCGACGACCTGGTGCCGGATAATCAGATTAACCAAGTCATCGTGTCGACAGGCTGGTGCCGGAAAATCAGATTAACCAAGTCATCGTGTCGACGACCTGGTGCTGGAAAATCAGATTAACCAAGTCATCGTGTCGACGACCTGGTGCCGGAAAATCAGATTAACCAAGTCATCGTGTCGACAGGCTGGTGCCGGAAAATCAGATTAACCAAGTCATCGTGTCGACGACCTGGTGCCGGAAAATCAGATTAACCAAGTCATCGTGTCGACAGGCTGGTGCTGGAAAATCAGATTAACCAAGTCATCGTGTCGACAGGCTGGTGCTGGAAAATCAGATTAACCAAGTCATCGTGTCGACAGGCTGGTGCTGGAAAATCAGATTAACCAAGTCATCGTGTCGACGACCTGGTGCCGGAAAATCAGATTAACCAAGTCATCGTGTCGACGACCTGGTGCCGGAAAATCAGATTAACCAAGTCATCGTGTCGACAGGCTGGTGCTGGATAATCAGATTAACCAAGTCATCGTGTCGACAGGCTGGTGCTGGAAAATCAGATTAACCAAGTCATCGTGTCGACAGGCTGGTGCTGGAAAATCAGATTAACCAAGTCATCGTGTCGACAGGCTGGTGCTGGATAATCAGATTAACCAAGTCATCGTGTCGACAGGCTGGTGCTGGATAATCAGATTAACCAAGTCATCGTGTCGACAGGCTGGTGCTGGATAATCAGATTAACCAAGTCATCGTGTCGACAGGCTGGTGCTGGATAATCAGATTAACCAAGTCATCGTGTCGACAGGCTGGTGCTGGAAAATCAGATTAACCAAGTCATCGTGTCGACAGGCTGGTGCTGGAAAATCAGATTAACCAAGTCATCGTGTCGACGACCTGGTGCCGGAAAATCAGATTAACCAAGTCATCGTGTCGACAGGCTGGTGCTGGAAAATCAGATTAACCAAGTCATCGTGTCGATGACCTGGTGCTGGAAAATCAGATTAACCAAGTCATCGTGTCGACAGGCTGGTGCTGGATAATCAGATTAACCAAGTCATCGTGTCGACAGGCTGGTGCTGGATAATCAGATTAACCAAGTCATCGTGTCGACAGGCTGGTGCTGGAAAATCAGATTAACCAAGTCATCGTGTCGACAGGCTGGTGCTGGATAATCAGATTAACCAAGTCATCGTGTCGATGACCTGGTGCTGGCAAATCAGATTAACCAAGTCATCGTGTCGACAGGCTGGTGCTGGATAATCAGATTAACCAAGTCATCGTGTCGACAGGCTGGTGCTGGAAAATCAGATTAACCAAGTCATCGTGTCGACAGGCTGGTGCTGGATAATCAGATTAACCAAGTCATCGTGTCGACAGGCTGGTGCTGGAAAATCAGATTAACCAAGTCATCATGTCGACAGGCTGGTGCTGGAAAATCAGATTAACCAAGTCATCGTGTCGACAGGCTGGTGCCGGAAAATCAGATTAACCAAGTCATCGTGTCGACAGGCTGGTGCCGGAAAATCAGATTAACCAAGTCATCGTGTCGACAGGCTGGTGCTGGATAATCAGATTAACCAAGTCATCGTGTCGACAGGCTGGTGCTGGAAAATCAGATTAACCAAGTCATCGTGTCGATGACCTGGTGCTGGAAAATCAGATTAACCAAGTCATCGTGTCGACAGGCTGGTGCTGGAAAATCAGATTAACCAAGTCATCGTGTCGACAGGCTGGTGCTGGATAATCAGATTAACCAAGTCATCGTGTCGACAGGCTGGTGCTGGAAAATCAGATTAACCAAGTCATCGTGTCGACGACCTGGTGCTGGAAAATCAGATTAACCAAGTCAACGTGTCGACAGGCTGGTGCTGGAAAATCAGATTAACCAAGTCAACGTGTCGACAGGCTGGTGCTGGATAATCAGATTAACCAAGTCATCGTGTCGACGACCTGGTGCTGGAAAATCAGATTAACCAAGTCATCGTGTCGACGACCTGGTGCTGGAAAATCAGATTAACCAAGTCATCGTGTCGACGACCTGGTGCTGGAAAACCAAAATGTCTCATTCAGTCTGTTTTATTAGCTTTTATTAGCTTCCAGATTAGCAGCTAAAGCTAACACCGCTGCCATGTTTATTAACAACCTGCAGGAAATTAACAGAAGCTGCATTACTATGACCTGAAAACTAACTGACAATATCACATGTCAGACGGGCATGTGGACGCTCCGGATCAGATTATTACAGTAATCTGATTACTCACAGGATCTTTGATGGTCAATGTGATGATTGAAGCGATTTTTGTGTGACCATGCTGTGAAACGAGATGCTGTCGGATGCAGGGAAGCAGTTTGTCTTCGTTCTGCTCAGCTTTGCAGGAATCTGGATGTTGTCACATATGGAGCATAATATGAGATTATAAACTCATCACCTGTTGATCTTTGGCTGCTCCTGATTGGACGTTACCGTCAGTTTAAGCTCTCTGATTGGTGGAAAGTCTGACAGGAAGTGTCTTCATCATCATGTCCA